>NW_025336480.1:8455373-8670694 GCF_004798865.1 Varanus komodoensis
GGACGGCTTGGTAGGATTTTGAGTAAGATTGGGAGACCCTCCCTGACCTTGTCAGATCCCCAGTTGGAGCTTTTTCAGTTAGTGCTTTGGCTGGAGAACCTGCTTTTCTCCGGCTTCCCCATCCCTGGGCAGGGAAAACAAAGGATGATCCAAGCCTACTCCCTGGGAGCTTCCAAGGCCTGGCTGAGCCCTGGCACCCCGTTGTTTTCCTGCCCTTTCTCCTGGCTGAAAGGAGGCTTACCAAGAGGCCTCACAGCTCTGACCAGCCACCTGGTGGGTCAAATTCCCCCAAAAGCAAAAGGTTTCCTGTGAAGGATTTATCTGACGCTCTCTGTTAGTGAACTCCCTGTCACACGGCTAGTGAAGAATTTATTGCCTGGCTGTTCTCTATTTCAGCAGCCAGCAGGCAGCAGGCAGCTCTTGTGGAACCAGGAATTCTCTTGGACGAAGAGCAGAAGCTGAGACCCTTCACATAAACCCAGCCCTGAGAGAAAACAGAGAGGACTGGGATGATCCAGAGAGCATCACATCCAAGAAAGTAAGTAGATGAGTGGCAGTGTTTGACTGTGCGTGTCTACTCACAAGTAAGGTTCACTGAGTTTAAATGGGATGTACTCCCGGGGAAGTCTATACAGGACTGCTGTCCAAGGAGACAGAAGCTTATCAGCACAGTGCAACCAAAGGACACCCTGCCCTTGTATCTGTTGAATGTCTTCGGATGTATAGTACGTCTTGGCAGAGTCACTGCTGAAAAGCCATGGCTTCCTCTGTTGATCCTGGCTTATATTAGCCACAGTGGCTGAATTGGGGCCAGCTTGATGTTACTGGAGGAGCCAGCCAGGAGCTGACTGGGCAACTGAACCTTCTTTCAACTCTGGTAACACAGCCGCTTCCTCTAAGGCGGACTAGCTTGGGCAGTGCTGTTTCTCCAGCTGCTCCCTTCCTTCCAGTAACTGCTGCCTGAGAGAGCTGCCTCACTTTGCTTCCTTTGTGTACGAACGAACAAACAAACCTGTTTTACATGCTCGAAAGCCCGTCTTGACTAGGACCAAGTATATGATGGCATGTTCACATTTCTGTATGCTGCCCATCGTGCACAGTAAACAAGGGCTCGTGTCGGTCTCCCTGCCTCCCCGCTCATATGATTTCTCCAGGGTAAATTAGATCAGGTAGAGGTGAAACTGACACGTGGCATTTGTGCCGGGCCCAAGACACTGCAGACATACAATGTATCCCTCCCTTTCTCCCTCCAGTAAATCAGAAATAAAGCCCATAAAATCTGATCTACATCGGATCAGGATCAAAAGCAGCCCAAGAAAGCAAGCAAATCTAAAACTAGTTGCTCAGCTTTCCCCAGCCCTCCAGATGTGTGGGACCACAACTTCAACAATCCTCAGCCAGCATGGTTCCAGATGGGGGAAGGTTGTAGCAGTGAGCAAGATATTATAGATGGCAATTGGGCAGCAAGAATGCGCATGTTAAGCGATCTAAGAGAATAAAAAAGTGTTGACCTGCAGCTGGAAAGCAGTGAGGTGCCACCGCTGAGAAGGCCTGTCCCTGTCTCAGTATGCAGAATGCAGCGAAGGCCCTCTGATGAGCTCAGGTCACGGGTCAGAATAGGAAAAGGTTTTGCCCCACAAAGGACATTGCAGATTTGGAAGCAACACTTCAAATAGGGCATGGCATTGAACCAAGAGCTGCAAAAGGGGTATAATACTGGCATAGTGTGGTCATATTTCCTGGCACCAGCTACTACTCATGATGCTAGACGTCGGCACCGAACTGGGTGGGATAGCTAATACCTGGAAGACAGAAAGAAGATTCAAGGTGATCTTGATAGGTTGCAGCTCTGGCTTGAAAACAAGAGGATAGGGATAGTGCCACGTTCCGCACCTAGGAAAAAGAAACCAAACGCACCGATACAGGACGGGGGATGTTTGGTTGCACAGTACTGCAAGTGAGCAGTATCTTGGAGTGGTTATAGATCACAAGATAAATATGACTCAACGATGTGATATGGCTGCAGAACGCACAGTGCTGTTTTAGGCTACAGTAATTGAAGCATCACTTCGGAATGATGGGAAGGACTAGTCCCCCTTTACTCAGCACTGGTCCGGCCTCACCTGCTGCACTGTGTCCAGTTCTGGGCACTGCAGTTCAAGGAAGACGCAGGTAAGCTGGAAAGATTCAGGCAACCTGAGGAGGGCAACAAGTAGGAACCAGGGACTGAAAACAAAGCCCTATAAGGAGATATTGAAAGAACTGGGTATGTTTAACCTCAAAAAGACTGCGGGGGAGATATGTTAACAGTCTTCAAGTACCTGAAAGGTTGTCACAAAGAGAAAGGACAGGATCTCTTCTTGATCATCCCAGAATGCAGAACACAAAATAACAGGCTCACATTACAGGAAGCCAGATTCCGGCTAGATATTGGGAAAGATTTCCTGGTTGTTAGAGCAGTATGACAGTGGAACAAATGCCTGGGGAGGTTGTGGGTTCTCCCACCCTGGAGCCATTCAAGATGCAACTCTGCAGCCATCTGTGAAGGGTGGTTTAACTCAATGCCCTGCACTGAACAGGGGGTTGGGTTTGATGGCCTTGTAGGTCTCCAAGTCTACTATTCTAGGAATCTGTGATTTTGTTATGGAAGTTTAAGTTAGAAATTACTAGGGGCAGTAACTTGCTTTCCTTCATTTCCTGTCATCTTGTGTCTTCTCCTGCCTGGTGCCTCCTAAGGACAAGGGTAGCTGGAGGTGATCTGGAGCTCGGAGAATGGGCTCCTGATCACCTTCCAGAAACAAAGGATTTGGGGCACTGGCTTGTAGATTCAAGGGTATAAAAAAGGGTATTCCTCTAGGTATTTATTTTATTATCTATCTATCTAATTTCTAAACTGCCCAATAGCTAATGTTTTCCAGGCAAATTACAGTGAAAAGATTAAAATTCCTTACAAATCTTTAAAACAATAAACTGCAATGCAACACAAAAACTATAAGTAGCGTAGGAATTGCTAAAATAGTCATAACAGTCTAGAGCTAGTTTTCTAGAATGCCTGGGAGAAAAGAAAAGGTCCTTGTCTGATGCCAAAAGGATAACAGTGCAGGCACCAGGAAAGCCTCTTTGGTGAGGGCATTCCATAGGTGAGATGCCCAGCTAAGAAGGGCTTCTCCTGTATAGCCACCCACCTTGCTCCTTTTCTGGGAACATGTGGAGGCTTTCCAAGGATGACCTCCATGTCTGGAGCAGGTGCATTTGACAGAAAGCTTTCCTTTGGTCCCAACCCTTTTGGGGGTTTTTTGTTCCTAACACTTTGAACTTGGCTCAGAAATGGACCGGAAGCAAGTGGCGTTTGGCATCCCCTCGCTTTGGCATCACATGATCATATTGGCCTGTCTGACAGACTCATAATCTTTTATCCTGCTACTTTTGCTTGTATTTTCAGGATAATAAACTGCATTTGCTTTATTTTAGACCTGTCAAGTTTGTGCCCACATTTTATGAAAGAGCCTATCTAGATGGGCTTTCCCAAAAAGGAGCAATTCTTCCCCATCAGCCTAATAAATAACTCCTGTTATGTAGCATTAGATCTCACTAGATGATTGAAAAACTGGACAGACTTGACATTATTTTACTCCCACGCAAACTCAACAGGGAGTTGAAAGGCAGTAAAAATGAGCCTTTAACCCATGTCATGTGTCATGCCACATAGCACATACCAATTTGTGCCCCTGGATATTTTTTTCCTGCCGCTCCCCATCCAGCAACCAGCCAACCAACTCATTTCTTCCCTGCTTCTCTCCTTTCTTCCAGAGAGAGCTCATCTCCAGCATCCAGCTCAGGCTGCAGGCTCTGTGGGACGAGAGGACGCTGGTCCAGTCAGAGGCTCAGGAGCACGCTGCGCGCAGCAAGGAGCTGGAGTCGGTGGTGCAGGGCCTCTGCAAGCCCAATGAGTACGAGCGCTATATGATGTTCATTGGTGATCTGGAGAAGGTGGTGAGCCTGCTCTTGTGCCTGTCCAGCCGCCTCGCTCGGGTCCAGAACGCTATGGGAGCCATGGATGAAAACACAGACGCCGAGGAGAAGGTGAGCCTTCAAGAAGGAAGCGGGGGGAGCCCTCTCTAGTGGAAACGCACATCTGACTCTCGATAGCCGCCTTCCCCAACCTTGTGCCGTCCTGACATGTTTGGACTGCAACACCCAGAATTTCCAATCAGTGGCCCTGCTGGACAGGAATTCTGGGAGTTGTGGCCCAAATGCCTCTGAAGGCCACCAGAGTGGGGAAGCCTGCTCTATAGCCTTTATACTGTTTTGCAGTACCTGTAGCAGCAACAGTATTGACAATGTAAGAATATTATTAATAATAATAATAATTGAAAGCAACTTGCTTATAGGCATGCCAGATGCTAGGTGAGGATTGTAGATAGATTAAATTCTGAGTTGTTTCGGTTGTTTGTCTTCAGCAGTCACTACACGAGCGGCACAAACTCCTGTCCAGGCAGCGGGAGGATGCAAAGGACTTGAAAGAAAACCTGGATCGCAGAGAAAGGGTGGTGTCGGGAATTCTTTCCAAATACATGGATGAGAGTCAGCTGGAGGACTATCGGCACTTTATACAGGAGAAGACCTCCTTACTGGTTGAACAGAAGGACCTTGAGGAACAGATACAGTTTCTTGAAGAGCAACTAGAGAGGTTGGAGAAGAGTCTTCTGCCCTAAGGCCACCTTCACAAGCAACGCTTGTGCTGGAAATCCATCGGCACGCCCTGACATTGACGAAGAAGCAAACGGGCTTGTTTGACGACCTCCCTTGGCACCCTCGTGTTGACGAAGGCTTAATTGGCTGTGACATGCATTCTTAGGGGAGAACGACAAAACCTTAACTGTAGGTAGCAGGTGTTATCTTGACATTATTGATTCAATGACAAATTGGTGTGTTTTTTCTTCCCTGCCAACTGCCAGTCTGTCCCCAGACTGATACCAGCTCAATAAAAAATAGCAAACCACCTATTGTGGCATCGTAACAATGCTTCCCTCTTCATGGGTGGAAAAGAGTGTTTAAATGAACTATGGCATGAGCCTTTGCATGAGAATTAGGCACCAAACCACCAACTCTGTGGCTCGCCTGTGGCCCTCGAACAAACTTCTTTTAAGCAGCCATAAAACCCTTCCTGGAGCTATGCATGCAATGCACTCATTTCTTTGAAGTGTTTATTGCAGAATGTTCATCATATCATGCTGTGGGTCACGGAGCAACTCTCCTTCCTTCCTTTCCTGCTTCTCATCACCTCTTCCTCTCATTCCTGCCTCCCAGGCCTACTCTTGCTGCATGTCTTGAAAATGCCAGGCAATTTCTTCCACACCACCCTTTGAAGCATTTGCTCCTAAAGACATGTGTCCATCTCTTATGGCCCTTTCAAGTGAAAAGAGAAAAGTGTGTTGCATTCACAAAATGGAAGAATGGGGAAACGTGTACTTTTTGTGCATGTTTGTCTTGAGTACTATATACTCAATTTTGGTTTGTGAATGTGTGTGCGTACCTATGGGGAAATCTGTGGGTAGCATCCCATTTGTTATTTATATCTTAAATGTAAGTATCGCTTCTTAAGCAACATCTGAAACTGCCTTATCCTGGCTCCAGGATTTGGGGGGTCATCAGACACAGAATCCTCAGTGGTCTCCCCCACACACACACACACGCCTGGATGATTTGGATATGAAATCTGAGAATTTGATCTTCATGCAACTCTCTGCGGTTGGCTTTTGTCCTGAATACTTGAGCCTTGCTGTCTTGGGCAGAGGTCTTTCTGAGCACCCTTACCTGAGATGGCTTACCTGCAGATACCAGAAATGGAATCTGGAACCTTCTGGATGTAACAGACCACAGGCTGAAACTTGGAAGCTTTCCAATCCAACTTTCATACTTTAAAAGCTTGTTGCTTCTCAGGAAATGTAAATTAGTCTAACAAGCAGGATTTATAGCTCAGATTACAGTTCTTCTGATTATCTGAATGTTGTGAACTGAGCTGGAATGCACAATGCAATTCTTGGTTGCCATACTGAGGGGTAAAGAAGGAGATGGGGGAAAGATCTCTGTGCTTACTGCTCCTGGGAGGAATGTCTCACGGGGTAGGGGCCTCTTTTCAATTTCTGAATGCTGCTAAAAGTTCAGCTTCTGGGTGAGCTTTTTCAACCAATCTGCCCGTACTGAATAGGAGTGTTTTTTTATTATTTAAAAAAAATTAACCTGTGCTTAGCTGCTAGAGCCATGCCTTGTACGTCCATGTTGTGTGTCGTATGGCTTGTTCCTTGTTCAAGTCGTATGGCTTGTTCCTTGTTCACCCGATAGTCTGAGGCACATTTGTCTAGTGAAACGCCAAAACCTGCTCAGCAATGAAAGGATGGAGTGCCCTGTTCAGTATTGGGATGGCATTTCGACTGAATCCGTCCATCGCTCACAATTTTTTACTCCCACTGGGAGTAATGGCTCACCGAGGTTTCAGAGAGGAGTTTTTCCCCAGCCATCCTTTGAGATGCCAAGAATTTAAACCTGAGGTTTCTTTGTGCGAAATGTGTGGTCTGCTACTGAGCCCTCCCAGTGATGGAACTCGTTGAAGACATGGAGGTGACATTGGATAGGCAAGTGGAGAAACGATGGCTTCAGGTAACGGTCGAGCAGGTGTGTACAATGTTCGGCTGCCTGGAGCTCGGCCACCCCCCGTGCCCGCCATCCCACCGATGCCCAAGGGGTGCAGTGAAGCGGCCATCACAGGCTCAGAGGCAGAAAGGTCGCGGCAAGTGCACAGGGGCACATGACTGTGGTCTTGCACTAGGCAGGGTGAGTCCTGCCATGGGGTTCCGTGGAACATGGCCAAGCGGGATCAAAAGGGAAAGAATAAGGGGCAACCCACGGTGAGCACGATCATCTGCAGGCTGCCATCACACGCTCTTCCACAAAGAACTACCCTTGCTAGCTGATTTGCAGAGTGGGTTGTTGTGGGGTCCACTGTTGCCCACTGTCTTAGTGAAGGGAGGTGTGTGTGAGTGTGTATGTGTGCGATAGAGTACATATGCTCATCACAGCCAGCTTCACAAGTGGCCCGTGCACCTTTGTAGTAAAAGAATAATATAATAAAAGACGTTTTAAACTGAAGTTTAATAGCCAGAAAATTCTTGTTCCCTTGTCAAACCACAATCAAATAGTAAGGGAATTATTCAGATTTTGTTGGGAACATTCTTTGAAAAAACAAAAAAGACCTTATTCAGGGTTGATTTTTAAGTTCTTACTAGCTTCTGTGGTAGGTTGTAAGGTTTTTCTTGTGTTTGTTTTTTGTTTTACTACCTTTAAATTCTTAGGTGCAGTTGAGCAAGAAAAGGCAACTGAGTTCAACTGACTCAAAAATATACATTGTGACCTTAAGTGCTCTTGCTTAGAAGTCCACTGAGTTCAGTGTGACTGCAGCTGTTGTCCTACACACACTTTCCTGGGGGTAAGTCTGCACAAGGACAGGGAGGCCTTTTTCTGGACAAACAGGTTCACTTTGCAACAACGATCTGTTAGCAAGGAGTATTTCCTAGTGGTTGCCACCTTTCTAATTAGGGGTCCTATCAGTTGCACCCTTGAAGACGGGGAAACTCCTGAGGCCAGATGCCTCAGGTCATCCAGTGCAGAGGGTGGGAGGCATTCTTTGCAGTCTTCTCCTGCCTGCCCTTCTGCCCTGCATATTTTGCTAAACTGGCTTTTCAGCCCATGGTGGGAGGGTGCTTCAGAAGGGAAGGGAAGGAGGCCGAAAGAAGCTCGAGATCGTGTGTGTGCTTGCCTCTCCGTTCTCTTCCCCCACAACCCACAACCCACCAGAACACCCCCTCTCCCCTCTTCTGACCTCGGGGCAGTGTGGCGCTCTCCATGTTGGCCATGTGGGGCTCACTCCATGGCTTCCCTTCTGAGGCTGGAGCTCTGTCTCTGGTACTGGTGCAGGGAGCCCCCCCTGTGCTATGATTCCTCAGACAATGACTAGGAGCCATACAATTGCTCTCGGTGAGAATTACTTTATCTCTTGCAAGGCTATTCTTTGCAAGTCTCATGAGCTGAGACTTGCAAAGAATAGCAGCAGCAACAAAAAGGGCTTCTATCAGCATGTAAATAGCAAGAGGAAGGGGAGACAAGTGGTGGGACTGCTAAATAAGGAGGAAGGAGATCCAGTGACTGATACGAGGGAACAGGCACAGATGCTAAATGACTATTTTGCCTGTGTTCTCCCCAGAGCAGGACAGGGGAGATCTGCATGGGGGACCAGATGAGGCCAGGGATTTAGGGACATGGCGGAAGTGGAGGAATTCCTCAGGGCACTGGATGTTACAAATGCGCTAGGCCCTAATGGGTTACACCCTTGGTTGCATAGCCAGAAGTGTGGCTTCTAGATCAAGAGAGGTATTACTGCCACTCTATGAGACGCTGGTGCGCCCACAACTGGAGTATTCTGTTCAGTTCTGGTCTCCACATTACAAGAAGGATATAGCCAGGTTGGAATTGGTGAGGGATTGGGCCACAAGGATGGTGGCTGGATTGCAGGGGAATTGCAGCTGTATAAGGTGAGACTGAGGGAGCTTGGTCTTTTCAGCCTGAGTGAAGCCGGCTGGAGCCAGGGGTCAGACTAGATGGCCTGGGAGACCCCTTCTGACTTGCTCTGTTTCTGCATCTCTTTCCTGAACCCAAGGTCCATTAATCAAAGCCTGGTGCATGTGTGTCAATGACCTATTGCACTTCCACAGAGAGATATAAAATCATAGGGTCCAATGCCCTGCTCAGTGTACGACTCCAAGTGAAACCACCTTCCCAGATGCATCCAATGAATGGCTCCAGTGTGGAAGCGCCCACAGCCTCCCCAGGTAACTGGTTCCACTGTCGTACTGCTCTAACAGGCAGGAATTTTTTCCTGATTTCTAGCTGGAATCTTTCTTCCTGTGACTTCAACCCATTATTCCATGTCCTGTACTTTGGCATGACCAAGAGGAGCTCGTGTCCTTCCTCTGTGAGCACTATCACATCTTCCCTCAGTTGTCCTTTCTTGAGGCTAAATGTGTCCAGTTCTTTCAACCTGTCCCCATAGGGCTCTGTTTCCAGCCCCTGGATCATCCTTGCTGCCCTCCTCTGAGCCCTTTCCGGCTTGTCTGCATCTTTCTTGAACGGTGTTAGACACAGTACTCCAGATGCGTCTTAATAAAGCAGAAGTAGTATTCATGGGATTTGGAAGTGATGCTTCTATTACTGCAGCCTAAAATAGCAGTTGGCCTTTTTGCAACTGCAAACCTACATCTGAGTAACCCTCAAAGAACCTGACAGAACTGTGCAAAGGGAACTACTGGTCATATTTTATTGGTGAGAAACACTAAAGCAAAAAGTGGCTAGCACAAGAGCAGCCATGGCAGAGATTCTTTTATCTTTCCATTTTATTTGGCATTGTTAAACTATAGGAAACCACAGACCTTTGTCCAGCCTCTGCAAGTCACCCAGAAATCTCCTAGTGCATCCCAAGCTGCCTTCCACTCACCCGTCTTTACTATATGAGGGAGACTCTGGGCATCTTGGAGCAATCACACCCCAGGGAAAGTGAGGTGCATTCTGGCTTCCCCTTAGCTGTTTTCTTTTTTTCTTCCTTTTTTTCTCAAGTTTCCCCAGTGATTCATTTCCAATCTTGGCTACATTACATGCTTAATACTTAATACTGATTAAAATTTTATCTGTGCCTGCCTACCTATATAATCTCACATGGTTTCACATCATGTGCACCATTTTTTCATTGCAAATAGCAACACTGGAATCTTTCCTGCTGCACCAACGACCCAACAGAAAATGCACCTTGTCCCCTAAACCGTCTCTTGGCATGAAAGTGAAGCGCCCGTTTGCACCACTGCCCATGCCAAGCATGTGCTTCTTAAGCATGCAGCTCTGTCTAATGAACCTAAGAGGTTTCTTCACATAATGAACTAGGCTCTTGTTTCAAAGCCATGGCTAGATTGTTGGGTGCATGAGAGGGAAAAACCCATACCAATCCCCACTAAAATGATGCATTTTAATTCTTGACCATGTTTAGTACTATTTACACTTACTCATATATCAAAATGTTAATTTGTTTTACTGTAAAGTCACCCCTCCCTCTATATAGAATGTATAAATATATATACATAAATGCATATGGCATATGCATTTCAGAGGCACAGCACATGAAAACTCCTGGCTTTATAGCAAAATACCATTCCAAAGAAGTATTATTCCAACTTGCCATATGGTGTGCCATTTACTGTTTTGTCACTTCCCCCTTTCACACTCCCATTGTCAGTCGCACATTTGTGAATTATTTTGGGTGCCTGTCTTTCCACTGAGGGCAAGTCAACAATAACTGATGTGGAAAGGATGGCTTAATTGCTGCCGACATGTGTGAAGGAGGGGGATAATAGTGTTCTCTGTACAGTGTCATGATATGGTCGGAATCCAAAGTATGTCTATGCAGAATTAAGTTCTGCTGAGACCCATGAACTTGGAGCCAGCACAGGCATTCTTGCAATTGATTAAGCACTGTGACTAACCTCTCTTTGGGAGAGGAGATCCTCATGGTAAGGTGTCCCATCATCATAAGGAACACTCATCTGGAAATGCCAACCAACTAACCAACCGTGTTAGTCTCTATTATCCACCTGATCTGGGCCTTTGTGTTTTCATAACCTTCTGTATCTCTTCTTTGGAGGCTCTTCATGAGGATGGAAGAACCAGCAATGTTTTAACTCACCTAAATTCTCTGAAAACCACCTGGTTTGTCTCACTTCTGTTTTTGTTTTTTCCCAAGCAGAGAAACTAAATACTTCATTTCTGTGTGTATTTTCCAAAAGTGCACACTTTTCCCCATTGACTAAAGTATGGAAATGCATGTTATTTTTCAAACACAAGCACAAATTTAGGAATTGAGAAATACTTCTTTTTTAAAAAAAAAGCCTTTACTCCTGAGCGCACACAAGCTTGTGTGAACAGGACATATTCTCTGATTTGTAAACAGGAATGGTATTCTCATGCATCCCTATGTCTGGCCTGTGAATTCACAGAGCCTTTTGTTTCTCGTCTGGGTCTCTGTGTTGAAGGCTTTGCATCTAAGCATCTCCTGCACTGATGAAGGAGCACCTTCTAGTGGCAATGCTGATCCTTTGCTCGTTAGTCCAGGGATTTCCCTCCCCACTCTGCATTTTTACGTAGCCAGTGGTTGTGACTTGGTTTAGTTTGCTACAGGTATGTGAGAGCATAGAAAGTATTCATCACTCTTCATTAAAAAATGACAGTCGTAAAGCAGTTCATGAAATACAACAAGTGGAACAGTGAAACGAGAGCAACTTCTGAGTTGTAAATAAAAGAATTTGATTCATTCATTGCAAGTTATGTGAGGTCTCTGCGTTGGTTTCCAATATGTTTCTGGACATAGTACAAGGTGTTGGTAATTACCTTTAAAGCCCTTCATGGCTCAGGTACTCATTACCTTCAGGAGCACCTTCGCTCATTATTCCACCTTGTCTGCGAAGGTCATCTTCAGATGATTATCTGAAGCTTGCTTCTGTAAGTGTAATGTCTACTCCCCAGAAGACTTTCTCAGTGGTTGTGCCTCCAGCTATGGAATGGCCGGCTGGGAGAGAGGTCAAATATCCTAGAGTGCTACCTTTAAGAGGAAGTTAAAGATATGTCTCTTCTGACCAGATTTCCCAGATTAGTTTTATTTAATATGCTTGTTTCAGACCTGGGGGAGTTTATAAATTGAGCACAAGAACCCAGCTCAGCCAAAAATTCTGTCTCGTCCCTCTTCCCACCATGGTCCACCTTGATGTGTCTGGCAGGACCTCAAACCATTCTGGGGGTGGGGGAACCTGGCGTGCTCCAGCTGTTGTTGGACTACAGTTCCCATCTTCTCGACTATGAGCCATACTGCCTGGGGATGATGGGGACTTGGAGTGCAAGATCTGAAGGGCCATAGATTCACCCTGCCTTATCCACCTGTTAGAGAGACAACACGCCTGCCTGTGCTTGCACGTGTGAGCAGGCAGAGGGGATGCTGGTTCACGTCAAGTACCCTAAACGGGAAAGCAGTGCGTAAAGGCTGCCGCTGGGGCCCCTGAATCTGCCTGATTTTACAATACCACACACCTGATGGAATCAACCAATCCTACCTCCTGCTGACAGTACAGCATGCTTACCTTCCACCCACGACCCATCATTAGAACGATTACCATTCAGCCAAGACAGTGATTTTCTTTTGGCCAAATAGGTATTAGATGAAGCAACCGAGTCCTTTAGATCTCGCATTCCAGATTCTGTTTGAGACCCGGAAAATTACTGGTTTGCTAAGTTGCTGGGCAGCCAAACCTCCCCTTTTGCTCAAACAGCTTAACCAGCTGGCTTCGTTCTTACACACATTATTAAATCCATATAAAGAATCAGTGTGCTCCTTCTCGACTTCCATCCCACAGGATCTGTGAATAACCTGGGAGCAGTCACATGTGCCTTTTCTTGCAGAGCTCCAGGGTAACTCGGAGCTGGAAATCAGTCTTCAGAAAAGAGGGCTTTTTATTGTTATGTAAGACTTCATACTTTTGATCTAACTAAGTGAAACAGCAGAGGTAGGTGGGCGTAGAAATAGTAACAACTGAGAAGAACCAAAAGCACTGCGCATTATGGGAAGGAAAGCAAAGCACGTGGGGGCACGGTAGGCTGAGGAGCTACAAGAGAATATTCTGAAGAAAGGCAGGGCTCGCAAGAGCGCCCCGTGTCCATAAGAGCTGGAAACACCTTTCTGCAAGGGGGAAAAATATTGAACAAGCATTTTAGAGGTACTTGATGATACATTTGATTTTCCAGACAATAATGCATGCTAATTATGCTCTCAAATCCATACAAATCTTTGATTTGTGTTTTAACTCTGTGTTCCCTTGACATGGACTTTTGGAGTCAAACTATATATTATTTATTTATTATTTATTAAAACATTTCTCTGCCGCCCCATTCGCCGAAGCCTCGGGGCGGCTCACAACATAAAATTAAAATACAACAAATAACAATATAAAGTAAGTCACCCTGGCCAGATAAAATAAGCAAATAATATTAACAATTAAAATGATGCTTAAATAAAAACGTCTTCGCCTGGCGCCGAAAAACAACGACGGCGCCAGGCGGACCTCTCTGGGGAGCGCATTCCATAGATTGGGCGCCACCGCAGAGAAAGCCCTCCTCCGAGTACCTACCCTCCTAATTTCTTTCACGGAGGGTTCCCGGAGAAGGGCCTCTCCCGCAGATCTCAAGGGGCAGACGGGCATATATGGATGTAAGCGCTCCTTCAGGTAGCCAGGACCCAAGCCGTTTAGGGCTTTATAGGTCATTACCAACACCTTGAATTGGGCCCAGACTTCAATGGGAAGCCAGTGAAGCTGATGGAGGACTGGAGTCATGTGAACATAACGCCCAGTCCCCGTCAGCAGCCTGGCAGCTCTATTTTGAACCAACTGAACTATCTGGACCGTCTTCAAGGGCAGCCCCATGTAGAGCGCATTGCAGAAGTCAAGGCGGGAAGTCACCAGCGCGTGTGTCACTGTCGCCAAGCAGTCGTACTCCAGGTAGGGGCGCAGCTGATGGATCGGCCAAAGCTGAAGGAAAGCGCTCCTCGCCACTGCTGTCACCTGAGCTTCCAATGAAAGCTCTGGGTCGAGGAGCACTCCCAGGCTGCGGACCTTGTCCCTAAGGGGGAGTGCAACCCCATTCAGGACTAGGTTCAATTCACCCTCTCTGAAGCCCAGTCCGCCAACCAACAGGACCTCCGTCTTGTCTGGATTGAGCTTCAGTTTATTATGTTAATTGCACAGAGTGCAACTGAGCCTATTTCTTTTTACTCAAAAGTACCACAAGCAAAGGCTTCCCTGCTGATCTTGAATCTCACAAGAGGCACTTGGGCATCTTCCGGTCATCATCCTGCTGGAGGCTTGAAGAACAGTAACTTTAGCAATGTGCCAACAGTGAAGGCATTTTCAAGTAGCATCCCGGAAAGCTAGAGATACGCCAAGTGGTTTGGCAGGACTGGAAAATGGGTCTGTCCCTGGTAAAGAGGGGCAGATTGTTCTCAGTTGATCCGTTTACTGCAGATAATCATTATGTTGTACGTTTGCAGTAAGCAAATGGCACATACCAAGGGCATCCTGTGAATATCCTCATTTAGAGGCTTCTTCATTAGCACTAATCATTGGAAACATCAATTACTGTCTCTGTGCCCACTTTTGCTTTGATTCACATGCCAAGCAAATCACAAAGCACCCCAAGGGAATGCAGGGCAAGAAACTCGACACACAGAGAGCAGGAGGCAAGCAAAATGACGTCTGTCCCATGATGAATTAAAAGTGTTTTTTTCCACATAAGAAATGTTGGAACGTTATTTTTTCACTGTTGATATATTCGACTTCTAGGATCATATAGAAATGATTATCCACCTTCAAGGGACTGCAGAAAGGGACCCAGTCACCAAGAACCTGCAGAGCCATGGCAGAAAGCACTGAAAGAGACATGGCAAGCTGCCATCAGTTTCAAAAGTTGTGCAACCCACCTTGTAAAGTGGAGCACGCTCGTCTGCATGGAAGCAGATCCAGAGCCTTACACAGTAGCTGGTCACAAAGTGTGCTACAAACGTCCTTGCTCCACTGTGAAATTTTCTGTGGAAGTGCATGAAAAATGGATAATGCAGGGGGTTTGCTCATTTGAAATGCTCCATGTTCAGCTTGCACAATTGATTTTCTAGGAATCTTAGCAGATAATTTGTCTAAAAAACCTGTCCAAATCTGGCATTTTTGAAGTACCTTTATGCTTATTGTTGAACAATGCTCCAATATCTTTCAAGGTGGAGCAACAGACAGACGAACAGTAAGAAATATTTTGTTAAGGTGAATTCTAACATTCTGCCATTACATGCCTCAAAAATCTACTACCTTTGGAAATGGCACCAGTCGACTTAATAATTTGCGACTTGGCAACCACACTCTTCCTGATGAGGTCTACAGTTGTGCAAATTTTCGAACCAATTTCAAGTCACCGCAGACATCACCAGTTCAAAAATGCTGAAAATTGGCACATGGCTCAGCGGGCAATCTGCTTCTTTCAAATCATGTGGATAACTATGGCTGTGCCTTGTTCAAACTTTTTGAAGTGATGTGCCTTTCACTCATTTGACAGAATACTCAGCAACAGTTTAAAAGTTATCTAGGTTTTACTGCCCATGAAAGCCAATTCAAGCAGCTAGGCAAGGCTTTCTCAGTTTCACTGTGAATGCTGTCAGTACGCCAGTGCTTTGAACTCCACTGTTTGGCATTCTGCTGGTGGGGAAGGGCTAGCAGGGAACTGATAACAGATGATAATTTTCAGGTCTGAGAAAATCAGTCTCACTGATATGATAAAGAGGAACAGGAAAGCAAAAATTATGCTGGAGTCTTGCAGCACAGGCTTATTCAGAAGTAAGTGATTCCAAACATACAGGGACTTACCAGTCGTGTACCCGCTGGGTACAATCTACCCATTTGATGACTTGTTTGTGTTTTGTTGTGTGTGTTTTTTAAAAAAAATGTTAATAATACATTTCCTTTTTTTTAAAGCCTGGAAATTTAACAAAAATCCTGCCATTTTAAAGTTCAAAGTTAAGGCTATCACATGTGGGCTCAAGATCCACAAGCCAGGAACTTGGAAGCTCAAACCTCCAAGCATCAAGCAGTTATGGGCCAACTTACAGGAGGACTGCTCTAGCAGTACAGGAAGGTTCAGATGCTCCAGGCCTACCCATCTCAGTTTGGGCCTGAAAAACCAAGGAAAAGTGGGGGTGCATAGAGGGTAAGTTGTGAGCAAGCACAATTTCCAACATTATGCATAATCAATATTGATCATAAGGTAAATCAGTTAAGGTATCAAGTTCTTGCTTTGACCATCATCTTAAACTGGCAGGGGTTTTGATCACAGAACAGCTAGATAAATTCTTGGCTCCTCAGAAAGCCAAGACACACATTTATGAAAACTACAGACTGAAAGAGATCATGTGATCAAGAGCACTGGATTTCTAAGCAGATGGCAGTAAGTTTTAGCTTTGATTAAAGCTAAATTAAGAGGAGTTCTTTTCTCCATATGTAGTATCTTCTGCGCAGCAAACCTTTGGAAGTATAAGAATGCAAGCCTAGGGTCTCTTGGGACCATATTGGGTATTTCTGTATTTTCCTATCTGAGGACTGAGAGATCTGCTGTTAGATGGAGAGAACCAACCTGGCAAGCCTTCTTCCTGCAACTGTGGAAAGTTCTGCCACGGGTTCTTCTCCAAAGTCAGAACTGCAGAGAGGACAAAAGAGAAGAGATGTGTTGGGAGAGACTGTAGATCCACAGATCCAAAGTCATTACATTTCCCTGAAGAACCCAGAAAACAAAGGAAAGTTGTTGGAGCTAATGTAGCTTATTTCACTCCTGCTGAGAACAATAGGGTGATGGGGGGCAGCAAAGCTTAAGAGAAACAAAACAAAGGGTAAAACGAAAAAGGATGTTCTCTCCCACACTGAGACTGCTCTACCATCTGCAAAATGAATCCTTCCCACAAATTCTTTGGGGTTCCATTGGAGAGAAGTTGCTAAAGGGTATTACACATCCAACAGCAGGACCTTAAAGCCTGTATCACAACTTGTATTTAGAATTTTTACAACTCTCATGTGATAAAACAGCTTCCTATTTGAGAATGTATTTGCATAGGTGCCTTCCTAGGTGGACTTTAGCCCAGTGCAGCTGGGTGTGGATACCTTGCTAGGTAAAATAAAATTTGTGGTTTGTTGATAAGTGGTGCCTTGCCCTGCCAGTAAGCAAGCATTTGGGAGGGGCGAACAACTGTGAAGAACCACCACAGTTGATGTTGAGCTAATAATACAGTCACACACACACACACTGGCTGAAACATTGAGGATTGCTATGTAATTCCAGAATCAAGCCATGGGGAGTAGCATTGCTGTCTCTTTTTAGGGGTGTCTATAATACTTCTAATCAGGTCCAAAGCAGGCAGATGTTCCATAAACACTAATATGATTTTCACAGCAGTGCATTTTGTCAGTCCTGCTTATTTTTAAAAGCATAGAGCCTCTGCCAGAAAAAAGTGTCATCCCTAAAGGGCATAGGCTCAGATTTAAAGGTCTAATGTATATGTACTGATTATATTTCAAAATAAGAAAGAAAAGTACGCTTAATTCTGGGTTTCTTGACTGCTTATAGCTAATTTGTCCTAAGTGGTTTGGATGCATTTTAGATTTTAAATAAAGATCCATCTTCTCCAATCCATTTAATTAATTTTAAATGTTATATAAGTCTTCAGTTTTGAAGGTGGTATACTATGCTAATAACAGGATAAAGAAACAATGACTGTGTGTGATGGCATACATGTTCTCACACATTTCAAGAATCAGTCATAAGCTTAATTTCTAGATCCTTTTCATTGAAAAGAACTACTAGTTGCTTTGATGAGGATTGTGTCAATAGAAGAATCAACAGATTAATCCCATAAATTTCTGAAAAATAGAAGCTATGTTAGATGTTGACTTGACAGAATTACCCACTGACTTATTTAACATGCAGACATGTTTAAGGGCAAATGCCTTCAATCAAAATTAGACTGACTATGGATGGTTTCATTTCATATGACTCAGATGTGGTTTATACATAGTTTTGCTTGCCTGCAGGTATAGAAAATATGTACCATATAAATTTGGTAGCATTTTCTTAGCTCAGAATGAAGCAACTTGATGGGTAATTATGAATGTGCATCCAATATAGTCTAAAGTAAATCAGAGCATATAAAGCAGAAGCTTGGAATAAAGGATTGTTTTAGTTTCCTGTCATCATAGTTATATATAATTTGTGCAGAACAATTATGTCTAGTCTCATGGGAATGAAATTAATTACTGATCATTCAATCTGTTAATTAACCAAGGCTTGGATAACTAGCATCGATTAATGGCATTGCTCACTAAGAAATGGTTAATGTAGCATTTGAATTGGACTTACTAAAGTGGAGACACAAACGAGTGGCCAAAGAGAGAAAATGTTTTAGTGTTCCCTTAGATTTTGGTTTAAACTTGCAAGTCTTACAGGTAAGAAATCTGTGGTCGTACTGCAGGTACTTGCAGAGGGCGTCATTCAAGAGGAGGAAGACGACAGGTCCTTCAAGATGAGGCTTTCATTTTGTCATCACCCTGTTCCAGTCACATAATTGTCCTCCACTTGTAATTTCCCCATGTTTTCCCATAGCTGCTTCTAACCCTGAATAATCTGTTAAGGAACCAAAGATGGAAAAGCTGAAAGAAGTGTGTTAATTGGTACTCCTTCTGTCAGGAAGCACCCTAAATAACCAGCATTTTTGTTTTGGGCAGGCTCCCATGATTTCAACAGGTATGGGACTAGTAAAAATTTAGCCTAGAGATACAGCAATATAAAAATCCTTAGTGTATCTATTTCTGCTCATTTTATACTTTCTAGTGGCATAGTGGTTACAGGTGACAATCTTTTCCCTATTTGTGGAGCATATTTAGTATGCAGCTTGTAGAATGCTTTAGCAAAGACCATTAGATCTGAATGCACACACGTAGTCAGAAATAGTAAGTTCTGAGTTTATTAATGCAAGTCTGATGTCAAAACATTTCAAGAGCCACTGACCTTGAAGAGTTTCAAAGCAGTCACTATTAAAATTTAAAACATCTAATGAATTTTAACAAAGGATTGTAGTTAGTAGTTTCAGTCACATATGCTTATTTATTTCTTCATCTTGTTGTAGCAGAAACAAGGACTTTAAAAAGTATCAGAAGAACAATGGCTTCTTAAGGCAGTACAAGGAAACAACATTCCATAAAGAATGGTTTAAAGGAAATCGAAGTTCAGTTCTCAACTCAAACCACTTTAAGTAACTCTTAAGTAAATCTGTCTCGACATTCATGTGCTTAACTTCAGGGTTTAGAAACAGGAATACGCTTTGGCGTGTATTGTGCCATGCAGCTTGTGATGTAATGCAAAGTGACATATACTGAAAACCATTTAAGTATTCTTTGTCCTTAAGCATAATCCCACTATTATCAGCAGAGCTACCTTACAGTACATTTCAGTTTCTGCTTCTCTACTTCCCCTTTGCTGAGTAAGACTTGACTGTGGGGTTAACCACCTTGCAGAAGTGTATGACTTCCTCTGTGCATCTAAATAAGAAGCTACAATGGCAGCCAGACCTTCAGTGAGGAAAGCCTTCCCCATATGAAATAGTAATGGCAACAGGAGAAGCTTCACTTTATGAATGTCTGCTTGCTGATAAATCTTGAATGCACTGGAAAACCATTAAATTTAACAGGTATTAGCATTACATAAAGGTTGCTTTCCACTCACATTTATGACAATATTTCAAGTGAGCATATTCATGTTTAAAATAGATTTTGATTCATTATCCAGCATACATGTAAAAGTTTATGATGCCCTATACTCAATTAGCAGCATTTGCACATGGCATGCACAGCAAAGTACAACAATGTGTTTTATGTGAAAACACTCTCAGTCTTCAGTCTGATACAATTTTAATAGGAGTAAGTCCCGTTCAACTCAATGAGAAGTACTTCCAAGTAAATATATAAGGTCCCCAAACACTGAATAATCAATTGTATTAAAATCAATTTATACTAAACAACTATCCATCATTTTGTAAAATGGTACAATAATTACCCAAATATGAAGGACCTTTAGTTCAATCAAAGCATGATCAAAACAAGATGCTCCATCAAGCTTAAAATAATCCACAATGTATTTTCAAAAGTGCCCATGAAGCCATAAAAACTGTATGGGATGCATTTAAAAGCTTAAAACACTCTGACCTGCAAGTAAGTCCTCAGCAGGCCTTACTTCTGAGTAGACATGCAGAAGGTGTACCGGCGCTTGCTTTTTTATATTACTGAGACGCACATACTCTTAGGCACTCAAGGTTGGCTGATGGAACAGCTAACATGTCCAAACCTGGCTTAAAAGTTCCTTACTGTAAATATGTCAACATGTTTCAGTGTTTATACCATGAACTGTAGAAAAATAAGTGCCTAAATTGCTATGCTTTCATTAGGCTATTCCTTGTATAAAAATACTCTAAATAGTTTTCCCTCCTGTTGCTACACTTTAAAAACATCACTTTCAGAGAGAGCAGAGAGTCGTATTATATTTTGTCAAACTGTTAGGCATTCAGAATTGCACCATATTTCACAAGTTTCCAACAAGCATTATATAGATATTCTTGGAAAAAAACAAGAAATAACTGGCTATATAAATGAAAGATTGAGGTAGAGATGTTAGGGATTTTCTTTTTTAAAGTTGGCTAGAGCTGGTTCATTTTCTAAGCATAATTTCAGTAGGTATTTTGTGTTCTGCACATAGTCAAGTACGTAGAAAAGTACTTCCTAGATGGCACTGTAAAAAGACATGTTTTTAATTTCCAGCACCCTCTTTAAAAATCAAAGTAGTAATTTATGACAGTTCCCTAATTTTTCTTGCCTTTTAACCACAGGACTGCCAGATCCTCTGAAAATTAAGGGAACTGTCATAAAAAGTGCACCCAGTGCAAACTGTTACAAAAATGGTTGTACATTTCCAATATTGAAAATGGCACGTCATTAGGAAAGAGAACCCTCCTTTTACCCAACACGTTAATCTGCTCTGGCAGAGCTGGCTGGAAGTTCTGAATCTCCAACAAGCCTTTTCATTTCCAAAAAGCATTTTGAAAGATATTTTAAGTCAAGCACTTTGTTCTGGAGACTCATGCAGACAACAAACGAAACATAGTGCTTTTGTTTCAACATGCACTGCTTCCAATGCAGTGGCAGCCATCAGAAATGGTCTCACTGGTTTTAATGGGACTTATAATTCATTCAATTAAATGAATATAAAACTACAGTTTTGAAAGATCCTACATTAAATTTTACTCACAAAAGCAAACAAACCTTCCAAAACCCTGATGAAGTTTCACATCAATTTAGCAAGCCTAACTTTTCTCAGTCAATGTTTGGATGCTTCCAGATTAAGTTTTTATTGGGTGGTTGCCCTGTCAAGGAATTTTATAGTGACCCCAGATGATGGGGACTTCCGTCTGTACCCCTTCCATATTCTCCCATTCCTTCTCTTTTCTGCAAAGAAAAAACCTGTTAAGGAAGGACAGATTTTATAGAATTCCTCTACCTGGAAGCCTCCTTTGTTCTCAGTGAAACGACTGTGTGTGTGAGGTAAAGGTCACTAGAATGCTGCAACCAATGTTTACATACACTCTGTGAGCAAATCCATTTTTTGCTCCTTAGATTAGATCTGTTAAAGAGAAACATACAAGCACACAAAAGGAAAGTACTACTGTGACAAAATGACCAGCGGATGTCTGCCTCAATATTCATATAAATTGACTTCAGTAAAGCAGAGACTAGTGACCAAAAAACAACTCTGAAACAGGCCTCCGCTTTACTGTGGTTTCTTCCTGCTCTTCTTCTACTGCCTCAACCAAGGAAGAATAGGATGAGAAGCTTCCTTTGGACTTCAGCCTTCGCCTTGAGGCTGTGGCTGCATGAAGAAGCCTGTTCAGGGAAGCGGTCTTTTTCAAGCCCTTGGTCAGTTCATAGAAGGCGGTGTCATCAGAGAGAAGCCCCAGGACGGTGCTGGTGGAGCTCAGAATAGAAGCAGCCACCTTCGCATTCTTCTTGCTGAAGGTGTTCTGTCCAGAGACCGTGTGAAGATTCGGGTCACGCAGGAGATGCCTGACAGCAAAGGAAGACCCTTCTCTTAAATACTGAAATGGTTTCTTCCCACTGTAGTCTCTCAAGCTCACCTTGGCATTGTAGTCCTTCACCAGCTGGACAATGACGTCTTCCTGCCCGTGGAGGGCGGCGATGTGGAGCGGCGTATAGCCCCCGAAGGACTGGGCGTTCACGTCAAAGTGGGCGCCGTCTGCCCGGGCCACCTCGATGACTTTCTGCAGCATGTCACAGTTGCCCGTTTTCGCTGCCCAGTGCAGAACGGTGAACCCAGTCATGAAGTCCCTTTTGCTGGCCAGGCTCCTGTCGTGCAGCAGCAGGCCGTGGAGGCGCGGGGACCACTGGCCAGCGGTGGCCGAGACCAGCCACTCGTGCTCGGCCGCCTCCAGCGGGACCGTGGGGGGGGGCCCGTCTGCCTCCTCGCCCACTTTCTGAGGCTTCGGCGCCCTCCGGAGGGGAGGCGAGCTGGGCCCGCTCTCGGCCGGCTCCTGCTTGCGCTGCGGGGAGGCAGACCGAGTGGCGGCGCGGGGGCCCACCTGGCCCACCTGCCGCCAGGCTGCGCCTGCAGGCGGCTCCGGCTCCGGCTCCGGGCGCGGCTCCTCAGCCCCGCGGCCGCGGGCACTGGCGGGCACCACGTAGCGCACCGGCAGCATGCAGGGCTTCTGCGGGGCGGCCCGGGCGCTCCCCAGGGCGCTGCCGCCGGGGGCTTTGGGGGGCTCCGGGTCGCCGCCTTGGAAGAAGTCCTTCAACTTGGCCACGGGCAGGGCAGCCTGGCTCTCCTCGGGGCAGTCCCGGGCAGGCGCCCCCACGACGGCATGCGGAGCGGGCGCCGGGGGGGCCGCGCCCTCGCCCTCCTCTCCCTCGCCCTCCTCTTCCTCGCCCTCGGCATCGCAGGGACGCGCTCCGGCCGCGTGCGCCGCCGGCTTCAGCACCAGGAACTCGGCGCCGTCCATGCGCCGCACGACGGCCACGTCGTTCACGAAGCCCTCGAAGCGCTCGCGGAGCTCGGCGGGCTCCCCGCGCTCCCCCGCGGGCGCCTCCAGCAGCGGCGCGAAGTGGCTCACCAGCAGCGAGACGCGCACCGCGCCGCCGCGCTCCCGCAGGAAGCGCGCCACGCCGGCCCGGCTCAGCGCGGGGGCGGCCACGGCCATGCCCGCCTTCGGCCGGCGGCGGGCGCGGGCGCCGCTGCAGCGCTCCCCGGGCGGGCGCAGCCACCTGCTGCCGTGCTGCCGGCGCCCGGCTGCGGAGGGAGGCGGGGGCCGCCTGGCGCTCCAAGCTGCGGAGAGCGCGCTGGGTGGAGTGAAGCAGAGGCCACCCACGCAGCCGGGGCGTCTGGGACTTGTAGTCGCGCAGCCTGGGGGAGCCCCGGCCGGCGCGGCTCCCGGGCGTGGGGGGGCCGGCCCCGCCGCAGGCTCTCCCGCCCGCCCCCCTGTCGCAGGAGGCTCCGCCCAGAACGCGGCACGGCCTTCGCTGCCCCTGCGGGTAGGATCGCGGCCGGAGTCGCCCCGCCGGGAGGAGCGAGCCCGCGCGCGTGCCCTGCGGCGGCGGCGGCTGCCCTGATTCCCCGCCGCAGCGCAAGGCAGCCCACGCCGGGCTGGCCGAGCGCATCGCCGCGCCGAGCGCCTTCGGCTGCGTGGCCCCCACGCGGCGCGCTGCAGGGCAGGGGGCCGCAGGCCTGGAGCCCCGAGCCGCACCTGCGGGGCATCCTACCGAGACATGCCTGCTCCTCCCCCCAGCTGCGAACTCTTTGGGGCCATCCCGGGTTTTGTGCACCCCTCCCCCATTCTGAAAGATTGACAAGTCTCTCCTAAGGGTAAATGTGGGCCCGTTTCTTTTATCTTTGGTGCCTCCGACTTTATATTCAGCCCCAACCAGTTTTGGAACGAGTTTTCTGTGAATTTTTACGTCTGATGCTTAGGCTGAAATATTTATTTATTTATTTATAGCATTTTTATGCCGCCCCCATCGCAGAAAGCTCGGGGCGGCTTACAAAGCTCTTCCTACCCTTTATTATGCACGAGGGCAGACTTTTGCGCTTGTCGTTGGAGATACTTCTCAAAGTATCTCCCGAACGCTCTTCTCTTCACGTAGCGTTGTTGCAACCGTCATTGTCATGTTGCATTGCTGGGGAACGAGCAAAGACATGGAATGAGTGCTCCAGTCAGGAAGCCCATCTTTAGCACCAACGTCGCCCGTGGTAGCGCAAGGGAGGGCAAGGGAGGCCAGCCTGCCAGGTTCTTAAAACAGTCAAAGAGCAGCACAGTCAGAGAAAAAAATCCCGAGCACTGCGCATTCAAGTTTAAAATTCAAACTCTGAACAGATGATAATGCACGTCATATTAAAGAGAGAGAGAGAGAGAGAGAGAGAGAGAGAGAGAGAGGGAGGGAGGGAGGGAGGGAGGGAGGGAGGAAGGTCGGGCATTAAAATTTATACTCATTGCAGGCAACACCCGGTCGAATGTATAAGCAGCTGCCAAAAAGCTCACCCTCTGGGCTGTGATCTGGGGGTTAATTCCCATAAGAAACTCTTGAGCACCCCCACATCCAAGGGATCGGTAAGTTTCTCCCCCAAGAGAGGATGAGCCCGCCATGTGCTTCCCGGTAGAGCGAGCAACGCAGCCCGAGGTGCTGTACTGCTCCCACCCCTCCAGACCCACAGGGGCAAACAAACCCTCTGTCATGGGGAGCCTCCTGTGGCAGCCGTCAACCACAGCTGAGGGGAGCGCGCTCCGTCTGGCCGAAAAGGGAGCCCTCCTATGCATGCCTTGGCAGCTCTCCTAGTGAGAGGTAGGCAGCTGGTGCTGCAGCGTAGCTTGTGTTCTCTGCTGCCAGAACGTTTGGAGCGCTGCTTGTAACACCCTCTTGCTGTTCAGGATCTAGCAGCCTCTGCCTCACGGCCACCTGTGCCTGGTGCAAACCCACTGCCAGGGCGGCCTCGGGGAAAACCCCGGAAGACTGAACATTATCTCAGAGGATCAAAGATGTCAAACCCTCGGGACTGTAATTCAGCTGGAGCCAAAAATCGACAGAGGCAAGAGAAACCCCGGCCTCAACTTTTCTTAAGCTGGAAGTCAAGCACAAGCTCGCGTTGGAGGTCCAGCTAGCTAGATACTTGAAATATAGATCTTGGGAACTTTGATTGGACACCTTCTGGCGCATGGGTCCTCAAATTAAGGCCCGTGGGCCGGATCCGGCCTGCCATGCCCATTTAACCGGCCCGCCCCAGAGGTTTTGCACTCGCTGTGCGGGCATGCAGCGTGCTCGCGAAGTGGTCCTTTGGGACTTGCTTGGAGAAAACGACCTCCTCTCGAGCAAGCTGCCGCCTCGCCCCGCGCCCTGCCTTGCCTCGCGTGTGCGTGCATGTGCGTGCGCCCCACCCCCTCACCGGCCCACGCACATCACCGGCACCACCTTGGCGGCCCATGCGCACTGCTGGCACCTGTCAACTGGCCCCCTGTTGAAAAAGTTTGAGGACCCCCGTTCTAGAGGGCCAAAGCTGGATAAAAGGGGACCCAGAATTGTATCATATAAAAGATGGGACAGGGTTTTAGCCTGATATAATTGTGTGCTGCTGGTATAGTCTGTCCATCTTTAGTACATGAATATTGAACTATTGCTCAGGCAGACTTCCAGGCAACTTCAGCTGCATATTCATGATGGCAATTCTCGCTCCAGTTGATTGCAGCATAACCCCGAGGGCCGAAGGAGGTCGTAAATGAGCACGCAGAATAATGCATAAGAAATGAAAGGAAGCATGGTTGGCCATAAGAGAAATCTCACAATGCATATTACCAACCTTTATGGTTGATGTAATAAAGTTATTACATGAATATGGGTTTTATAATAACACATATCACCCACCTCCTTCCCAATTATGGGCACAATTATTTTCCCTTCTCTAAAACATAGGCTCAGGGGTGGTTTACAAGCTAATTAAACAACACGCATAGCTATAAAACACCCATGCACAGTGAGAGAGAGAAGGGAAAAGGGCCCCATCACAACAGATTATACAACTGCACCATTTTAAAATTTCATTATTGGACTGTATTAAATGGCCTTTGAAAGGGAGAAATCTTTGTTCTCGCAGAAGGAACCCAGAGACAGGGCCTAACAAGCTTCCTTGGAAATGCACGCCGTAACAGAAAGAAGTCTTTTTCTTGTGACCGCCCAGCCTATCCTTCAAAGGTGTTGCCAGAGTCCAGGCAGGTGGCAAGCAGGGTTATGTTCCACAGGAGCCTAAGGGCTATTTGCAGCAAGGAAGCTTTTTCCAGAGGTCCAGGGCTCAAGGAGCAAAGTCCATCCAGAGCATTACATGGGAGCTTGGCTAATTCCCACCTGCCTGCACGATGATGGGTTGTAGTGCAATTGGACGGCCATCACGAGCAGGCACTCGTTTGCCCCAACTGGGGATGAAAGTGTGTCAGAGGCTGAGGCAGTGAAGTTGAATTGGGAAAGGTGGGAGGACATGGATCCCCTCTACTCCCCTGTCATCCATGATAAAGCCTCAGAACATTTGCATCATTCGCTATATCAGGCCTACCATTACGGACATGGTGAGAGGGGTGAAGCAGGTTGCAGCCGGCCCTGGAGCGCATGGAGCATGGCTTCCCAGGAGAGCCACAGGTGCAAAGGGTTTCTTCTGGAAGCATGTAAGGCCCAGAATGCTGAGATCTGTCAAGTTCAGCACCTTGAAATGAGGTCAGAAACAGGCCAACAGCCATTGAGATGTTTCGGAAGGTGAGGACATTTGCTCAGATTGGCTACTCCCAGATAGCAAGCCAGCCGCTGCATTCTGTGCCAGCTGGGTGTTCCTGGACTGCCTTCAGGACACACGGGGACAATCCAAATGCAGGCACCTAGCTGGGCATGAGTGGCAAAAGCCAGGCCCCTGTTTGTATTATGGATGCTTCGTAATTTCTTGGTTTCAGTGACCTGCCTGAGAAGGAAAGGTACAGTGCATCTGCTCTGGGGTCATTTCAACATCATCGTCATCGTTGTCATCACTGCACATTCCTGCCATTTAGCAGCACTGAGGGCACAGCCTCAGCACGCCTGTCAGGGATGTAAAACTGTCTTACCCGAATCTGGACCGTTAGTCCATCTCACCAAGCATGCCTGGCAGGGCTTCCCAAAGCTCCCTGCAGCGACCTCTCCAGCCCTGCCATTCGGCCTGGAATTTGCGGCAGGGAATGCCTGTACGCAGCCCATGGCCTTTGCTTCTCCAGTCCTGCTGGAACCAGCTCTGCCTGTGGCACATATAATCCTTCAAGGACTCGCCCTTCGGTTTGGGTGGGTGAAGTTCCTGGTAAATGAAAGCCCAAACTCTGCTCTGATCTTAAAGATATGTGAGTATAGGCTCTGTGACTCACATGGGGGGAGGGGGAAGAAAATGAGCTTGAAATCCTACTGGGGTCGCATAGGAAATGGAGTAGGGATGGCCAGGAGGTATTCAGATCATAGGAACTCTATGCAATCTAGACCAGTTGCATATGCCAGACTTACTCAATTTACAGCAGATTCCTGCAGAAAATATGGCCAGTTTCTTCTCCGCAAAAATTCTTGCCTTTGGGGTAAGAATAGCGATAGGATGGCGGGTTTGGCTGCCCTTCCTCTGCCATGCTTACTTCACTGATCCCCTGACTAGGATGGCCGTGCTCAGGGATAGGCAGCTAGCGGCTTTCCAGGTGTTTTTGCCTAGAACTCCCATCAGCCCTGGCCAGCATAATGATGAGAGAGTTGTGGGTTATCATATCTGGAAGGCCACAAGTTGCTCATCCCTGTCATACGCAGAGGTGGCTCCGAGTTTCGAGGGTTTTGATCTAGATTTATTCAGAGGAGACCCATTGAAATCAACAAGGCTTAAATGGGGTCAGGTGATTTCAATGGGTTTACGCAAAGTATGTGTAAATCTGAATCAACCCAATGATGGCATCAAGTGGTTGCTAATTGAGTGTCACTGTGTTACTGAGATTGGATGAAACACTGTGGGACGTTGGTCTTGCCTACCATTTAGCCAGATAGTGAAGATAAAGTATTACTTAAACCCAATAAGAAACATGGAGAAGTCTGACCATGTTAAAAATTATCCCTGCTACAAATGAGAAAAATGGCCCTCCCGTGTTCTTGCAGGCCTGCTGTGGTCAATGATTGCACAAATGGATTTCATTCTCCTTTCTCTAGGAGCTTTGCTAAGACATCTTCCATGACAATAATATCACATTATTACAGTCCATCTTTCGTCCTCCATTTAGAGAACTGAAATTCAGTGGTTACAGCAGGGAATTCAGAGGCAGCCCTAACAGCTGCATTGCCAAACTAACTTCCAAATGTAATAGAACAAAACATATTAATAGCGGGGCTGCCTGGACTAATAAAACACTGGCTTGATATATTTCTGCCACAATTTCCTGCTATCCGGCTACAACCATTGTCCTCAGGAAGCTCCCGCTGGCTCTCATCTGCCTGAGCTGCAGGTTCGACTGTGTTACGAACTTGCTGTACAAGCTATAGCAGGCTCCCATTGGTTACCCCACTGCACTGCTGTCTGGAGCGTCAGGGGGCAGAAGACCAAGTCCCGGGCAAGGTCACAAGTCATTCCCTTGCACCATACATGGCGCCTCTTCTTTGTTTTGGAGCCGGTGGGGCGGCTTCCCCACACCACCTTGAGAATGACCCAGCAGAGACTGTGCTGAGGTGGCGCTGGGGGAGGAAAGCCGGGCTCCTGCCTGGGACCCTTGTGCGACATCCTCAGGAAGGGGCCGAGCCTGAAACGAGTGCGGTCCTTTTGTGACAAAGAGGTCGCCGGCAGCGGTGGCACCAGGGGTGTCTGCCCAGTCTGTCGAGATGGAATCTGGAGTCTATCCTTGTTCTTTCTTTATGTATTTTATAACATGCTTTCCTACTACAGATACTGCTCAGTATAGTGTTGTAATTAAATCATAAAAACAAATCAGTTAAAGGTATATCGCTTAAGAACGCAAACACTGTCACTGTTCTTAGGACCAAGTTTCAATGTGACATTTTGAAAGGAGTGTTGACACTTTGCATCTATCCAGAATAAACTGGGATAATCAGATTGTTGGACTTTAAATTAGGGATGGGGAGGCTGTGGCTGAATTCAGGGTGTCATGATGTTTGCATCAGTGAGGGTGTTTAAGGACAGGTTGGGCATGCACATGGTAGGCGTGTTATGAGCAGAGTTGGCTGGAGCCGGGGGTCAGTAGATGGCCCAGGAGACCCCTTCTGACTGGCTCTGTTTCTATGTTTGGCCTGCAGAGACCTCGGGGAGATGATGCTCTGTCTCTGAAGCACCACCCTTTTGAGGATGGAGAGGGGCAGGAAAGTGACTGTGCAGCAGCCTTGGCTTCATTCCTGCTGCACCTTCCTTGAGCGGGGACAGAAGCAGATGCGGGATTTGGCTGGTGCCTTGAGCAGCTAGTTGAGTCTGGCTTGCTTCTCCCTCACCTTTTCTGTTTCTTTGTGATGGTGGGGTGGTTGTCAGGAAATAAGATCTGGCTGAAAATATATTTCAGTAGGTCTCTGAATATTAACCCCTCTAAGTCCCTGGAGCACCCCCTTCACCTGCCCCATGAAGTCATGCCTATGACTACGGAGAAAGAGCTGCTATGGTTCTCTCCACATTGCCAGGAAGGACGAGATTCGAGCACACATATCTAGCTCTTTTCCAGCCTTGGATCTAGGCATCCAAAGAATCCTAGGGCCCCCTCAATGCTGCCTACGGGCCATAAGATCACTCTGCCCATGGCTTTTGACATTTTTTAAAAATTACACTGAAATGTTGCACAATCTCACTAAAGGCCCCATTTTTGTGGATCCAGAAGGTAGCAGAACTGTAACTGTGGGCAGCCCAAGCCAGCACTGTACACCTTTGCTAGCTCTGGCTTAGTGGGGCATGAGAAGCTCTGAGGTAGCACAGAGACAAGATTTGTTACCGGGTTCAGGTTGGCACAATCTGTGCCCTGAACACCTTTGGGGCCAAGTGTGCCATCGCAGCTACATGCGGTTCCAAAAGTGGAGTGCCAGTTGTATCCACACATCGGCTTTTGGGGTGGACGATAGTCTGCGCACGTTTTCTCCTTGTGCTTTGCTGTGACTAACTGCATCCTTTCTTCCTGTTTATCAGATTAAAAACCTGAAAGAAACAGATTCTTTGACTGCAACCTCTTGCCAAATCATTCTACAAAGTGTTCTGCCAAAGACCAAAGAAAGCCGTGCCGGTGCATGAGTGTATCTGCAGTGCGGGGAGGCCCAAAATCCACAGTCTGGCAAGATCTCCTTGGGGCCAACCAAAATGTGCTCACATTTCCACAGGTTTGGATATCAGACAGACTTGCCTACAATTCCCTGGATCTTCCTTTTTGCCATTTCTTAAGTTAGGGACAACATTGTCTTCATCCAGTTGTCTACTATTTCACCCATTTTTCAAGATTTCTTAAAGACAGAGCTTCAGAGAGTCTGTCAATGCCCTAGGATGCCATTCATCTGGATCTTTTCGGTGCTTAGATTTTTCTCTGTTTGTCAATCTCAGTTTATACTCCTACCCACTGAACCTGTTTCTTACATATGCCTGATGGGCTGTAGATCCTTTTTTGAGAGTAACCAAAGTAGGATTGAGCAGTTCTGCCTTTTCTATGTCACCTGTCAGCAGTTTGTCATCTTTGCTGAGAAAAGGACACACTTTAGTCTTCCTTTGATTTTCAGTATATCTGAAGAGTATAACCTTTTTGGTGCATGCCTCACCATGCTCAGTTAATTCTGAGCTTTGGCCTCCTTGACACCATCTTGGCACTTCTAGAATATCTGGCTGTACATTTTCTAAGTGACCTGCCCCATTTCCACCTGCTATACGTGTCCCTTTTATTTATTCCTTAGTTTCAGATCTTCACAAAGAGTTTCATGCAGCTATGCTGGCCATATCTGTGACCTTTTCTTTCCCCCATTGATGGAATTGTTTCTGATTGAGACTATAGTATCTACTGTTTTTAGAATCTCCCATCATTTGTGAGCTTCTTTTCCTGTTAGGTTTTCCTGCCATGGAATCTCAGTTTATTAAAATCAGTATTCTTGAAGTCCAAAGTCTATATTTGACTACCTCCAGGTTTAAGTTTGTACCACTGATGGTGTTAGCAAGAAAGGGAATGCTAATGGGATGTTCAGAGCTACTATTTCATGGTAAATTCACTGATTCTGAGTAAAAAAAAACACACAAAATATTACTTATGAATAGGGCACCTCTATAGAAATTGTGGTGATTTGGTTGCATAGTACTCACAACCAATAGTTAAAACAATGGGCATTTTTGTGATCGTTTGCATTTGGAACCAAATGGTACAATTTGCACCTGTGGATGCAATTCATCTGATATCAAAGCTCATCAGAATAGCAACAAGCATTATAAAATTATAAGCATTGTGCTGAATTATGCAAGTAAAGATTACATCATGAGGAATGTAACATGAAGAATGTAATATGCTAACACAATTTTAAGCAAAATGTCAAAACAGTATTTAAATAATAAATTCTTATGGTAATGTGTATTTTTCTCCCACAGTCTTCAGTGGAAGGGCATTTTAACTAGGCTCATGAAGAATCCATTTTGCAGAACTCTCAAGAATGCATAGCGTTTCTAATCACAATTCTGCATGTACAACTTCTTAGAATACTATCCCTTGTGTTTTGCCCGCAGCATTTGGCTCCCAGAGGTAAACTGCCTTTAAACACAGAGCAGCTTGTCTGCTAAATTTGCATCCTATACCTTCAGTGTGCAGAGTCCAGCATGCAGTTCCCCGGCAACTGCCCAGCAGTTGCTTGGGAACATGAACCAAAGGACGCTGTTGTGCTCACCTCTTGCTCGTGGGCTTTTCACGGGGTTCTGGCTGTACGCTGCGTGAAGAGAGCTCTGCATGGCGTCGACCTTTGCTCTGATTCCTCAGGGTTCATCTTATCTTTGTAACATCATACAATTGTTTTAATGAAAAGTCGCGACAGTATTTAATCCTATATACAAATGCTTGAATTTGTCCCCCCACCTCAGTGAAATGATCAAGCCAACTGCAGTAATTTCTGCTGATCCCACCACTTCCGTAAGCACACTTTCAGTCACCTAAGCCCAGGGCCAATGCCTTGTTTCCATGTTTGACTAAACATACATCCGTGCAACGTCACAGCATTGATTGGATCCAGTGTTCTGCACCGTCACTGATACAGTAGTCTAAAGATCAGACAGGACCGGGAAATGAGGATTGCCATGGACTGCATCCAGCTGGCAGTGGAAGAGAAACACGTCTTCTGAGCCTGCACAGGAGGGATGGGGAAATCTTCAGAGTAGATGGAAGGGATGCAGTGAAGAGGACAGTAAAGAAATCTTGTGGTGTTGGACCGAACTCTATGAACAGTCCTTTATTAGGGACCTTCACAGTGCTGAGCTAGGTGTGTTACGGTTGTGTGCCTGCTAGTGCTCTTTGCTGTGGGTCACTAGTCTTGTACTTGTGGATAATTGATCCTGGTTTAGGGAGTGTGGGCATTACACTTGGGTGGACACATGCTTGCAGCATAAAATAATCCCAGGCAGATCTGTAGCTGTTTCAGTACTACAACAGTGGCAAATATATCTAGCAGTGGGATGGAACCTGTTGTTGCCAAGGAACAAAGTCACACTAAGTGAAATTAATACATAACTAGTAAAGAAAGAAGGCGCTTCTAGATTAGTATGCAGAGTAAGGCACTGGAAAATATTATTATTCCATACATGTGCAGGGTAAATTAAAAAGTACAAGGGGAGAGATTCTTGTCACAAGGTGTTTGCAGTTTAAATACCAGAGGACTCGGTGGGGAATGTAGGCAACAGCAAATGGGGAGAGCACAGAGGGGGAATGGAGCTGAAGGGGTGATGCCAGAGAGAGATTTATTTTACTCTAAAGAAAGCCACTCTTTCCCAGCTGAACTTTATGTTCCAAGCAATTCAGCTGCAAGCTCTAACTAAGGTGTGGCATCACGTTGCAAAACAGGTGATAGAAAGAAAGAAAAGGCCGAATGAGCAGGAAGAACATGTCTTTCCATCCAGGTGAATGGTGTGGAAGAAGAAACTCAGAGACATGCTTTGCAGATAGTGGAGTGGCTGTTAGCTCTCTTTCCTTTGTGAGGCAGAACCACTGGTATTTTGGCACCTTCAAGGCAGGGCAAACCTGCCCCTGTGCCGAAATCTTGTACTCTACAGCAAGCAGAACGATGGAAGCCAGGCATATTGAAGTTCCTCATTCATATTTCCTCTGAGACAAAGAGGATGCTGTGTGAAGGCAAACAGTTCTTCCATTGTTCAGAAGAGAGATTCAGTGAACATTTGAAAGGATAAACAATCACACAAAGGAGACATCAACAGATAAAAGGCATTATTTGAGCAGAAACTTGGATATAAACCAAAAACCAATTCTAAAATGTATCGCTCTGTGTAGAGACGTGGACAATATTGCACAGTGTTTTTCAAGAAGTCAGAGATTCCATTCAATTGTGTTATTGTTGTAGAAGGTTGTTTTGCTTAAACTAAGTTGATTTTTAAGTGGGGTTACACTTGAAGATAAGCCCGAAGGAGAGCAGGGTTGACCCACTCCATGCATGTGAAAAGTGAACGGGCGCTTGAGGGTGAGGATAGCTTAGCCTTTTATCTGTTAGCCAAGAGTAAAGTCTGAATCATGTAGCCCCTCACCTGCTTTTTGAAATACTGATGTCTCTAAAGAGCTTTATCATTTACTTTTTCTAAATGTGCAAATTGGCCCTTTGATTAGCAGCATGAGGAAAACATCTTACTAACTATAGTCCATTGCAGGCAATAGTCCATTGCAGATGCTATTCTCCTTTATCAGTATGTGATAACTTTTTTTAAAAAAGCTACTCTCTATATAGGAAGCATTACAACATTACTACAGAGTCTTCACAAAGGTTTCTTTATTTCTGCTTTGCAATATATTCATTTATCTGATTGATAACTAATTACGCAACCAAATTATTAACCAATTGAAAGTTTAGGCATGGGCACAGAATTTCAGTTTCAAAATCATGGCAAGTAACACGAGCACTTTGTGCTGTTTAGACATTGTCTTGAATACTGCATCCGGTTCTGGAAATCACACTTTCAGGATTCAGATAAACTGGAATGAGTTCAGAGAAAAGCAGCACAGATGATAAGGGTGTACAAAGAGCTGGGTGTGTTTTGCCTTTAAGAGATTAAATAGAGGCTGGATAGGATAGCAGTCTTCCAGGGACCTAACGGCATCTCACAAAAAAAGAGTTGCCACCTCTTCTCTCTTCTCTCTTTTCCAAACCTGCAGAACATGAAACATGGCATATTCCATGGGTGGGGAAGTGAGAGGTGGTGTGTTGCCATGGGATCTTAATAAAAGGCTAAGAACTCAGCAGCACTGAAAAAGAAAAAGACCTTGAAGTTGTTGTAGACAACAAGCTACATATGAGCCAGCAATGCAGTCCAGTTGCAAAAAGGGCAAATGCTATTTTGGGATGCATAAATACAAGTATCACTTCCAGAACAAGAGAGAAACTAGTTCCTCTTTACTCTGCACTAGTCAGACCTCACCTAGAATACTGTGTTAGGATCTGCGCACCCAAGTTTTAAAAAGATGCAGAAAAACTAGCAAGGGTTCAGAGGAGGGCAACAAGGATGATCCAGTGTCTGGAAACGAAGCCTTATGATGAGAGACTGAGAGAACTGAGCATGTTTAGTCCTGAGAGGGGATATGATAGCACTCTACAAGTGTCACACCGAGGAAAGAAAAGTCCTCTTCTCACTCATCCCTGAGTATAGGACACAGAACAATGAACTTAAACTACAGCACAGCAGATTCAGGTTAGTTACCAGGAAAAGAATTCCTCGCTGTCAGAGCAATATGACAGTGGAACCAGTTGCCAAGAGAAGTCGTGGGCTCTCCCACACTAGGAACATCCAAGGTGAAACTGGACAGTCATCTGAGCGGGATGGTGTGACTTGGCATCCTGCAGCAGCAGCGGATTGGACCCAATGGCCTCCATGGCCCCTTCCAACCCTATTCACAAATCTACGAAACTGTGACTTTTACTGGCTGGCTTTGCCAATGGCCAGCAAAGATACAAATGGGATGCCTCCTTCACCTAGTTAAAGAAAGTAATAATCCAAGGACCTGTGTGAAAGAGGTAGCTCAGTGATGTGCAATCTCTTTAGACCCATGAACACATGTGACTTTAGGGGGGCATGGACACTTTTGGGGGGCCCTTCCAAGATCCCCATTTTCTTGCTCCCCCTTCCAGGATTACCCCCCTTCCTTCTCTCCCCCCCTCACTTCCCTCTTTGCCTTCCTTCCCCCACCATGTCTCCTGTTTGGCTTCTCTTGCCCCACCTTTGCTGCTTCTGCCCCTGCCCCCTCCTTTCTCGTCCCGATTGCCCCACGGCCACCTCACCACTTCGGGTGCTACGTCCACCTCCTTTCTGTGCACAGTTCCACATTGCCAGGTAGCCTAGCCTGGCAGCAGACCAAGGAGCACGGCAGAACCGCGCAGGAGCTCTGAACCAGTTCAGGAAAATGCTGCTCCCCCGGAACAGCTGGCTTGGGGGCAGCTGATGTTGGGTGTTTGTTGGTGTGTTCAGCCTAGCTATGTTCAGCCCGAAAATACATGCAAACATGCTAGAAGCCTTCTATGACCTCTTTCCAACAAGGAAACTGAACTCAGCTGAGCACTGCTCAGCCCTTGGAAACTGTGTGTGTGTGTGAGAGAGAGGATTTTTGCTACAGGTTTCAGTCATTCTGAATTTTCTTGGGTACAGGATCACATAGAGAATTGACAGCTTAAATATTTATACATGTATGTATTCATAGAGTTGGAGATGACCATGAGCTGGAGATGATTTGATGGCACATCACAGCAACAAAACCTAGAGATGCTGGGGCTGAACTTGGGACCTTCTACATGGAAAAGACGTGCAGGTGCTACCCTGTTATGGCCCCTTGTTCCAAAGGGCACTAAAGAGAGTAACTGTTCAGAGTGTTTGGCAGCAACTAGGGAGACAGAGGTCTGAGTCCTCAACTTAGCCATGAAGTTCACCAAGTGACTTTGGGCTAGCCCCTCATAGGATTGTTGTGAGGATAAAATGGAAAGGAAGAGGATTGTGTAAACCACTTGGCTTCCTTGCAAGAGGTACAAAGATAGGCTATAAATGTCATAAAAGAATAAAAATAAAATGCAGCCATCTCCAACCGGAGACCAATGTGGGAGTAAGAAGCATCTTAAGCCCCCTTTGGCTGAATTTTCAATCTTCACATCAGCTTCCAGCTGCCATCTATGGGGAGGAGTTAGCATCTGGCAGAGTTCAGCTGAAAAGTTCTGCTGGAAAACTAATGGTAAGGGAAAGAAAGAATATGTTTATATACAGACACACAACTATCCCACTGAGGATTGCAGCTTTTAAGTTCAAAAAAGAGAAAGTATTGTGGGAGGAGGGCTACATATGATTGATGTCACATGTACTTTAAGAATATTGAAAGAGTCCTGCTGAATTGGGCCAAAAGCCCATCTGGTCAAGTCCTCCGTGGCTAACCAGGTTCCTCACTAAGAAGCCCACCGGCAGGACAGCACTTGTGAGGTTGGGTGTAACTGCACCAAATCGGATGCAACTGCTTAGCTTAGTTCAAGGAACGTGAAAACTGTTTGGCCAGAGGCTCCGAAAGGCCCCTGGCCACACTGATGGGGAGAGAACAGTGACAGCGGCCCATTGTTCCTCTGCCAAGAGCAGCTTGTCTTCTCTGAGGGCAGCTTTCACAGCCACTATTGGCACATCCTGCAGTGTGTACTGTGGTGCTTCTCAGCTATTTTGAACTTCAGCTTCCTCAGAAATTAAATTGCTTTTGTCTTCTGACATTCCTCCCCCTGCCTCCAGCACCTGCCATCTGTTCCACAATGGGAGAGTTCATTGCACACATCTCGTCCTCCCTGTCTTGAGTCTTCAAATGATGGCAAAGGGTCCCTGTTCAGTGATTTAGGAAACATGCGTGGCTGGCTGAGGAATGCAGGGAATTGTAACAGTTTTCCTCTGCCCATCATGCACAGAGTTGCATTCTTATTATATCTGAAGGTTAAACTTCTTGGACAATGACAGAACATAGTTTATATTCTACAAAATGATCTGCAAGTATATTTTTCTTTTGAAGAAATGCAACGTTTTACATATGGGGTTTGCCTTGGAATTCAAGAGGCCCACCCCTTGATGGCAGTGGCTGTCTTGGTTTCCAGCAGGCTGTTGCAACCCAACCCAGGCAAGGTGAGACAGAACAAAGACCTATAATTGGGACATGCTGGGCATCGCAGGTGTTTTTTTTTGTATAAATTTGCATAGGATGGAACCTTTAAGAGTCAGAGTTGGAAAAGACAGGAGGTTATGTTCAGTCCTGGTAATCCTTATTTGTTGCATATTTACCGGGTCGTTACTCATAGTGGCAGCATAACGTTATATCTGTGCGAATGAGAATCTCTCTGGAATGTTGAATTGTAGTGGTTTTGTTATAACCCTACACGACAAATGATATCTTTCATACATATTCTTTAGCTGACTTCACAAAAGTATGCATTTCCACAACTGGAATTCCTGACACCTGCCATTTATGCAACCCCTTCGATGTAAGAGGAGAATAGTTATAACTTAAGTAGTATAAGCACATCATTACTTGTTTTTGTGCTCCATAAGTTGCTCTATTGTACCAAGAAGTCACACTGTAAATGGCATGCATTCTGCTTTTCAAATCAGAGAGAGAGGTAGAGGAGTAAGTACAGAAAAGCCTTACAGGTTACGGGTGGTTATAATCACCCAGTGGAGGAGAAAAAGTTACTGTATGTAAAAAAGTAAACATTGTGTGAGTGGTGATGTTTAAAATGTCAGTTAATAAATGGTATTAAATCATGCCTTAAAGGGGAATAGGTGAACAAAGAGAGCATGCCATTCAGCTGGGAAAAGACTTAAGTCAGGCTGCTTAAAAAATTTTGATCAACCAAGCAGTGGGGAGATGGAACGTTGAAGAGGATGCTGAGCTTTCTGTCACACTGTCTGCATCCCTTGGATCCGGACTGTTTCATTGGCAACCCTGAACATTTTGTGTAGTTGGACTTGCTCCGGAGATAAGAGGGGGAAACACATTCCAAGGTTCAGGAGAGCAGGATATACCTCCCCACTAATGGATTTGCAGAGCAATCCTACACATGTCCACTCAGAAGTAAGCGTGTGGAGGATTATAGTACCTGAGCCCTATCCAGGTGGGTCCTTCAGCAAGAAATTCTCTCTCAGCCTTCTGCAGCCTGCCATCCTCCGGATTACAATGTCCAGGATACTTTTGCTGGTTAGAGCTAGGCATTGTAGTCCAATACACTGGCGGACACTTGGCTGACTCTGACAACTACACATAGGCCAGTATTTTCAGCTGCGAATGTTGTAGATAAAATAAAGCAGGTCTTAGTTTCAGACCTGCCAAAACTGCTGTTTGGGCTGCAGTCCTATGTGCACACTTAAGGTGGGCGTGAGTGCCACTGAATCCATATTTTTGGGTATGCGTGCATCGGATTGCAGGCAGGCAAGCTCTTTCTCTTGTGACTATAGTGCCCTCTCCGCAAAACAGCAATCACAGCAGCTGGAGCATTTTAAGGGTGCCTGTAATAACAAATGTGAAATGCCGCGAAAATGCCAAGACGTGGATTTTGCGGTGCTATTTTTAGCTTGTAGTTTACGCTGTTTTTATTAGTATCATTTAAATGCAACATCGCTATCCATATTCGCCAGATGCACGTCGTCGTAGCCCGAGCGAGGAAAAGACTACAGTTCCCAGCATCCCTTCCCAGGAATGCCGGCAGCGGCGATCGGGCAGCTGCCTGCGGGCCCCTCCACTCTGCGGGAGCCTGCCGGGCTGGGGGCTCGGCTGGGGCGCCGCTTGCAGGGCGCTCGCCGCGCCGCACTCCCGGGAGCCCCGCGGCGCCGAGGGGAGGACCTCGTCCCGCGCCCGAGCCAGCGTGAGAGGGGGAGTTTCCAGGAAGTGGCCATATTGGATCCATTCAGTGGCATCCACCGAGGCGGCGAGAGCAGGTCTCCAGCCCGGCGGCTTCCCGCAGCCTAACGAGGTGCCCCCTCGCCTGCTGGCCCCTGGATCTCCCCGGCCATGGCCGCGACGGACCTGGAGCGCTTCTCTGTGAGTGGGAGCCGGCGGGCGGGCGGGCGGGCGGGTGGAAGCCCCTGCCTCTTTGTGGCTGGGCAGAGGCGAGGCGAGGCGAGGCGAAGGCGAAGGCTTGCCTGCGGGGAGCGGCGGGCAGCCCCCTGCCCGAGCGGAGGCGCCCAGGCGCTCGGGGCTCCCTCCTCGGAAGGGGGCGCCTTCTCCCGCAGGGGAGCTCGCGCCCCAGCGCGCCCCGAGCGCCGACTCGCTCCCCCGCCCTCGAGTGTGTGGCAGGGGGTGGTGTCGCCCCCCTTCAGGCTGTGCCTAGGGCCGCACGGGGAGGGTGCTCATCCCCTTGGTCGCTGAGGAAGAGTGCGTAAACAGGGGGTGCTGGCTGGAGAAGTGCTCCAGGGTTCTCGCAGTACCCCAGAGCGCTCCGGCCAGAGGGGTTGCATCGTTGACGGGGGGGGGGGGGCGCCCACGCGCCGCCTCGCCTCCCCAGCGTTTCGGGCCCTGAGCGTTACAGTGGACTTTTGCCCTGGCCTTGCAGCATCGCTCCGGGCTTTGCTGCAGTGGATCGGGCGCTGGGCTTCAGGAATGGAACTGCCGCTGCAGCATGTTATGTATCTTTTCTGAGGGTCCAGCTTTCAGTGGGGCTTGCCTGCCCCCGCCACGGTAAGACCCATTGGAGAACAATGGGACTTGTTTCGGGGGAAGCTCGTGTTTGGGTGGCTGTGTTGTAATTGCTGCAAACGGCCCGGAGAGCTTTGGCTGTTGGGCGGTATAGGAATGAAAATAATAATAGGAAGCGTGTCTCCTTAGTTTTCAGTGAGCTGTCCTTCTATATCCTTCCTTGAGGAGGTTGGTAGTGGTTAGAAGGGATCCACCTTGGTGGGAAACAGGATGCATTTTGTACCTCCTTGGTGGGAAGGTAGGATGGCAGGTTATCAGCAGAAATGTTGTCTACAGTAGGTTGCAAAGATGCTGCTGTATTTGTGACTACATAGGCTATAATTTCTTTTAAACGAGATGCTTTTGATATATAGAGAGGCAGAGTGATTGGGACTAAATTCCTCTTTTCTGCTTCAGCCATCACAAGCAGTTGCAATTATTTATTATTATATTTATATCTTTCCTTTTTTTCTTGTAGGAACTCAGTTATGGACTGTAGTGGCTTGACATAGCAAAGTTGTAGAAATGTGCTGCTCCTGTTGCAGCCCCATGTATTGCACTGAAACTATCCCTTGCTGCTGCTGCTTCTTGGGGGTGCCAGCATGCACACACAGTTCAGGCTGTATTAGCCTCAAACTTTAGTTAGCTCTGGATTCCGCAAGTGGCTGCTCACAAGTTTGTGATGCAATATGCAAGATAAGAATTCAACATGGGTGGATGAAACTTGGAGCCCAGGATGACTTTATAATCAGTGATTCATGCTATCGGCTGCCATGTTTGATGTAGCTCCGTGAAGGGGTGGACTCTCTGTTTCTCAGGATCTCGAAATGCTCCAGTTTCCCATTTGCCATACATTCTGCTTGGCATCTACTAAAACAAACAGCTATTTTCTCGCTTTCTCTTTCAGAATAATTTTTGAAAGCTGATTGTCAGACTTCTGTGTGTTCCATTATCTTTACTCAGAACACAGCCAATGTTTTGTTTCACTTGCCAGATGGCTTTGGCCATTGCAAATCCTTAATTGTGTACATGTTGGCATCTCAACAAGTTAAGAGCAAGGGATGGCCTTTTAAGCCAACACTGTGGGTGCCTCTGAAAGGCAAAACCAGTTAAAAGGTTGATTTGCACATTTATAAAGCACACATTGAACTATGCCTTGCTCTGTGTTTGAAATGTCAGATGGAAAGTTTGGAGTGTGTGCTGTGTATGTTGAGCCTGAAAGAATTGATTATTGTTTTGTTGAGAAGAATTGGAGTATTATATATCTAACATACATCTGTTTGCATGGACACTGTATATAAGCAGCCACACATTGTATTGTATTTGGATTGTGCTCAGTGAAAGACACTGGTTAGAACCATCTGATGTTGCTTTGCATGGTATGTGTATCTGACTGCCCAGCTGAGTAATTACAGTGTTTTCTACATGGCCTTTCTAACTTGTGCTGATTCACAGAAGCTTATTCTCTAACCATCTGGAAGAGACCCTTTTTGGGTGCGCATCCTGTGCCAAAAGCCAAGTGGAATTCTGGGCTGTGGAAGAATCTAATCTCCATTAGGTTTATGGCAGTAACATAAATAGCAACTTTGATTTCCAAAGCTGGCTTTTGTGCTGTGCATTTTCTCAAGATGTGAGTTCTTTAATAGCTCTCTGGAAAAATTGCAACAAGGTAGAAACCAACACCTTTGTTGATGGTGCTTTGGTTTGAAAAAGGCATCTGCTACAATGTTGAAGCAATTGCCACTCTAGAGAGCTTGTTAACACTTGTTTTCACACATGCACCCCTTTTCAGCAGGTATTACATGCTATGCAGTCCTGTTGTTATTGTGTTATTTTAAGTTTGTTCAGATACTGCGTTATTTCCCCAGTGGAGTTGTCTCCAGTGGGTCAAGTCAGGTTGTCTTCCTTAGGCTGACAAGATCTGTTGCTGAGTACAGAACTATATTATGCTATATCATGGAGCTGCTTGTGTAAATGATTTTGTCAATTTTTCCTGGGATATTTTGTGTGAATGTGGATTTGGGCATTGTGAGTGGGGCTGGACAGCAAGGATACCTGACCCATATGGCTTCTATCGTTAGTTTACCAATAAACTTTGGGAGTAGTGGCGGAAGAGATGATTGAAAGTACTCTCTGCATACTAGCAGTTCGTGGCCCCAGGGGAAAAATAGCACATGCTCGGGGTGAAATGTATAATAGAAACTGTGATCATGGACAAGTCAAGTGCATGCACGCACACAGCCCTTTAGTAAATTGAGTTGGATCTATTCCACCTCTGTGTCTGTATAGGCACCTTACATGGACCTCTGTCTTGGAGACAAGCCAGGAGGGGAGGGATCTGGTGTTAAGGAAGTCCTCCCCTCCCTGCCCCTCCTAAGATATTTCTGGCTATAGCTCTATGGTCAGGTGATGGGAGTATCAAACATCTGCAGGGTGCCAGGTCATAGAAGCCTGTATTGAGGCGAAATCATAATTCACCTGGGTGAGGTAGCCTAGCTGGTTCACGGAACTGATTTGGATGTAATGCATTTCCTGTAGGTAGGAAGAGGCACCATATGATCACCTGCCATGTGTGTGCATGATTGGGCACCACCTCCGGCCATGGCTTTCCAGCATATGTGCAGCACAAGTCTGCACAGTGAAAGGATGAGCGTGTCACACAGTCATCAGCAAAGATCTTAGGGATTTCAAGCTTGTAAACATCCCGTTGTGCCAGCCCACGGAGAAGGGCGATCCACAGGGTGAAAGAAAGACTGCAGTGATACCCGACAGAGTAAAGCACTGTTCCCGGGACCATTCTGGCAGTCGGGGCAAAGCTGGAGGCTGGCATGGACACTGTGGTTCTAAGGGGTACCGTGCATCTGCATGGAAATCATGTGGAGCCACAGGATGCCCGGGTGTTCCTGTGCTGTGCGTCTTCTTATCATGTCCATCATACGTACAAATGCCATTCCTCTGGTCAAAGTGCATACACTGAATGACTATGGCCGTTCCATAGCCAAATTTGTGGGGAATCTCTACCTTCTGTTACTGATGTTCAAACTAGATGCAAGCATGGAGATGAAAGGGATCGGCATAAATGGAAGATTTTATTAAAGCAGGTTCATTTCTATTCTATTTCAGTGTTAATGCCTTGCAACTATCCATCTGGATAGTTACTGTAAATCCATCAAGAATATTTAGCACAGAAGAACATTGCTCCAGTACCAATATTAGGAGCACTTGGAGTGCAAAATAAAACAGAAACAGAGCATGAAAGGTCCAGAAAGTGAAAGCATCGTTCACATGAGGTGAATAGCACCTGTAACTTGAACTGGTTTTGTAGGTTTAAAGACTGGTGGTAGGTGTGGTCAAAACCTTGTTTCTTGTGGAAAAGAAACAAGTTCCTTTGAAGGGGTTAGAATAACAAAGGGCACTTCACTTTTCTATACTGGGAATAGCCCAACTTCTTATGCACAAGCAAGGAGGGTAACCATAGTATTTTTGAATAAGTGTATGCACAGTTCTTCTCCCCCAAACTGGTTTGTTCTCCCTGACATCCCTTCTCTTCGTTTCCCTCAACAATCTTGAAACAAGGATGATCAACTGTGCAGCTATCAGGATTGATTCTTTGGACAACTCTCAACCTCGTCTGGTTTCCAGCCTTATGCAGCCCTCACTATGGGCAGAAAGTAGTGGATGCACATGACTCCATCCATTTATTTGGATATAAAAAATTTCTAACTATTTCAGTAGGCTGGGACATTTTGGGTTTTAAAATTAGAGACCCATAGCAAAGTGAGGTTCAGATAAATGCAGCACAGAAAAGTTACTTTACTTCCTCCAAGGAAGAAAACAAGATTTTCTGTCCCTGCAATATAATACCTGAGCAGGCCTGTAGTGAACCAGAGGAACCAGGTGGCAGGCTATTAAAAATTAGTCTGCATGTAGAGTGCTCTACGGAATAGTTGTATTATTGCTTTAGGTATTTGGGGTGTGTGCTTTGTGTATTTTATGTCTGTGAAGTGGTAATTAAAATGAAATGTTGAGAGCTTGCTACAACACTTGGTTACGTAAGCTTTAGTGCATCAGGATGCCCTGCCTTTCTGTGACCTTATGGGCGACCTCTGGAAGATCAGATCAATACTAATTAGTGATGTGCTCCAGCTGAACAGCCCTGCCCAGCCATGAATTTCACCGAGCTGCCTTGGGCAAGGCATGATCTCCTGGTCTCATCAGTCCCGTGGGGCTGTTAGGACACAAATTGAATCTTTGCACTAAAGTGATACAGGAACAGATGCTTTTTGTTCTGTCACCTTACCGGGGCGGTGCACTGATACGTGCCAAGCTAGTGCCCATGTAGGCGTATAATGCATAGCTGTATGACATGGGAATTTTTGGCTGTGCCTCTGTGCATTCTTGGTAGTCAGACCTCTGTGGGAACTATTGCTGAATAAACATGCTGCGTAAGTTGGGCAGCGTGTTATGCTGACAGGCTGGTCTGGAAGCCGATTGCCTTATTTTGATCAGGTGCCAAAAGGAGGCTAAATAATGATGTTCATCTTTGGTAAATTTTGACTTTATGACAATATGGCTGCAAATGGGATGGAAGCCTTGGGGCTAACACTTGTGAATGCCTTTGTCTTCCATACAATAGTTGGTAAATACACTTTGTTACTTCCGCTCGGGAATAGGGCTGAATATTGTTGGTTTTTCCAGGTCTCAACCCACTGCAGACAAGGGGTTGAGCCCTAACAGGACATTTTCCATATTCTCCCACAAGGGTCTGGGTGTGCATGCACGTGCGTACGAGTATTTCCTGAATGAATGAGGATTACAAAACGAGTCCACCAAGAAGTGTATGACTGCCTTGTTTCTGTTTGTAGGAAGGATGGTGTTGGGTTTTGTTACTGTTTGCACAAGAACGTTCCAACATATCATCTGAAGGGTGTAGTGGTTAAGAGCATGGGACTGGGACTCAGAGGATCTGGGTTCCAGTCCCCCCTCGGCCATGGAGCCAACTGGGTGACTTTGGGCCAGTCACAGACTCTCAGCCCAACCTACCTCACAGGGTTGCTGTTGTGGGGATAAGTTGGAGGAGGAGAATGATGTAAGCTGCCTTGAGCCCTTTGTAGGAAAAAGGCAGAATATAAATCTCAATATAAATAAATAAATAAAAATAAAATGCTGCCTGGAGAGCCCTGTGCCATGTGATTCCGCTGACTGTGTCACTTGGTTCATGATTTTAGCCATTGCTTGACAGAGTGTATCTATGCACCATGAGCAATGATAAGAATAAAAACATTCATCTCTGTTTTGTGCATGAGGATGGTTCCATGCTTGATTCCCAGCGTCTCCAGGTAGGGCAGGAAAAACTGCTTGAAACTTGGAGAGCCATCACTGCCAATCAGTGATGGCCATATTGGACTAGAGGGACCACAGTCCTGCTCCCCAGAAAGCAGTTTCCACTCTGCTTACGCAAAGCTTTCTTCATCAGGTAGCTAAGTGTTTTGTTTCTCCAAACAAGATAGAGGGCTTGTGAGCTTTGACAGATGATATTTTTAACTGTGTTTTTTTTAATTATAACGTTAGTAATCCTGGTAGCACAAGTGCTTTGAGTGGATTATATGGTAATACAAGAATAAAAACACAGTACACAGCAAATTAAATCATCACTGTTTGAATTGGGCCTGAAAACTGACTGTGATCCGGTGCAGTGAATCACTGGCATCAGGTGGTGGCATTGAGAGTCCCAGTTAGCAATCTAGCAGCTTGAACTGGGTTGGTTGAGGTTTCCAAGCCATTTTAAAAGATGGCTTCATGTACCTTCGCATTGCAGTAATCCAACAGGGATGTTATTTCAGGCTAAATCTAGAAAACACGCGTGGAAGATAACCTTACTAGAAGGTAAGCCCATTGCATTCAGTGAGGCCTCTGCCCAGACATGCTTAGGATTGCGCTGCCAGCAATACGTAGCAAGGCCTGCTTTGAATGACATGCCATGGCTCTTAACCATGACACAAGTTGTGGCCCCCATGGGTGCAGTATCGGACCCCCACTTGGGGGCTGTCATATTGTGTGAACCTGAAAAGTGTGGGTTATGAGTGGGTTAGACAACCCTCACATAACCTGTACTTGACAGGTTTGCATGATCCACATTGCTAGTTGAGGTTTCATATTCAAAAGGAAAGTGGAGTTATGGCAGGAGAATTGTACTGGCAAAAGACGTGTGCACGCACCACTGTTTATTGAACTGAGAAATGCTCAATTATTCATCTGGTTTGCAAGAAATGGCAACCCAAGGGGATGAGAGAAGATTGAGCGAATGTGCTACCTCCTGCCCACTTGCTGCTTCTGTTTTCTTTCCACTATTGTCAAAACATCTCCTTGAAGCTTAAGATAAACTTTCAAGAATTCATTGGAATGACTGGAAGCAGAAAAAAATCAGCAGATCCTTAATATACCCCAACCTCAATTTGATGCAGGGTTCAGGAGATACGTAGTTAAAGGCTTTCTGCAGCACATGTTTGGACTCCGAATCATGTGCAGAGCTAAAAATATTGGAATCCTTCTGAGCATGTGCAGAATGCCCATTTCTTCATGATGCATACTGGGATCTTGTGTTGGGTTTTGTGTATGGAAGATGGAACTGCTTTGGTTTTTCTCCTCATAGGAGGTTCTCGCTGTGGATTGTTCACAGGAGGTGCCCCTGAATGTGCATTTAAGAGGGGATTGCTGGACTGGAGAGCCATATCTAACATCCTGCTCTTTCTTGCCCCGACTGCTGACAGTTTTGAAGCTCAGACTTGCATTAGATGGCAATGGTTTGGAATGGGCTTGTTTTCTGAAGCAAAGCCAGCGTTTCACAGGCTGTGTTTTCAGAGGAGTCAGTGTGGCCCTACCCTTTGTGGTTAGATGCAAAATATGACTGGGGAATTATTATAAGAAGCTGACAATTGATACTGGCTAACCTGGGAACCTGGGTTTGCTCTGTAGGGCGCCAAACTGCTAATGATTTTATGCTTCACCTCCAGCCGCCCAAGCTTGGTATAAAGCTTTTAGAGTGTTCTTGGCGAACAGAAAAAGTTAGGAAAACATTTCAGAAATGTTACCAATAACTGAAGCAACCCTGTGAGAACGGGTCATGTGTTCCTGTGCTCTTATTTCATAATAGACCACAACTGTGAAATGTTCCACAGAGCTTTGCTGTGGGAAAGTTGGCGGCTGTGATTTCCCTCTGAGCTGCCTTGCAACTGGCTTGCGGTACTTCCTACCTCACAAAAGATACAGGACAAAGAATGTCCTTCCTTCCAAAGGGAACTGTGAGGGTGGAGTGCACAGGTTCCTCCTTCCCCACAGCAGCTTGCTTCCCCCTCGTCTTAGCCCCCTGTGAATTGTAGCTTTGTTTTGGTGTACCTAAAATGATAGAGCAGTGAGATATATACAAGCACAATTAAGTCAGGTACAGATCCATGAGAGCAGCAATTAAAAAAACAACAACAACAGCAGAACAGATTAAAAGCAGCTGACATTATATGCAGGGATACTTGGCAAATAAACGCCTCCCTGTAACACTGCAGTGGCATCCTAATTGGCCCCAGGGTGTCACCTTGAGTGTAGGATATTCTGTAGGCAGGGTGCCGTGACTGATGAAGGCCCTCCACAGTGGCTCCCCATATAACGCCGGTTCGTTTTGAGGTTACAGAGGAGGATCAATGCAGAGTCCAGGCATGGTGATGCGACCGAAAGCGGCATTGCTGGTCCTGACCCCATTGGACCTTGACCTGCACCTCTTCTCCAGGGCCCCAAAGGCCCCAGAGCTGTTCCGCAGAGCCCTGCATGCCCATTCGTGCTCCAGACAGGCGCTTTTCCAACTTAATTGCTATGTGGGGGACCAGTTCTCAAGGGGGATGCGGTTGGGGGGAAGGGCGATGCATCACTTCCCCCTGCCTTGATCTTCGGGAGAACAGCTTCCCTGGTTTAGGAGGGCGCCTGGTAAGGGAAAGGGCAGGCATTTAGGGTATAGCAAAGGTAGGCCCAGGGAATATTGCTTAATAGGAGGGGAAAGAACATTGCTTTTCTCCGCAGTGGAAACTGCAGGCTTTTGTACGGTGCAGAGATGAGATGGTGGACAAGCAGGTTTGGTGCTCTTAGGGAGACGCTCGAATCGCATCATGATCTCAACTGCCTAACAGAAGCTGAAGTAGGTGACTGTGCGCAGAGCAGAGGGGCCCACACATGCAGCAGTAACTCTGCAGCAAAGAGAAAAGGAAAGAAGAAAAGGAAAATGGACCCAAGTCCAGAGATAAAGAAACCGCTTCACCTCTTCCCCAAATCACTTCAGAACATAAACTTTAAAAGCAGGATACCATTTTGTGTGCCTGAGGGAGGAGGAAAAGAGGACTTGAATGTGGGGGACGATTCTTAGTGAGGCCAGGTCTTTGATATACGCAAGATTAAATTGTAACAACAAATGTATTGGAAGAGTATCTGTTGTGGTTACATTTTATATGGAATAACACCAACCAGGGAACTCTGTACTCCTCTGTAATAAAGATCACATGTCTGAAACATTGTGGAGGAGGAGGGAGGGTTCTGCGCTGGACAGATTCTGGCTACTTGCCGTGGCCTGAGAAATGCTATGGCCACGGGACTGGCTTCCTTCCCAACAGGGAAGCTCTTGCTCTGAGGCTGCATGGTGCTAGGAGCACCTGGGAAGTGCAGCGTGAGTCAGGGCCCATGTTCTGCCCTCTTTCTGAGTGTGGGTAAGGTTTGTCCTCTCAGTTGCATTGCACCTTCCAGATTGTGCTTTGCTGGCACCTTCCTATTAAGGGCAATAAAGGACAAAATCCTATGCAAGTTTAGACTGGAACAAAATTCCCAGCATAAAATTGCCTTTGGTGACACTGAGAAACAGCATACATGAACTCTGAAATATTTTTATCGATGTTAAAATGGGAAACTGCACATAGAACGTTAAAAATAAAGATAGCTATGAAGAAAAGCTGCCACATCAGAGCCAGAGGGATAAAAGCACCAGAACAGAAACCTGTTGTTGGTTGGTGGTGGTTCTAAGTACAAACAATGAGAAGCCATCTTGGTTATGGTTTTGATATCATAGTGAAAGATCTGGAAGTCTTAGGATACCTGCATGCGTACCAGTAGGATGGAGCATGGAACTCAAGGCCCCCAGCATCTCTTAGAGGTGCAAAGAGGAGCTCAAAATTGTGAAGACAATGTCTGCAATAATCCAGAAGGAGAGGGAGACCAAAGGGATGGTGTTCCAGGGCTCAGGTAGGTAGGGAGCTTGGGTTCCCTGTGTATTTCAGTGAAGCTTGCTTTCAGTTAAGTGTTCTTCATACAGGACACAGAATTAAGCTTTTTCTAAAACTAGAATGTGAGGAAAGTGTTGATGTTGTTGCTACGTGAATCTGGAGTTGGCTTTGCGGTTAAGAATCATCTTGTCCCCATACTTGCCAGTCTTCCCAAGGGCCTGAACGACCGGCTCATGACAATGCATCTCCCACTACCGAGAGGAAAGCAAGCCACACTGATCAGCGCCTGCGCACCCACAATGACGAATCTGGATGAAGTAAAGGACAAGTTTTATGAAGATCTCGATGCCCTACTCTCATCCGTGAAGCTCACCGACAGGCTGATTCTACTTGGCGATTTCAACGCGAGAGTAGGATCTGATCACTCTGCCTGGGATGGCGTCACTGGAAAAAATGGAATCGGCAAATGTAACAGCAATGGCCTACTACTACTGAAGACATGTGCGGCTCATGATCTGATCATCACTAATACCATCTTCCGCCTGCCCACTCGCAAAAAGACGTCCTGGATTCACCCACGCTCCAAGCACTGGCATCTCATTGATTATGTTGTCATGCGGAGGAAAGACAGACAGGATGTAAGGGTGACCAAGGCCATGCCGAGTGCCGACTGTTGGACTGACCAGAGACTCATCATCTCCAAATTAAGCCTTCACATCAAGCCTAAGAGACGTCCACAGGGAAACAAAGCTGTGATGAAAATTGATGAAAAAGATCAATGTCAGTAAACTGAGGAACTCCCGACACAGCAACTTCACTAGCAGAAGATCTTGACAACCAACTCTCAGAGCTGCAATTAGAGGAAAATGCTGAGAAGGACTGGGAACGCTTCCGGGATATTGTGCACTCTTCTGTACTAAAGGTTCTTGGACCCTCACACAGGAAACAGCAGGACTGGTTTGATGAAAACGATGAAGAGATCAAGGCCTTACTTTCTGAAAAGCACCGCCTTCACCGCGCTCATCAGAACGACCCGTTGTCAACAGCTAAGGAAAATGCCTTCAACAACGCTCGCAGGACTGTACAGAGCAAGCTTCGCAAGATGCAGGACTCCTGGTTGAGTGCCAAAGCAGATGAAATCCAGTTTGCTGATAGAAATGATGCCAAATGGTTCTATGAAGTCCTCAGATCCTTGTATGGACCTCAGCCTTCAGGGAGCTCCCCTCTACTGAACTCAGATGGTGCAACTCTCATTACTGAGAAGATTCTGATTCTACAGCGTTGGGCTGAGCACTTCTAATCTGTACTGTACCACTCATCCTCCATCAATAACGAGGTGATTGACAGAATGCCCCAGGCGGATATCAACCACAGCCTGGATGCCCCACCATCAAAGCCTGAAACCCTACAGGCCATCAGCCAGCTGTCCAGTGGCAAGGCCCCAAGATCTGATGCGATCCCAGTGGATGTCTATAAGGAAGGTGGTGCAGTGCTTCTTGACAAACTCACTCAGCTGTTCCAGTCCTTCTGGAATCAAGGATCCATTCCTCAGGAACTGAAAGTCCGTCCATTGTACACCTCTACAAGAGGAAAGGAAATCGACAAGTCTGTGATAATCATAGAGGAATATCACTACTCTTCATTGCAGGCAAGATCCTTGCACGTGTGTTGCTGAATCGCCTGACTGACCACCTGGAACAGGGTCTACTACCTGAGACACAGTGTGGCTTCCGCAAAGAGTGTGGCACTGTGGACATGATCTTCACAGCCCAACAGCTCCAAGAGACGTGTCAAGAGCAGAATCATGAACTGTGCACCATCTTTGTGGACCTCATCAAGGCTTTTGACACTGAGTCATGAAGGTCTGTGGCGCATCATGTCGAAGTTTGGGTGCCCTGACAGATTCATCCTGATGGTATGTCAGTTCCACAACAGCATGACAGCTTGTGTTCTGGACGATGGAGAAGCTTCAGAGGTCTTTCCCATCACAAATGGCGTCAAGCAAGGGTGCGTGCTGGCACCGACCCTGTTCGGCATAATGTTTTCAGCCATGCTGACAGATGCCTTTTGGAACAACTCCTTGGGAGTCAGCCTGAATTACAGGACCGATGGGAAACTGTTCAACCTGCAAAGACTCCAGGCCGTCACCAAGATAAAGGAGACTGTGCTACGAGACCTCCTTTTTGCTGACGAATGTGCCCTGAATGCTGGATCAGAGCAGGAAATGCAAGCCAGCATGGACAAATTTGCAGTAGCACGCGACAACTTTGGGCTCCTCATCAACACAGAGAAAACCAAAGTGATGCATCAGCCAGCTCTGAAAGCCCAATACCAAGAGCCCACCATCACAGTGAAGGGACAAAAGCTGCAAGCAGTGGACCAATTTACATACCTTGGCAGCTCCCTTTCCCACGCAGTGACAATTGACATTGAGGTCAACTGCAGAATTGTCAAGGCAAGCTCTGCATTCAGGAGACTGCGGACCAAAGTGTGGGACCGCCGTGGAATAAGCCTTGCTACAAAGCTTAAAGTCTACCGAGCAGTAGTGCTAACTACCCTGATGTATGCCAGTGAGACTTGGACAGTATACAGAGGCACGCTAGGCAACTGAACCACTTCCACAAGACTTGCCTCCACAGACTTTTGAGGATCCGGTGGCAGGACAAGGTGCCAGACACAGAGGTCCTCTCCAGAGCAGGCCTGCCATCAGTTCACACCCTGCTGATGAAAGCCCAGACACGCTGGGCAGGCCATGTTGCAAGGATGCCAGACCACCGCATCCCCAAACAGCTCTTCTATGGTGAGCTGTCTCAAGGAAAGCGATCGCACGGGGGACAAAAGAAGCGATACAAAGACACGCTGAAAGCCTCTCTCAAGTCCCTGGTTATCGACACCACCTCCTGGGAGACCCTGGCACAAGACCGATCGACATGGCGCACACTGATCCACCAAGGCTGCCAAACTTCTGAAGCCAGAGGGACAACCATAGCACAAGAGAAGCGAGCACTCTGTAGAGCCAGAGTTGCAAACGTTGCAACAGTGGTGCCCACACATGTCTGCCTGACATGTGGCAGAACACTCCGTGCCCGTATCGGCCTTATCAGCCACCTGCGGACACACTGTGGACAACTCACAACCCGTTAGATGTCAAGGTCCTCATCGAAAACGATGGACGAACATCACTGATAATTGTGTAGTACAAAGTCCATATCTTGTGCAGAGCTTGAATGAAAAAGTTTCAACTGCAGGAGCTCTCACCCCTCTTTACACCAGTGAGTATCCGATTTTGGCATGGGTCTTTAGGACATGCACTTGAGCCACCTCTCTTTGTCTTTTCTCTCCCCGATTTGCCCCACCAAGTTGCTGTAAGGGTAAAAGGGGATCACCCTTGCCACTAGCCTCTCCCTGATGCCCTCTGGGTGTGTCGGACTATAACCCCAGGCAAATGGGCATGCTGAAGATGGGAACTGTAGGCTGAGCGCCTCTGGAAGGTGGCAGGTTGGGGGAGATTACTCTGGATTCCTTGAGAGGAGGTTCTTGTACAGACATGACAGTGACCCAGAGGTCTTGGGCCCAAGTTCAAAATTGCTAAGAATTTTCTTAATAGAGCTGTCGATTTAGGACTTAGGATTTTAAGACCTAGATTTCAAATATGTTGTGTATTAGTTTAATACATTTCCTTTGTTGAAGAACTCTGAAAGTAGTGATGAAGAATGAACATTTTTAATTCCTCTAAACGTTTTCAAATGAGCAGTGGCTTGTTAGCATTACTGACTTGGCCTTTCTTTTCTCTTTTCTTTTTAAGCCGGACACTGTTTTCATTTTTCAGTGTGACCTCATTTGAGGAATGGAATTCTTCTGCTGAAATCATGAACTATCTCATCCTTTAAGGTCATTCTGGAGGAAATGTCTTTCATTTTTCTGTTTTGCTTTATGGTTTCCCTCTGGGTTCATTAACTCCTCCAAGGCATCATTTCGGCCTGCAGAAGTGTGTTTTGTTCTGTCTACCGTAATTTGCTTGGCATAGGCGTATCTGGCTTGTGCCACAAGTTTGCATGTGGGAGTTTCATTGCCCCTCCAAATAAAAAAGGAAATGTGTTGCCCATGCAAACTAGCATGTCAGGGAAACAGGCTCTGACATTGTCTTCACCCTTCCAGGCTAATTTTGTAGGCAGAGGACATATTTCTTTGGTGGAACACCAAAATGGTTTGAAGTTGTACAGCCCTGACAATGGTTTACCACTTCAGTGAGAATGGAAGGTTTGGACAAACCCTATGTTTAGTCCTTTCTCATGTGTAAACTTTGAGTAGCTTAGTTTAAATAGGGCAGCAGCAACAAAAATCAGAAAAAATGGTAGATGCATGATTCTTCCAGTTTGTGCTTGGCTGGGGTCATTCCTAAATGTTTAAACATCTGTGCAAATACTTGGGCAGCTATTCTTTCAGTGGACACAGGGGTTAGGTTTCTGACCTGAACTCTTTGGGTTTGACTGGTTTTTCTATATTTTGCAGTTTTCCTACAAAATACTCTTGACAGGTAATAAATCCTATAGAGTGACAAATACCTATTTATTTTGGCAGGCCTTTGGCCCATCAGCCAATTTGGAAATATGTTATAGTTAATGGATTGTTTTTATTGATTTGCATCAATGCTTTAACTTTCTCCTTTATTACAGTTTTAAATTTGGATTTTACTGCTGCTTCACTGAATGTAATTCTATTTTATTCTGTTTGCATTATTGCTCTACCTCCCGTGATCACAAAAGGCAAAGCGCAACTAGTACGTACTGGTGCTCTTGTAGCAGCACACTTTGTGATAAGAGGCCAAGGAATTGGCATTATGTTGCAGTGTTCAAAATCTGCACAAAGGCAGGGAATAGAAGAACTCTGTGTAAATGCCTGCTGGCACGGTGGGAACCTGGAGCCATCCGAAACAAATTTCAGCAGCTGGCAGAAGGCAGTTCTGCTATTCTGTCCCAGCCGGTTTCCAGGTTTCCTTAGCAAGTCTGTTCTGCTCACAACAGATTCCGCAGAGGTGCAGCTGTAGTGTGGGGTTCTGCTCTACGTACATCCACTGGGAGTGGCAGGTTTCCTCTGCCACACTTTATTCCCGTGTGCTGCATTGCTGTGCTTCTCTGGAGGACCCCAGATCTTCTGCAGCACCTTACTGAGGGACAGGGCACTCCTTACAGCTGTCATAGGTGACCCAAACGCCATGCACAGTCCTCTCTGGATCCCACCTGAACTGTCTCTCCCACATTCTGCTTGCTTTGTTTGGTCCGGGATGAAAGCCTAATACAAAAATAGGGCAAAGGGGCAACGCGGTGCCCACAGGCATCCTTTTAAGACTTCCAGATGCACCCACGCGACTCCCGCGGCCCCGCTTTCCATCTCCCTTGCCAAGCCCATGCATCCACCGCCTCTCTTCTGCCCCGCACCTCATCTCCCCTCTCTCCCACCTCTGCCCCACGCACAGCTGCCCCAGCACTTCCTCCCCACTCTGTGTTTGTGCCACTTTCGGGTGACCTTTCCCATTTTCTGGCCCCTCCTGCTGTGGGGTGGCACGTCCTTTCTTCCTGCCTTCCTGCTGGTGCGGCGACATGTGTGCAGTGCATGGGGGCCCCTTTCCCCTACTGCTGATGGCGCCTTTGCATGCACTGCTGTGGCCTTTTGGCTCCTCTTGCAGCAGGGGTGGGGAGGGAGCCAAGGGAAGTGCTGAGTAGTGGGGAGAGAACAGAGGGGAAAGGAAATAGTGAGTGGGGTGGGAGAGGAAGGAGGCGGCAGGTGAAGAGAGGGAAGGAAGAGGGAGATGGTGTACCACCACCCCGACAATTTTTAGCGTGGACAATGTAAAGTATGGTGTGGACCCACAAAGCTTGCTGACCTGTCGCATAAGGAGGGTAGCAATTCAGGATGGCTAGTGGAGTAGAAAGCGGAGTTTGCATTTTGATGGCTGCAAATTATGCCCTTCTGGGTATTCAGAGGCAGCCTTCTTACACTGCCTCCAACACCTCCTATAGAAATGAAGTCAGTCAAGTTTAGTAGGACAGGCAAAGGGTGTGTGTGTAATCGACTCAGTGCCATTGTGAATGGGATGAGCAACTGGGAGAACGTGTGTGTCCAGACTGAGCATCTGTTTTCTTTCACAACCCAAGTTTTTAATACCTTGATTATCTGTAGGCTTTGCTTGGCGATTCAGGTGTTTGGAATTGAGCAATCCCTAGACAAGAACGATTTGCCTTTGAAGACAAGTCCAAAACCAGAGTTTAGATAAAGGAGATTAAATGTAAGCTCCCCCCACCCCCGCACCGTCTCGCTCGCTCGCTCGCTCGTTCTCTGCCTGTGTGTATGTTCGTGTGTGCACACAGAGCGGAGAATTTGTCTTCTTTTGGGAGATGTGGAAGAACAGCATGAAGAAGCAGGATCCAAGTCGTCATACTGGTATTGCTTCCTTGCTCGAAGATGTTTGAGTGCCATGTGAGGGCAATTCCATTTTTATCATTGCACCAATATTGCTAAGTAGGTCAAAATGAGAGATGATGACAGATGGAGGACCATCCTCTCAGCTTTATGGCCAAGGGTAATTTGTAAATTAGCCCAGATTCCCCATTCTAAGACAGGTATTGCACCCCAGTCAGTCCTGGTATGCTCCCAATGTTTTGGACTCCCTGTGTTCCTAATTATTGGCCCTTCTGGTCTAAAACGTTTAGAAATAAACCAGCAATTCCATCCGTACTTTGGCCTTCAGAGTTGTTTGCAGGATTGTTTTCTTACCTTTCCAATTAAAATTTAAGCATAGGGTCAAGAGCTCTGGACAATGTACTCTGATTTTTATTATCTTGACTGATTTAAGAAATGAACTGGCTACATAAAGAAAACTCAGGCCAAGACCAGTCAGGGGCTGTGCCCACACCCATGTGCTGGTGACTTGCTGCCAACTACACTGGAGGCCTCGGAAGGGCCATATTTAGCTTGATCAGGCTTTAAAACTAACTTTGGCCCACTTGGGCCACTGTACTAGTTTGCTGCCAAAATTTTCTAGAAAACAGCTGCCACAGTGGCAAGTCTGGCAGCGGGTGCCCTACATAAGACCAGGTGTGGATGTGGTCTGTGGGCTTAGCACCAGCTTGCTTGAGCCATAATGCAGTGAATAGCCTTCTGCACTTACCTTGGGCTGTCCAGAGGGCATTTTATCTTGCAAGAGGATTTAACTTTGAATTTCTGTTTGTGTGTTACCAACTTCATAGAAGTGCCCCTCAGAGGTCAGAAGCAACATTGCCAACTCTCCTGGGCAGAATTAAAGATTTCCTCTGTAGATGTTTGGCAGTTATATTGGCAGCTGGTTACAGGGAGTCAGTTCATCAGAGTGGCATTTATTCTTCACCAATTGATTGACTGATTGATTGCATCTTTATACTGTCCAAAGCTCTCTTTGCAATGCAGATGGCTACAGGTATAAGAAACGCTGAATATTATTTATTTATTTAGAAAATTTCTATGCTGCCCCATTCGCCGAAGCCTCAGGGTGGCTCACAAACATAAATAACTTCGATAAAATAATATAAATTAACAGTATAAATTAAGTCGCCCTGGCCAAAGAATAAAATAAATAAATACTATTAACAGTTAAAATGACATTTGAATAAAAAGGTCTTTGCCTGGCACCAAAAAACAAATAACGATGGCGCCAGGCGGACCTCTCTGGGGAGCGCATTCCATAGATTGGGCGCCACCGCAGAGAAAGCCCTCCTCCGAGTACTCACCCTCCTAATTTTCTTCACGGAGGGTTCCAGGAAAAGGGCCTCTCCCACAGATCTCATGGGGCGGGCGGGCATATATGGACATAAGCGCTCCTTCAGGCACATTGTTGGTACCTTATTGTTGGTACATCGTCTACTGTGAATGGTGAGGGGAGATGGAGGAGTCTGCAAATAGCTTAGTTTCCCATTTAGGAACCAATAGTATTTTAAAACTGCTTGAAGGTGTGGAGTTTGATTAAATGTTGTGCTGCTCTGTGTTCCAGTTTAGTTAAAGTGTCACAGCTGTACTTGTTCAGCCTTTCCCAACCTGTGGCCTTCAGAGGCATTTGGACCACAACTCCCAGATTCCCATCCAGCGGGGCCACTGACTGGGAATTTCGGGTGTTGCAGTCCAAACATGCCTGGAACGCACAAGGCTGGGGAAGGCTGCACTTGTTCAGAGTTTTCCTTCCTTTTCCCCAATCTGCATTTTGGGACCTTCTGCCTCTTCTAACTTACTTTTCCCCCCTAAAATGGTACAATCTATCCAGTTTGGCTATTGTATTACAATCTGGATTTTTGAAAAAAAATTGATTCTGAATAGTGATAGAACAACTACATGAGCAGTATTAGGTTGCATTTTTTTTAAAAAAACTTGTTGCTAATGAGAGTTGTTCAGCATAAACTGAATGGAAATACAGATTTTGTCCCCACTGAGGTGCTTAAATCGGTTCCTGGGATGTACCACTTTGGATAGCAGGTAGAAACTCTCCTGGTTGAACAGTCCTCTGTACAAATAAATAAACCAACCCTAATCCACAGAAGAGGATTCATGTGCTGGTAGACTGTTGATAAGAATGACTGAAACCTGTGGACTTGCATGGTTGAAAAGTCTTCTGTATCTTTATCATAGTTCAACTTGGATGCCGGTTTATCTTGACTGCAACTAGAGTTTGCGAATGCTTATTCCAGCAGTGGACAGAGGCTGCTGTGGCCATCAAATAATGCAACGTTTACTGGCTGGTGGAAGAAGTCACCATTTTGGTTTTGGCCTAGTAAGTTCTATAAAAGCCTTGTGGAACCTGCCCACAGCTAAAGACTCTATTTAACAGAATGATGCAGCTTGCTGTGGCCCTGTCTTCTGTGCACAGCACAGAGAAAGTAGTTCCAAGCAGAGAGAGCTGTTTTTCTTGTGTTTGTTTTTTCTGGAATGCCTTAAATGTTTGACCGGCTAGTGTTACACAAACAGGAATTGGTGGCCGTGGGACAAGGCCTGCAGGAAATGCAAAGCCTCCGAAAAAGTCATGTAAACATGTCTTGAGACGCTAAGGCGAAATGTAATGTTCAGCTGTAGCCTCGGTTTCAATTTTTCAATGACTTTAGAGTGCCAGTGAGAAGCTTGTTGGTATGGAAGGTAACACGGACAATTCAGTTTGAACGAGAGGATTGCAGCCTTAGTTTCATGCAGTTAACATAACCATAACCGTCTGGCCACCCTCCAGTAGATTTCTGGAGCTTCAGGCAACAGCCCTTGGGCCCTCACCCAATTACCCAAGCCAGTGATGGGGTGAGTGGCCATTTTAAATACTAAAGCAATGGCTTTTCATGGTATCAGAACCCAGGTGTTGTGGTTTGTGCAAGGGAATAGCCCTGGGGTGGACTGACTTGCTCAGCAGAAGAGCCACAAATGGTCAATGTCAGGAGTTTGACAGCCACAACAACAAGCAGAAATTGGCAAACAGGTGTCTGCAGGTGGTGGTGGAGAGCAGAGAATTGCAAGCAGCCGCTCATGGGCACCCACAAGAGGGATAGGCGAGCCTCACAATAAACTTGAAGAGCTGCAGGCAGCTCCTGAGCCTCGGTTTGGCCACCCTTGGTGTAGCCCATGCCCTGCTGTAGCTTGGGATGACAGGACAAGCCATGGCCGTGGCTCAAAGGTTCATAAAGGACCCAGCATGCAGTAGGGCTGCAGTGAGCATGCATTCTGGTCCATTCTCATAAGGCTGAGTTCTTCCTGTTTGCCCACGTTTCTCCCTACAAAAGGCTCTCAAGTGGCATTTCTTCTCCCCACACCCAGTATGTACACACACACTCATACCCTTACCACGCCTGGCTTAGATTATTACGTGACTGCTTACTGAAGAGAGACTACCTTTATCCCATCACTAAGCAAAAGTTCCAGATTATTCTGGTAATTGCTGCATCCTTCCAACCTTGAACTCTGAGCAAGTGCTGAATTTTGCTGAGCAACAGGAAATATTTGTATGAGCCTCCATGACCTTAAAAATCACTTAAATATAATAGAAACTGCTAAGCATTTCGAATGCAAGATGGCCAGTTTAATCAATGCTGTTTACTTGAAACATTTGAGGGTTCTGCTTCTGTGCACAGAAAGAAATGCAAAATGGCTGTATTGGCTTCTGGCCTGCCATACTGATGTGGGGATGCATCTGAGAAAGAGCCCTTCACACTTCCATGGGCAGGAAGCCTTGCAGTGCTCTGTCCTGTGCCTGGATGCACAGGCTCTTCACTAATAGGCATAGACCTGTCTTGCAACCTCCAGCTGTGCTATAATTGGGGGGAACTCGGGTGAAATCCGGCTAGGAGATCATTAGGTTAGTTTTCAGGTGATCAACGGATCCTGTAGAGTGCTCCAAATCCTGAAGATCCCTCCGTGTGCACTGCAAGGCATTTGAAAGTACAAAGAATTGTTTTCATTTTAAAAGCCAACAAACATAACACCTCTATAAACTACTATTATAGGGTGTTTTTCTATTCTGGGGAAGCAGATTGGGCTGTTTATCTCACTTGGTGCAATGCTCTTGTTTGCAACAAGAAAGTTGTTTACGCAACAGTCCTCTTCTGCATGATTTAAATAATGCAGCCATTCTTCACGCGATCTCATGCATGAATAATTGTGTAAAACATGTTGGGACATATAAAAACATGGAACAGTATTTTAGTTTGTGCACGGAATTCTGAGCTTGTCATGCACTATTTAAGAACTATATGGAATTGATACTGACCTTTCCTAACGTGGTGCCCTCCTTAGACTACAACAGCAGGGACTGTGTTTGGGAATGATGGGAGTTGTAATCCAAGACATCTGAAGGGAACTAGATTGGGGAAAAATGATGTGCAGGTTTGACTATGCCCGGAATGGTCCAGCTCCTGAAGATCTGTGTGCTAAAAGCCTGTAACTCAGTCCAACCTTGGCTGTCACATTATTGCTAGGGATTTTGTACAGGCGAGTGTTATTCAAGTACATATTTTACAGGTTTTTAACTGCCTCTTGGCTGATTCTTGGTCTCCCCTGGCATAGGTTTGACCTAAGAAGCAGAGCTGCTCTTTCTGTTGCAGTTGGACGGAGGCTGCCTGCAGGTATAAATCAGTGGAAACTTCCATGAAGCAGGAGAAAGCCGCCTGGCCTGGCCTGGCACTGCATCCTGTTTCTCACACCTGGGAGGGAGTTCTGCCAACATCACGACTTCTCAGCCCGTGTGTTGCAGTGGCTCGAGTGATGGACTAGAACTAGGGGGATCCAAGTTCAGATCCCCAGTCAGTCATAAAATTAATGGAGTGAAGTTAGGCCAGTCACTTTTTTGGAAATGACATGAAGGAAATGATACGTCTCTTTTGAATTTAGTAACAAAGGGCAGTGCAATTTTTGTTAAACACCATTAAGCATGGAGGCATTTTCAGGACAAGAAACTTTGTCTTAAAAATGTCATTACTATGGTGCTATACTTTTAACACAGTTGCAAAGAGATAAAGAAAAGGTGGTGGTGATGGCTATAAAAATTGTATTTTTTGTAACATTTTATATCTTGCCCTTTGGTGCAAAGGGTTCCCAGCACAACTTACAGGTGCAAATGAATAATTTTAAAAGACCAATGCTTCTTAATATGTACAGTGTAATACAGTGAGCAGGTCTGCAGATCAGGGAAGGAAAGTAAGCCACTGCAGCTTATTTTCCTGCCCACATATGCTGCTTGTGTGCCACTGAATTACTGCACTACTTGTAAACTGTTCAGAGAGCCAATTCTGGCTGTGGAGGATGGCATAGAAAAGCTTGTATGAATGAATGGCCCTTATTAGGTATGGTTTGTCTTGTTGTCTGAACCTGGTGAGGGTGGTAGGCAGGAACCATGCTTGTTCTAGGTTTGAGAGGTAGTTTGCAAACCCAGTTGCCCCCCACCCTTGCTGGGTTTGGATGGCACAACAAGCCATGGTTGGCAAGGATAATTATGAAGATGTGGTTGTGTGTGTGACTAGGCAAGAATGCAAAACATCAGCTCTTATGGCTTACTTTCCTTTCCCAGTCTTGAGAACCTGTTCAGTGTATACACATTTCAGGAGTGAAGGCCAGCCTGGCCTGAAAGACTCATCCTTGAAGTATACAATGTAATTAACATATAATGCATGAATGTTTTTTTCCATCACAGTGACTCATTGCTTGTTGTCTGAAGGAAAAAAGAGAAGAACCAGTCCCATCCATTTCTACACAAAAATAAGCCCTACAGAGTTGAATGGGAATTGCTCCCACATAAATGCATATGGAATTGCAGTCTTCAGCAAAAAGAAGTTGAAGTGCCATAGAATCAACATAGAGAGTTTCCTTAAAAAAATATGGTTGTGTGGATTTCTGCTACATAATCTGGATGACTGGAAAATAGGGTGCTGTAGCAGGTTTCAAGGAAATAAAAATAAGACCAGTTCAGAGACAATCTTGGAAAAATACAGGGGAATAAAACTGGAGAAAGTTAGCCATAGTCGGTGTTGTTTTTTCCTTCACACACCCCATCATCTGGTCTTTGGTGCAACCCCTGGTTTTTCTGCTAATGGGGGAATTCCTAGGTTTGTGGTGGTCCAGCTGTCTGCCAAAGCTTCTTCAGGTGTTTAAATACCTTCTTTTCTTTCCCCACCAAGCACACGGAACAGACTTCATTTAGGAGCCTGATTTTGAGCAAAAGCAGAAAAGAAAAGCCCTTCTAAGCATGCCCATATGTTTATGTGCACACACTGTGGGCACGTGTGTCTCTCCCTTCTTTCCTTCCCCCTCAATGGCAGCTCCTCATGTTGCAGTGGAAACCTCTTCTGAACGCCTGCCAAGTTACAGGAGCTTCTCGTCAGGAGGTTTGGGGGCTGCTTTTGGAAGGGGAAGCTTTAGAAGTACCGCTGAGCTCACCATGAAGCGTTTTGGCTCGTGGCTCAAACAAGGTATAGATTATTTCTACTATATTTCTTTCCAGAGAAGAAGAGATAAAAGATAATTTCTTGAGTATTCTGAAGCAGTCAGGGTTTGGTTGGTGAAGGAACTTGGGAACGCTCAAATAATGCAAACTCTTTGGAAAGAACAGAGAGGTAGTTTTCAACCTAAAAATGCAGGTCTAACCCAACCTCGCATGTAACATGTTGAGCAGAAGAAGATTGTGCTTAACCCAGTACTCAAGATCTAAATGACTTTCTTTCTGCATGAGGTAAGGGAGAGCTGATTTTAGACTTCCTCTCTGAGGAGGTGGGGTGAGGAATCGCCACTGTGCTGTGCTCTTTCAGACAATGTGTAGAGGCCATAGAACTGCTCTCTCCATTCGGATTCTCAGTAGCTGCTTCTAAACAAATGAACTCCATAGCGTAGAAATGCTTGTTCACTCAGCCATCCCCCACCTGGTGCCTTCCAGATGTTTTGGATTTCAGTTCCCGGCCAACACAGCCAATAGCCAGGTGTACTTGTCCATTCCCTCTTTCCTTCTGGGTATCATACTCAGGACAGTCCTTTGAAGTGCAGTTCTGGTATTTAAACTTAACAGATTACAGAACAATAGGCATTCTGAATCCAGTCGTCTTCCACTAAAGCTGAAGGAGAAGCATCTGGCCATGTAAGAAGCTGACTCCACACTGGAACCTCCCCCTCCACGCTTCCCTTTCAGAGAAGCTTCTGACTCCACCTTCATGCTGGCTCTTGGTGCTTCAGGGCAAGACAGAGGGAATACTGGAGCCCTCTAGGTGTTTCTCCTGTTGCCTCCTGGCTGGATCAGGGATGGGGCTTGCATCAGCTGCCTCCCATTTGAGAGGCTGGGAGAAAATGCCCTTGGATTCAGTGGGGCCTACTTCTGCATAGACGTGTATAGAATTGCAGTGTTAATACTGGCAAACCCTGTGAAGGTTACCGCTGCACTTTCAGATACATGATAGAATTTGGCACAGGCTTTTAAAACATATTCTGAAGTTCCACAGCAGGCCATGTTGGCATTGGCAAGACACCTGAAGCATGGCCTCTATATTTTAGGTATATTTTAGTCCTCTGCTAGGAATAAAGCTTGTTTACATGATTTGGCACACACTAAGCAATTTAAAGACCCTTCCTTGGATCAAATCGAGGCTCAATTAAAAACAATTTAACTGTCCTTCCTGAATCAATAGCAGATCACTTGTTACCCAGTGTGATCACCTAGCTCAGCTTTCCTGTGGATGTGCTAGATTACCACTTCCGTCATCCTCAGCCAACATGGGCTAGAGAAATGAGTGTTGCGAATAATGGGGCCTTTACAGCACTAAACTAATTAGGGTTGTGTGGTCTGGTTGAAGCACAGCATCTAAAATAGCTTATAAAGAGAAGGCTGGTCAGCTGACTTGTAGGTTGTAGCCTTCACAAAGGCTCAAATGCTTCTCCTGCCAGCGGTCAGTTTAGTTTATATATTAAGCGTTATTTTTCTCATCCAAGAACCCCTTGATTAGTTGATAGCTCAGTCTGTTGTTTATATTTCACTTTTATACGAAAAGTAGAAATGTTAACCAACTTCAAAAACACTTATGCCGCATACTGTTATTCACATGGGAAATGGTCCAGCCAAAGCCGACTGGTCCGAAGGTTGGTGTGAGAGCTGAGTATGTTCTTATCTTTCCCACTGAAACTGATGGACCTCACGTAGTTTGACTGCCACCCTTAGTTTGACCCAGTGTGGTGCTGCTTGTGTCTTTTGGGTGATGAGGTGGATCAGACATATGTCAAACATGACAAGTTTGTTCTTAGATCATGACAAGCCATGGGTTGTTGGGTGCAAGCGGGAGAAAACAAATGCATTGACTCCTGCATTCCCACCAATTTATTCAGCACCCCACAATCAGAGGGTAGTTGGGAGTGATATGGGAACCTGGACGGATGTGTTTAAGAGCTGAACAACCCAGAGGTTAACCCATGGTTTAATTGCTTAATTAATACTTGGCAGGAGGACCTTTGGAAGCAAGTCCAGCTTTTTGGGTGAGTCCCTGCCAACTTAGTGCTGCTGTGTCCCACAGTGCCTGCCCACGCGTCCTGGCGAAGTGGCTCTGGCGCTATCAGGCTGGTGGGGACTGGTGTGGGACAGCAGTCTTGCCACAGGTGAAGTCTGCGCTTGAACTGGGCCTTTCTTAGCCAGTTAGGGGTAGGGGTAGGGTTAGGGGTAGGTTGAAAAAAATTTTTTTGGTTGAATTTTTTTTTAAGGGTTAGGGTTGTTTTTAAAGCATTCCAGTCTGCCCTTGGCTGTGAGCTTTACACCATTGTCCAGCTGAAAGGTGACCCTTTCCCACAGTCCCAGGTCCCTTGCAGTCCAAAACTGGTTTTTCTCTAGAATTGCCCTCCACCCAATCCTGATTGGACCTTCTGTACAACTTTAGCCTTGGGTTATGAGGTAGCTCCTTGATCTTCATAGTGTTGTTTGTTTAGATATGTTCTCCAAAACATGACAGAGCTTTCCAGAAACAGATTATTTATTCTAAGATCATGTGGCACTGGAATTGCATGACAATAGACTTCATTCAGCTACTAATATGTGACTTCTGTAGGTCTCAGGTTGTGGCACAGCAAAGGGGTTGAATACTTGTAGAACCAAGAAGTGCCAGTTTATTTTTGCCTTCCTAAAATAAGGCAAAAATAAAAATAGTTTGCATGTTCATAGTGTTGAGTATCTTGAGCACATCAAGTGGTAATCATCTATCTGGGATTATTTCCCGTCAGCAAAGGATATTGCTGAAATTCATATGGCACCTAGGGCTTTTTTAAAAACCTTTTTGCCTCTTACTTTTGTGCCACAATAAAAATAGTTTGTAGCTTCACAGTGTTGAGTATCTTGTGTACATCAAATGGTAACAATGCCAATTAAAGAGCCAGTGTGGTGTAGTGGTTAAGAGCATGGGACTGGGACTCAGATGATCTGGGTTCTAGTCCCCGCTCAGCCATGGAGCCAACTGGGTGACTTTGGGCCAGTCACAGACTCTCAGCCCAACCTACCTCACAGGGTTGTTGTTGTGGCGATAAGATGGAGGAGGAGAATGATGTAAGCTGCCTTGAGCCCTTTGTAGGAAAAAGGCAGGATATAAATAGAAAAATAAATAAAAATAAATAAATAAAGACTTGGTTGTACTACAGCAAAATGTGGAAAAGGCAAAGGGGGTGAATACCCCACAAGGCAGTGAAACGCTTACTGAACTTTTTAAAGCTGCTATTTCTGCCTCATAGGCTTCCATGGTAGTGGTTCTGGACTGGGAGGTTTATTGGCCCAATTCACTGAAGTGCCAACAAGGCCTGGAAGATTAATCCCATCCAAAGAGGCTGCCGTGCAGGAATTGGAACATGTTTCCAAGCATGTGTAGCCATCTGCCCCAAATGAAGCAACTGATCTCTTTGCATAAGCCTGTTTCTGCATGCGGATCAGTGGTGAGCCTTTACTGAATGCAAAAAACCCAATGTTATTCACTAGCTTTATAGTATTACTGTGATACTGTTATTCACTCCCCATTGTAGCATTACTGGTGAGAGATGGGCCATGCAGGACGTTCAGTTAGCGCATGGTTGTGGGTGCCCATGGAGGTGGCAGGGGGACCCAAGGTGCACAATGTCTTCCCACCTCCCCTTGTGGGATGATCTCAATGTGACTTGGCTTGGATATGAGAGAGCTTTCTTTTAAAGTTTAAACTCATTATACTTATTCTGTCTGTTGCTTAGAAACATGTCTCTGGTCTTTGGGGGCATTCATATTCTAATCGTAGTTCTCTGTTAAAGCCTTGTTTACTTCCTTTCCTGGCATTGGAGGAGATAAGGCTCTTGAAGGTTTCTGTTTATATTTGCATTTCATTTCACTTATGTTTTAAATGAAAGAGTGTCCCCCCTGCCAAATTTGCATTTGATGCATCCTTTAACCTTAGCAGTGATTTCACTGTATTGTGTCCATATTTTGGTAGCAAAAGTGAGCTTGTAAAAAGCCACTTGCCTGCATTCTTGTGCTGAGAACAAATGGTATCTTGGTGTAAGCTGGAAAAGAAGCTACCCTTTGTCTGCTTCCCGCCCCCACCGCCCCACCTTTCTGAATCAAGCGACCAAACTACATCTGACCTATTTTTAATCACTGCATTTATATCCTGCTGTGCCTCTAAAAAGCCCGAGGCAGTGTACCTAGCTTTCCTCTTCTGCCCTCCCAACGTCCCTGTGAGGTAGGTTAGGCTAAGAGCTGGTGGCTGAGCCCAGGTCACCCAGTGAATCCTGTGACTGTGGACACATCTGAACCGGGATCTCCCCAGTCCCAGTCCAGTCCTATTTTGTATCAGTGTCCTGGGTGGTTCGAGGGGAGAAGCAGAATTGGGACTGTAATACCAATAGTTTGTCCTTTTCCTGTGTAATGAAGATACACTAAATTTCCAGTCCAAGTAGCTGAAATTAGTGCTCATAGAAATGGATACTTCTCTCCTAGGACCAGACCAGCAGCTTTGAATGCTTTAGGGTCGGACTGCAAGATGATGGCCTTGCGGCTGACCTTCATAATGCTGAATGGCTGCATAGGGGACTTTTCATCAGTGGGTCCTGGTCTGGTCTGGTGTTACTTCATAAACTGCTCTCAGATTTTGCTACCTACAGACAATAACATCTTTGTCACTGCTGGGATGAAGAAAACTGCTTTTCCCAATGGGAAGCTTGGGCTGGCAGCTTTATTACCATTTGGTGAGCATGAGCCCAGCCAATGCTGATCGGTTTTTCCAAAAATGCAGTTGATGTGGGTGGACTAAACTATTAGGTTTGGCTTATCTGATCTGGCTGCTCCCACTGGAGGCCCTTGGGCTGCTTCTCATCTGGGGGAAGGAGAAAAAAAACGGAGCAAAGTTGATCAGTATGTTCAGCAAAAAGGATAATGATTTCAAGGAGAACTAGAATACCAGAGTTTCATCACTGCCAAGAAAGCTGCTTTAGATTCCTTGTCTTTTAAAATCAGGAAGGCTTTGTTTGGAGAAGGATATTAAAAATGTTTGAATTGTTCTTAAGTTGAACAAATTTAATGTTTTGCTTAGTAATCTTTAGGGTGGAGGACGAGAAGAGAGAAGTCTTAAGCTACAGGTCTTTCATGGCAATAAATTTAATAATTGGGAGCCAGTCAAGGCTTTCATAAACCTTTAGCTTCTGTAGACACTTCTGCCTGCTGGAGCATCATAACAGAATGTATGTGGGTGTGAACTGGGAGACTTGATCCAGAAGCATGGATGTGTGTTTCCTACTGTCATTTAAGCCTGCAGTTGTTTGGCAGAGACTCTGCAAAGAGTGGGGACCAGAATGGCCAGCTTTTTCTTTGTCAGGGCACCTGTGCTTAGCCACCTGCACGAGGGAAATATTTAATATGTGACACCTTTCTTGGCATGGAGGTTTAGTAGGCAGGGGAAAATTTTCCCCCATTGTAACTTGCACATGGTTCTTCATGGCACAGAAGACCTGTCAGAAAAAAGCTGGCCTTTCTCAAGTGATAACAAAGGCTTGACTGCATCAAGCTAGAAGGGTGACTTTAAAAAAAATAGAGGGAATTGCAATAGACAGCAGTGGTTGATCTATGGACTGGAGCAGGCTGTTCAAGTATGTGAAGCAAATGAAGAGTCTGTAGTTCGACCCGGCATCAGAACAGTCCAGATCCCATTGTGTAAAAGCCCTTGAATTTAATGCATGCCACATGAGCAGGATTTCGCTTTTTTAAAAAGTTGAACAAAAACATAAGCCAGGAGGAGGCTGAGAGAGGCTGTTTCTGTGGCTCTGCCCATAAGTTCCTAAGGACGCAACCCTTTATGGTGCGCTCCCATTAGATGTCCAGAAGCTACAGCCAGCAGGATGGGCAAAGCTACAGGAACAATTTTCTGCCTTTCCTCCTTTTTTCTGTTTTCCCCCTGAGCCTGCCTAGAGAAGGCAGGAGATGAGACTGGGGAGACCAAAGGATTAAAAAAAAAAATCCGGGCCTCTCCCCTCCCCTCCCCTCCCCAGCTCATCTTTTTTATTTTTCCTAGGTCCTCCAAGGTTGCTTTTGCAGTCTTGGAAAGCAAATATCCAAGTTCTTCCATGGTGGCTTCAAAGGACAGTGGAAGAGGACAAAATAATGTTTGGAGGTCTCCTGAAATCATAGCAGTGTCTGCAGCTTCAGGAGTGGGAATCTGAAAAATCCTGTGGTACCTAGAAAGCTCTGTAGAGACCATAAGACTGTGTCCTAAAGCTGTTTCTTTAGGCTGCTTCACATAAAACATTAACCTACAGTATGGGTTGTTTGTCATGCTGTATAAATGTAGCCATGCTACACACTAACAAAAGTGGATTGTTAGGAAAGAGATACCATGGTTTGTTGGATTATGAACTCTGGATTGTTTAAACCATTGTTTGTAAAAGAAGTAAAAATAAAATCAAGTGGACAAACAAACCAGAAGTTCTGCATTTCATGGTGCTGCAAAGGGATTTGGGATATGAGGAGGGTGAGTACAAAGACCATGAGAAATAAATAATTGAAGGACTGAGGAAAGAAACCACCAGACAAACCCAAGATAGGGCAGGAAACCATGAGCTAATTGAGTCATGGGTTGATGTGATGTGGTAAAATGTTGTTGGTGGAAAGCATTTTGTTGGCAGTGTAATTTAATCATGCAGTTTTAGTATCTCATTTGTAACCTGTTTGGGTACAGGAAAATTCTCACATGAATTCTTTGGATTCTTGAGTGTGACCTGAACATACCACCCTTGACTACACAGGGGATGTTTGTTTGGTGGCATGGGATTAGATCCAGCATCTAATTGCCACACATAGAGTTGGGAGGACCCTCTCCCCAACCCCAGTATGGTGTATTGAACAGTCTTTGCCAGAGTTGAGGGTTTGGATGCGTTAGCGCCCAGTTCAGGAATGGGTTATTTTTGGGCTGTTTTGTAACATGGAAATAAAGCAACAAGCAGTTAGGAGGCAAGATGCTTGCTCCCATGTACGTGGCAACCATGGGTTATGCGATCATGGGTTGCATTATATTCAAACAGGTCCAGTGAGTGCATTGATGGGTTAATATAACACAACAGCCCCTTGTGGATGGCTACCCATGTGATTTTGTTGTGCAAACCTGGTACATTTTCTGCGAGATGGCTTCTTTTAGCACAAGTGACTGTGATCATCTGTAGCTTGCTGTAGGGGTTGTTGTACTCAGCTGGGAAACCAGTTCCATCACAGTTTAAACATTTCTTGGCAAAAGCAAGAATCAAGTTTGTCATTCTCTCCGAGCATGCTCTGGCACCCACCACTGCCAGCCACTCCAGAAAGGCCTGGGTCGCATTTGGCTTGAACTGGCTATTCCCACCCCCTGATCCCAAGCTCTTTTGGGCTTGCCATCATTTTGAAATTAAGATTGCTGGGAGAAATATCAACAACCTCAGATATGCAGATGATACCACTCTCATGGCAGAAAGTGAAGAGGAACTAAAGAGCCTCTTGATGCGGGTGAAGAAGGAGAGCGCAAAAGTTGGCTTGAAACTCAACATTAAGAAAACTAAGATCATGGCATCCAGTCCTCTCATTTCCTGGCAAATAGATGGGGAAGAAATGGAGGTAGTGACAGATTTTATTTTCCTGGGCTCCAAGATCACCACAGACAGGGACTGCAGCCAAGATACTAAAAGACGTCTGCTCCTGGGGAGGAAAGCTATGGCAAATCTAGACAGCATACTAAAAAGCAGAGACATCACTCTGCCAACAAAAGTGTCTATAGTCAAGGCTATGGTTTTCCCAGTTGCAATGCATGGCTGTGAAAGCTGGACCATAAGGAAGGCTGAGCACAGAAGAATTGAGGCCTTTGAATTGTGCTGGAGGAGACTCCTGCGAGTCCCTTGGACTGCAAGGCAATCAAACTGGTCGGTCCTAGAGGAGATCAACCCTGAGCGCTCTTTAGAAGGCCAGATACTGAAGATGAAACTCAAATACTTTGGCCACCTAATGAGAAGGAAGGACTCCCTGGAGAAGAGCCTAATGCTGGGAACAATAGATGGCAAAAGAATAAGGGAACGGCAGAGAATGAGGTGGCTAGATGGAGTCACTGAAGTAGTTGGTGTGAACTTGAGTGGACTCTGGGGGATGGTGGAGGACAGGAAGGCCTGGAGGAATGTTGTCCATTGGGCCTCGATGGGTTGGACACAACTTCAGGACTAAAAACAACAAATCGTTTTCTCACTCTCCCCACCCACAGAGGTTGCAAAAATCATTTGCCAAACCAGCTTTCGTGAGTCTTGTTTAACAGCTATGAACAGACCCTTCAAAATACCTCAGAAACACCTTGGAGGGGATGTCTGTGTTTGCCAAACAATTTGGCAATGATTCCCTAATTTTCACAAATATTCGCAAAAACAGTTTAAAAAGTCATGCATTCGTTTTACTTGCATTTGCCTGTGGATGTTTAACATTGCATGAGTAAAGGAATGGGGAGTCTTTGATGGACTGTGTGCCCCAAAGAGGATGTAGGTAAGTTTATTTCCCCTTTGGTTTTGTCTGACAGCTGTCAAAAGGTGAGATGTCAATGTAACCAAAGGCACAAGTGATCATAGTTCACAAAAGTGGAGTGGTACCTTTTTCAACCTGCTCATGGCAAGATTTTCATTTTTTTCCTGTTTGACCTTTTGTCCCAAGGATACTCTCAGTTCTTCCCAAGATTCTACCACCTTTGTAACTTGAAAAAATACAAGACAACCTATTTATAAGAGTAGTTACTTCTGATAGCTGTCAAAAATATGGGATGCAGAAAGGGTTAGGGTTTTTTTGCCAGGAAATTATACAGGCTCCAGGCTTTGCCAGCAGGCACTCCCTCTGTACACTGTCCACTCAAGGCTCTCCATTCCTGGATTGTCCACCTGGGGCTCTTGTTCCTTCACCTGTGCATATCTCAGTTGAGGGGTAAAAATAAAAATTGGAGGGAGAGTGATTTTTTAAAGTTTGACAACCCTAGGTAGTCTTTCCAAGATGCTGTTGGGACATTTTGAAGGGGCTCTCTGATAGCTGTCAAAAAAAGAACAGCTGGCTTTTGTATTTTCTCGGAGTGGGGAAGTGGCAAAAAAAATGTGCAGCAAGGCCAGAACAGCTGGTGGTGAGATAACCCTTCAAACTTGAGGGGAAAAGAGAGCAGGGGAGGGAGGCCAGTAACTCATAGGGTGTGAACAGAATGACTGCACTCAACAACCAGCCCACCATGCAGTATTCTTAGGGAGGGCTGCTGGTGATGTGCGAAGAAATGCACAGAGTGTATCACATTTCTTCGCTGAACATGCCTCAGTTCTTTTCAGGCAACAGGATTTATTCCTTGGCAAGAGCCTTTCTGGTTGTGACAGCTTGTGGCAGCAACCTACTTTAGTACTAGTAGATGTGTGATCCCTTCTAATTCCCTGATTTGTGCATGGCATTAACTCTAAAATATTTGACTCATCTGATACAACCAAAGCTTCCAGAAAAGGTTGTTAGCCCAGCAGTTAGCGCACAGAGGAAAGGAACAGATGGAAGTTCCTGGAGATGGGAAAGAAATGAGTTTAGAACAAGATATCGCTTTAACAAGAAGAACTGGCATAGTCACAGATGGCGGGCATGAGGGGGAGTTCAGTAGCCCCGCAGAGCAGCCCCCGCCTTCATTCCCCTTGGGACCCTGCCTGAACAAAGCTGCTTACGGCTAAGTCAAAGGAACCTGATCAAGGGCTCCTTAGAAACCTGCCGGCTAACATGAGTCAAATGTGGGAAACTTTAGAAATGGAAAGGGCTGTAAGTGGTAAATCATGTGAATTGGTCTTTCTTCCCCCCACCCCCCTTTGCATAATTACAAGCCCTTAGAGCCTACCGCATTTTGAGTTTCTTTTCAAAATTACTTCACAGATTAGCCTCCTGTCTCTTTAAGATAATTCTCTGTTAAGATCAGGAAGGTTTTTTTCCCCTTGCTGATGCTTGACTATAATTACCAGTATGTCTGGAATGTGGCATATAAAAACATAATAAATCTCCGTGTGGGCAGCTGTAGGATTGTTTCTGTGACTAAGGGAGCCTGCACTACTTTGAGTAAAATGGTAGTGTTTCTTGCCATTTCTAAATGCACGCACGTTTCCGCCAACTCTCATTAACTTGCCCTCAGCAGAGGCCTGCTAACTGGTGTCATTGTCTTTAGCAGAATGAGGAGAAGCGGAATCTCTCTCTGGGGGGCCATGTTGGATTTGACAGTCTTCCTGATCAACTTGTCAGCAAATCTGTGGCACAAGGCTTCAGCTTCAACATCCTCTGCGTGGGTGAGTAGAAGGAGAAGTGCCTGGGGACAGGATAGCAGCCCACGTAAAATATTGGCTAGAACCAAGGGACGGGCCCTCGCTCATAGGAACAGCACGTGCATGCAGAAGGTGCTTCTCCAGGTGAAAGCCGAGGGAGCAGGTGATGGGCGAGACTGAGATCTGTGTTGCTGCTGTCAATCAAAGCAGGCAATGGGCAAACAGTCTCCTTGGGTGTGCTGCATTTCTTAGCCACTGGCTTTAAATCATTGCCTTCAACCATAGGCAGAGTCACAGGAAGATCAGTCTCCCAAATTTGGGAAGGGGCATGCTCTCTCTGCAATGGAGCTAAAACCTGCTCTCAGTCTTGTGATCCTATTCCAGGTGACAGGATGCTAGTTTGGTTTTTGTATATCATACAAGTTTTATATGTAACATATATAGATTATGGAATGTAGAACATTATATATTCCACACAAATATACACAATTAGGGAGAAAACTATGCATGACAAAAATACAGAGGGCAGGAAGAAGAAAAAAGGTATGATAGGGGAAATACAGGGGAATAAGGTACAGGCACTTTTAACATTTAGTTGGCAATGTAAAATTAAAATGTAACAATGCAATACTTCATAACACAGAAGAAAGTTTATGGTTGTACTCTGAATTTTTTTATAGCAAAAGTTAATGATTGTTGGTCTGACTTTAAATCTGTATGTTTATGTACTGTTATAGTTTCTTGTGAAATAAGTCATTTAAGGACATCCCTCAGATTTTCTCAAGCTAAATACTTGTGGAATGTTTTGTTTTCCAGTATTTAACTCTCTCTATATATATTTGTACCCATCAACAAATATCAACATGCATTCAAAGTCTAGTGATGCTATTTTTCTTTTTCTTTTTTTAGTTAACCCAACAAAAGCATGTTAAGTTGTTGGGGGGCCATGTCCCATACGTTGATAAACCAAAGTAAAAGTGTTCTTCCAGAATATTTTTAAAAGGGCGTGAAGTTGCCTTGTTCCAGGAGGCCATAGTTCTTAGCAGCCACAAACTGTCCAGGTTGGAACACTAAGGCAAATTGTAGTTGGTTAAAAACAGAAACAATTGTTTTCTGCCTACAGGAGAGGGAATGGCAGGTTTATAGTTTATTGTTGCTTTACTCACCCAAGGCAGCTACAAACTATAGTTTCTCAATGAGCTCAAATGCAGCCATCAATGCACATTTCCCTCAATGCCTATCCTGTGATATTGCTGTGTCTGGTTCTTCCTTGTCCCACATCAGTGGCTGACACTGGTGCCAAGATTTCTGGAAGCTGGACTGATATCACAGCAGGGGTAAGTGGGGTCTATTTGGCACTGTATTATCTATTCCCACTGGTTGCTGCTCTCCAGCATCTTGGGCAGAGATTTCCCTGTCATCGGCTGGCTGAACCTTTTAACTGCAGCCATGAGGTCCAGTCCAGTCTCTCTTGACCGGATCCTTCTATATGCAAAATAGGTGCTTGACGACCGAACAGTGGCCCCTCCCCAGTGATACTGAGCACAGTGTCTGTGTATGCCCCAGATGCCAGCTCTATCTTGGCCTGAACTGGATAGAAGGTTGAGGGAAATTAAAGTCAGAAAATGCATGAGCTGCATCTAAACATGTGAGCATGCACATGTGTGTGCGCACGCGCGTGTGTGAGAGAGAGCAAGCATGCATGCATGCATGCAGTCACGTGGGGGTGCTTTTTAGATTTTCATTTATTTTTTGTCAAGACTGTGTGATGCCCTTGTGGCTCACTGAGGCTTTTCCATTCTTCGTCACTGCTAACTGCATCATGTCCCTGGTTTCATATTTGATAATGACCCTCAGGGTTTAGAGTTGCTTTGTTTAGCAATTGACCAGAGTGTATGTTAATCTGTGTTTCCCTTTTCAAATGAACAAGAAGCCAGGAATGGTAGAACCTGAATCCTGATTAAGTCCTCCTCCTCGTCTTAGGAGAAAGGGCAGGCATGGCATGCAAGCCCGAGGTCTTGTTCCCATAGTGCTAAATCATGGCTTAGTAGCATGTGCAAATACAGGGTTTTTTAGCATGTCTCATGCAGCCTTGATTTGAGCAAGTGGACCCTATGTGGCGTTCCTCATCAGCAGCTTTTTGTCTTATTTCCTTATCTGTATTTTGCTAGTCGAAACTTCTATTTTTTGTGACTTTCACAGAAAACATTGGCTAGTATACTTGCTATCAGGTTGAAACAATTTGCTGGTGGCAATGAAAATTAATGCCTTTGATTTATTTGAGATGCATCAGTGCATACAATCTTTGTTTTATCAGCAGGGAAAACAAGTTCTGGCTTGATTCTCCAGAGAGCAAACTGATCTTCAAGGTCAAATTCACATTGGTTTATGTGTGTGTGGGGTGGGTGGGGGGTCCAGATTTAGCTAAAACAAAATTCCACAGATGCCTTCTGTGCTCATTATAAATTAACTGTCCAGCCCGAAGAGTATCAGGAAAGCCTTTACTTCAAAGCTTTTCAGCAATATGATTTTCTTTGTGCTTATGCTCTTTGTTTGGAAAATATCTCAGGAAAAAAATTAATGTATTCCAGGTGTCTTTTGGTAGCTATAGATGTATACAAAAAGTCTATGGAGTTTTATGATGTTCCTGTTGAGCTTTGCAGTTGGATAAATCCCTTTTGCTTGTTTTCTCATCATCCTTTTCTGCTTAGCCAATTTATTTAATTGGGCAAGCACTTTTGCTTGGCTAGCAATGGTACCCCACATTGCCCTGGGCCTGTATGGCTTCCTGAAGCATCTAGCCTTACTGCTGGAAGAGGGTTCCTCTTCATAGTCTTACCCAGCCACAGATGCCAGCAGCGTACTGGTAACTCTCAGGGCAATTCATCTAGCAAAACAGCAAAGCTCAGATGCTTTAACAGGCAATCAGGATGATGTGGGACATTTTTGCTGGTACCTGATTGCCAGGCACTCCATTCTCCCCATCTGGATTAGAACCTGTAAGACCTAGGGAAAGTGTGGATGTGGGAGAAGCTGTGAGCAAGAGTGATTTGTGGCAATGCATAACATGATCATGGGGTGTATCAGTGAAGGTATCTGCCTTATTTTCCAATTTGCTGGCTTTATGGAGCCTGAGCTCAGCTTTGATCTTAGACCCAAAGGTTTTTTATTTAAATCACTGAATACACACACACACAATGATGATTTGTAGTTCTAAAGATGATGAAAGCTTTATGCATTCTTTAGAAAGAGTTTGACACTTGTTTTTAAGGAACCAAACAAAACTGAATCTCTGCCTGAGTGCTGCATTGAACACAGGTTGCTATAATAAACAAATATGATCAGGGCAGATGTAAATTCTGACAGGATGGCTAAGCATGGACTGTTGAGGCGGCTTTGTGGGTAGGGATAAGGGATTCAGGCTAAAGGCCATTCATCAAAGAAAAACCATGAGCAATCCTTTCACAGCTTGGAACATCTTGAAGGAATCTTAATTATTAGTGGGCCTGTGCCAGCTCTGAAAATTTGGAGTTAATTTGTGTTTTGAAGTATACCCACACTTCATTGCCTCTTTGACAAAACCACTCCACTGCTTCACATGCTTGGGGCTCTGCCAGCCGTAGCCTGAGGTGAATATTCCCTGAATCAGCTCCCCTTTGCTCCTCTGGCTCTGCCAGCAACACAGCCTTGCATCATAAAGCACCAGCCTGGGAGTTTCTGGGGCTCTGCCATCTGTCAGACAGGTCTGTGTGCAGGATTATTATATATAATATGCTATTACGTATTAATTCCTGGTCTTTCAAAGGGAGTGTCTGTCAATAAATTTCCTTTCTGTTAAAATTCATTTTCATTCTCTCCCTCTGTATTCTTTTCTCTCGAAGGGGAGGAGAGCAGGACCTCCTTCCAGCCATGCTGAAAAGGACAGCCTCCTGAAGGCTTCTCCTCCCTCAGCCGTCGCCACCAGCAGCCGTTCCAGCAGGCTGAGCTGAGGAAGGCGAGCAGAGCTGTTCTATTCGCCCCACTGAAACAATTTTGTTTCCTCTTTCTCTCCCCATTCTTCCTTCCTCATGAGACTTGTTCTTTTAGATTGGAGCCTGCGGGCTGAGGCTGTCTTGTTTAACTGATGATCTGGAACTGTCCTGGGAATTGCCCTTTTTGGCTGAGGAGCAGCATAAAAATACTTCAGATAAATGAAGTTTATTTTTTTCTTTTTTCTGATCCCATAAAGAAGCCGGATACTCTTCTGGCATTGGAGTGCATTGGCATGTCTTGTGGAGAGGCTGTACAAATGCTTGCCTGGAACTAGTCTTCACATGGTTTTGCCTGCTTTGTAGCTGGAGAAGCCCTGCAAGTTCACAGCTGCTTAAGAAAGCAGAGGACAGACCTTGCCTGAATGTTGAACTTTAGAGGCTGCAGTGTTTATCTTTGTGAAAGGATACTGCCCTGTGCCATTAAAACAAAGGAAGCAGGAAGGAACAGGATATACCATTTGCATTTCAACCGAGGTTGAGAAGTTGTATATACAGGGGAGTTGGTTGGTTCATTAGATGCTTTCAGGAAATCAGTTATGGAGTAGTCAAAAGGGGCATCTTTATGTCTAATCCCTGAGGGTGATATTGTAATTTTCTGGAGCCAGTTTGCTTTGAAATATTGAACAATCTCCAACAGGAGAAAAACATGATTGAAGATTTTTCTTTCATTCTTAAATTTCTTAGGTGAAACTGGCATTGGCAAATCCACACTGATGAACACTCTCTTTAATACAACGTTTGAAACAGAAGAAGCCAGTCACTATGAGCATGCTGTCCGCTTAAGGCCACGGACTTACGACCTTCAGGAAAGCAACGTCCACTTGAAACTGACAATTGTGGATGCTGTGGGGTTTGGGGATCAGATAAATAAAGATGAAAGGCAAGTCGCTTTCTGATTTGGTGCAAAAACGCTCAGTTAGACATGTGAAGGGATTCCATTCTTCTTGGAAGATGGCTGGATCACAGTGTCCATCACCAACGTCTTACAAGATCTCTCGTGGAAAGTTTAGTGGGAACACCAGGCCAGAACCATATAATTGTCCTTCATAACAGGGAAGTAAGAGGAAACTCTCTCCCTGGATACTCTTAAGTCCAGTGTCACACTTAGTGACTTTAGTGACACTGTCCACAAAATCTACACATTTAATAAGCTTTTCCACATGAGTTGGGGTTGGTATGAAACAAAAGAATTCATGTTGCCTTTGAAAATCTGACTGTTGGGTGTGAACAGGACAAAAGACAAAAATAAGTCAAGAAAGGAACTCATTAAAAAAATACCCTTTCCATTATCCCCACAGTGGACAGTGAGGATAGTGGCATGCACTATGCCAGACATGGGTTAATCAAGCCATGTTTTGCTGCTGCTCCATGCAAATGAGTTACTCTGTAGTGAGTTGCACTTATAATCATATCATACAGCTCAGTACATCAAAAGGTAACACATGCCAAAAAGCTCTTTCAGCAGTTGCTTTCCAGTTCACTAAAGGCAGTCCCTTGGCTATGAACAAGTTTCATGTCCTAAGAAAATGGAAATTTGCCTTTAAGTGGATCACATCTAGTTGGCCCTCCACATTCACAGGGGTTAGGGGCATGAAAGTGGAAAAACTGTGAATATCTTTACCCCTCCCCCCCCACCCAAACTCAGCAGCACCTCCTCTTTGCACCAAGGAAATGCTCTCCCTCTCTCCCCTTTTGCTTCCCTCCTCTCTGTGGTGATTCCTTAATTTGAATTTTTAAATATATAGGCTTTATGGCTGTTTGTTCGTAAGTATGGGTTGTTCGTCACTTGGACATTCATAACCTGGAGACTGCCCGTACTCCTTTTTTGAACAATCTTCTGCCTATTTAGCTTTTCTCTTGTGATGTAGCTTGCTATCTGTGACAGCTAAAGGCATTTTATCTTCTTGTGTACCAAACTCTGTGATATATGGGAAAGACTGGCCTATTCCTCTTGCAGATATTTTAAAATGACATACCTGAACATGGCCTAGTCCTTTCTTAGTAAGTGTGCCATCCATTCAGGTTGCTAATGGAATTCGTTTTTAGTTACAGGCCGATAGTAGAATACATTGACACGCAGTTTGAAAACTACTTGCAAGAAGAGCTGAAAATCCGGCGCTCTCTTTTTAATTATCACGATACAAGAATCCATGTCTGCCTTTACTTTATCACACCAACTGGCCACTCACTGAAGTCCTTGGATCTGGTAACCATGAAGAAGCTGGATAGTAAGGTATGTGCTTGAGGACACAAAAATCCTTGAAGCATTGACTTTCTCTTATGTTTGTGTCTAACATTTGCCTTGTAGGTTACAAGACTCTCCAACTGCTATACTTTTACATAAAATACTTCTTCTCTGCCTCCTCTCTCTGTATATAGATGGAAATACACATTGTAAAGGTGATGCAATACAATATATTGTAAAGATACATTGTAAAGGTGATGCCTTTTAGAAGTATCTACATATATGCCCGCACACACAGACGCATGCGCGCGCACACACACACTTTTCTAGACTTTGTTGTGTTACAACCTGGAATTTAATAGTTACATTTTGACATACACAAGCTACTCAACAGTGTGAACATGAAGACTATTTTTATTGTGGCACAAACCTTAAGTAAACAGAACTGGAATGGGACTTGTTGGTGGCATAAGTATTCACCAGCTTTGCTGTGACATGCCTGGAGAAGCTCCGGTGCAACCCACTGCTCCAGAAGTCACATGCTGCCAGTTTTGAATGGAGTTTATCTGTGTGCAGTTCCAGCAGATTAAATGCACCTGTTTCAGGAAGGCCTGAAAGTCTCTTGGACAATATATCTAATATATATTCATCTTATGAAGCCCAAACAGGTAATTTGAGATAATGTTGTGCAGAAGCAGCAATCAGGATTGGGTTATTAAAAAAAAAGTACTGACTCTGTGGGGAGGCAGGGAATCCTTATGCAACTAGCAAGTGCCAGCTTGTTTTTGCTTACTTGACTTTTGTGGCTCAGGAAAAATATTTTGCACCTTTACGTGTTGAGTGTCTTGTGTTCAACAAGTGGTCACAGTAACATCAGATCCATTTCAGTTCCAGGCCATAACACCGCAAATACAGAAAAGTCAAAGGGAGCTACTTGCTTTTGCAAGGCACTGTATATCCTGCCCTCAGTAGCCTCTTCCTGCCTGTTGCATTATGATCATTTTGAGCAGAGCCAGTTCAGGCTCATGCCATGTGTCATTTGTCTAAATGCTGCTCTTCTGGTGATCTGGCATTGTGTGTGTGCCCCTTCAGTGCTATCACTGGCCCTTCTGAGATGGGCATGAAGAACAAAAAGGCTAGGGAAAGAAAGTCCAGTCTGTGCATGGACCTTAGTCCATTGCTTGGTCCATTACTGTTCCGCTTACAGCGAGATCATCCTGAAAGTTATGCAGAAAGCAGCTTAGTGCACAAGTTGTGAGAAGATGATAAAGATGGTCAGTTAGTTCACATGGCTTGTGGCTGCTCTCATGCAGCAGTCATGGGATCCATTGTTCTGTTAGGGCACTTCTAATACAACAGCCATTTGTGATGGTGGTAGTCAAGGCTAAGTTGGCTTAGCAGAACAAATAGTTGCTTCTCTACGATGTATTTTCAACGAGCCCAGCTGATAACTGGTTAATTGATTTATTACTTGGCATTGAAAGAGAACAGGCACGTCTTTTAAAGTGCATGCTGTTGGGAGAACCTGGGGCAAATTGCAAAGGTCATTAACATCAAAAGATTTGTGTTCAAACGAAAAAAACACAGCTATGTTCTTGTCCTCTTTCTAATGGGTGACCCTTTCAGACAAATGACACTGTGCACAGAATAACCAAGCAGTACCCTTTCTGCACATTAATAGAAGCATCTAGTCTGCTGGAGAACAGAAATGACAAACCCTGCTATGTTTTTCTGTTGCACATTTATGAATCATTGCTTTCACTCCAAGGGTTTTGTATCCTGGACTAAACATATAAAGCTGTTCGAGTTACTTTTCTGTGGGGCTGTGACTGTCTATACACTAGTCCCCACAGAAAGCCCCTGCCCCACCAGCAGTTGCTTCTGGGACTGTCACAAACCAGACAGTCACAGTCTGATTGTATGTCTGTATCCTTTCTGCTTGATGGCCCACAGGCCAGCCCTATCATTAGGCAGGGGGTGGAGCTGCCGCAGGTGACAGATGCCGGGAGCAGGTCAGTGGCAACCTGCCCTTGTTTAGCGCGCTCCCTGTAGTTCCTCAAAGCTCGCTTGTTCTGTACCCAAGACGCTCGCCGGCTGTCCTCAGGTTCAGCAGGAGATGTTGATCCCTTGCCAGTGTTGAAGCAAGATTTAACTGAACTTCTGAGCCATGTTCATGTACAGAACTGTATGTGTGCCGTCTTTGCCTCAGGCAGCAAAACATCTTGGGTGGTCCTGAGAGGAAGCATGTATATTTTGCACCAGTGAATGTGTACAGAACAGAAATTCACAGAGAGAATCAGCCCAAAGGGAGCGTGCACAGGTGACTGGCCACCTTCACTTGGTGTGTGAAGTTCTTAACTGTGTGAGACCAATACAGGGATCAGTTTATAAGACCAACAACAAATTAGGGTTGTATCTTTCCACTGCAGAATTGATTGGTATTTTGCCCTCCCTTATGAGTTTCCAGCTGATTTTTGTAGACACTGGCATGGATTCTTAACAGCACTCTTTGGAAGACCAGGATATATTATCCTCATTTCACAGAAGAGGTGTGTTATGATAAGGGATATAAGGAAGTAAGGTTGATTATGCGTAGATCTGGGCGATGGACCTCTGGTGAAGTTATTCAGGGTGTGTGAGTTAGGCAGGAAATGATGCTCTCATTTTCCAGTTCCTTCTTCTGCCTCTTTCTGAGAGCTCCTTCCAGAATGGCTCAGATACCGCATTGGCTTGAAGCCTCACATCTGCTCAGAGAAAATGTCTTTTGGTAGGCATCTGAACTGGTTATGCATTGATGAGGGCAGCTGCTCAACAGTTTTGCAGTGTCAGCAGGATAATGTCCGAGAAGGGGGAGACATCATAGACTTCCGGTAATATTACTCTATCTTGTTGATCGGAGTGACTTCACCAGGCTTTTCCAGGGTGGAGGAGCTTTTGGCACAGTTTGCTTTTCCATCATGCATTTGTGTGTGGCTGAACTCATAACCTAACCAGCTGTTGCCTACTGTGTCTGATTACGTCCAGACAGACAAAAAGTCATCTTCAAAGCAGAATGCTCAAGCTAAATAACTGCTGGATTGCAATTAGAACAAGCGAGGCAGAGCGGAACTGAACCACATCGTGCTGTTCATATAGCGCAGCAAAAAGTCGAAAGAACCCAGTCTAGCATGATACACCATTTTACCTTAATGTGTATGTCGTTAGAGTAAAGTATGGCTCTGTTTTGGAAAGCCACCTGCCTCTGCAAGACCTTTTGTAACCTGCACATGCTTTCTTATGTTAGTTTGAATATGTGATACAATAGATATGTGTTGCACATCTTTAATCTCCTTCCATACACATTTTTCCTTTTTGATGGTCTCAGCTGAGAGATTTTGGCTTCTTTCCCAGCTCTGGAAATAAGGTTGGGAGGTGAAGATAGAGGGCCCTGTAGATCAGGGGTCCTCAAGCTGTTTAAACAGGGGGCCATTTCACTGTCCCTCAGACTGCTGGGGGGCCGGACTATAGTTTGAAAAAAATATGAACAAATTCCTATGCACACTGCACATTAAAAATCCATTACAATTAAAATCTATTACAATTAATTAAATTTTTAAAAACGATTAACAATCTTAAAATATTTGCTCTGTTCACTTGGGCTGCAGCAGAAGCCCAAGCTGAGGTGGGGAAGAGCATGTCCATATTCAAGGGGCATAGCTACAATGTCTGCGATCGTGCTGGGCAGAGGGAAGATGGGCACGATTGCGCTTGTGCAGGGAAGATGGGCGCGATGGCGGCCATCCTCCCCGCCAGGCACGACCGTGGCCATCTCCCCCTCCCCCAGCACGACCACGATCGTGCCCATCTTCGCTGCACGAGCGTGACCATGATTGCGCCCGTGTCCCCACTGAGTACGCCTGCTCTGGCTCGGAGCTTTTGGACTCAGAGATTGTTTTCTCCGAGCAAGTCCAAAAGGTCTGAGGCGGGCCGGATAATTCAGCATGGTGGGCCAGATTCAGCCCACAGGCCATAGTTTGAGGACCCATGCTGTAGATGCTACAGGACTTCAAGTAGATACAATCTTAATAATATTGACAAATTATCCATCAGGAAATCTAGAGAGCAATCATACAAGAACACACACACATACACACTAGTGAAAAACATACCATCCAGCTTCTGCAAATCTTAGTCCAACATACAGGGCCAGTTCCAAGCTAATTTGGTGGTGTGTTGTGAGCCACTAACCTATGCTGGGCACAATTTTTATAGTTACCACCTGGCTGCACCTTCTTGTGCCATCCAAACCTGGGCTACATGACTTGGAGGTTTAAGCAACCCTCAAATAACCCATAGGCTGCTTGTAGGACTATTTGAGGATTCTTGAACCCTCTAACAAGACTGAATACCTGGGTTCAAGCAATGTGACAAACTGCGCTCAGGCGGTTATTATACCATATGCCATTACATACTGGGGCTTGCAACATACCACAGCGACTTGTTTGATCATGTGTGAACTGTGTCGGTGCCTGGGCTCACATGCCAGCTTTGTGCTGGCCACACGGAATGTTTTACTCTGTTCTGGCAGCTGCTCCTTGAGGCATGACACACGCTCCCTTTGAAGATCTGTGTGGTTTCAGAAGAAGACTGCCATGTGCCATGAAACAGGGAAACCGCTGTTTCAGAAAGCAAGTCTGCAGCTTCCCTGGGCTGAGTGCAGTAGTTCTGCACTATTTTGAATTCTGGCTAGGGCTGACAACTAGTCCCTCTGACAGTGTTGCGGAACACCAAAAACAGCACACACTTCGGCTTTCATAAAATTATTTTTTCTAAAATTAAGCAGCCTTCCATAACCTGGGGTGATGGACTAGAATCCCCATAATTCCCAGCCAGAATGGCCAATTGGGTATAGGGGGATGCAGTAAACTATTTCCCCCAACCAAATAAATGTAAATAGAATTTTCTGTGGGTATTTGTTCCGTTGCCTCTGTAGGAAAGCCACTGTTAATGTACCTTTGCATTGGTAGCCACAGTTATTCAGTTTCTGGCTCAATTTCAATGAAGTTTCATTATTCTTGCCATACTACTGTTTCTTAGTGGCCTACCAGGGTATTTTTCTTTTCTCGCTTCATTCACATTTGAAAACAAAAACAAAACCCTGCACCTCTGCATATCTTCAAGCTAATTGGCCAACTTGGTGAACAAATAGCCTAGCAAAAAGAAAATGCTAACATTTTTATTGGTTGCCAGCTGTTTATAAATTCTGTTGGTTCACAAAGTTCCAGGGCATTAAAGGTGCAAAAGCTGAGATTCAAAGTACCATTTGCAGTGCTCTGTTATCTCATGATAAGAGAATGAGGGAAGCTCAGCTCCAGTGACGTTTCTCTACTTGCACCCTCAGGAAAGCCTGAAAAGGGGCTTATGAGGCATATCTTACAACCCTGCAGGCTGCCTTGGGTGGGATATAAATGCCACATAATTAAAAGCCCAGATGCACATAGACCACAAAGAAGAACTGGAGCTTTCAGAATCCTCTTTGTATGCAGCCATGTCCTGGTATGAAGTAGCCTGCCAAAGCAATTCTTTGATATGTCTTTGAACACTAGATGGCTCAGAGATATCACCTTGCATTTTGCCTCCTGATGATATATGAGAGACTTGAAGAGTGAACACCAGATTGCTAACTAAACAGTCATCCGAGAGCCTAATGTCTTGCCAGGTGGAGTCCTAAGTAACCTTTGAAATAAAAGGCAAATCAGGCGACGTTATTGCCTGTTCTCTAGAGTTCAACCTGAAGAAACGGGAACAGATGGGTTGCAAGCAGAGCCTCAACACAGCCTGGTAGGGCAGAGTGCTTCTCTTCAGCGGTCAAGCCATCCAACCACAACCATTTGCAGAAAGCTCCGATCCTTTTTTTATCTGGCTTTTTGTTTATGTCCCCACCTGCCTGGCAGCGTTCCGTGACTGCCAAGGAAGCTCAGACCTCAGTGGGCTCTTTTGAGTCTCCCCCTGGAGTTTTTCCCCTAAACATTCCTTGCACCTTAGCAATTCTTGGGCTTCCCCAAGACCCAGTGATATGTCTGCATAGCGTCATGAGGCAACATAAAGTTCCAAGAATGAGTTAACTAGTAGTTTATTTAAGATTTGGCTAGCTAGGACTGAACTGCACACAAGTTTATCTCTTCCAGGGCCCATGTGAGAATCATTTGGTTCATTCTTTTCCTGAGTGGCAAACCTTAATGTGCCATAGTCATCAAATGGTCATATTTTGGCCAGCCTTCATATCCATCAAGCAAGCCATCAAAAGAAAAGCAGAAAGAAATTAGTAATTCCGCTGCTTATCAACAGGTACAGCTTGCAGCCATGAAGCTGGCCTGCTTAATTTGACTGAACAACTTTAATTGTGGGAAAATCCTGGAAATGATGAATTGCATCTGATGTAGGTCACTAGAGTGGGGGAAAATACATTCCCCCCTATTGTGGTATGTGGAAAAATGCATTCTAAGTTGCAGCTTACAAGATGGAGGCTGGCCAGTTCGTTCCATTCTGTCGTGCTTTACCTTTTCATTGATCAGACCTCATAGGCAACCTGGTTTGGGTGCTGCTCATTCCAAGGGGAAGAAAAAGTTAAATGTTCTGGCAAGCATCCAGGAAGCTCTCGTCTTTGAAGGATTTAAGGGACAGAATTGATTGTTGTATGTGAAACTTGGAGCGGGGGGGTGGGGTGGGAGGGATCAGAATCCTTAAAATGAAGGGTATAAGATCTTGCAGTGGTCATCGTATGCCTGTGATGTACAAAATGTATGCCATCAATTATTAGTTCTACCATCAAATAAGCATTGAATTAGCCAAATTACTTCGGTCAATTCAGTGTGAAAAAATACTTAATAGCTTAAGTCATTCCAATCAAAATGTTAGCGCTGCCAAGGGAGTGTTCATATGAAGCTGTCTCTTCCAGTAAATTAGGGACCAGTTCCAAATTTCATAAAACTTTGACATTTCCCTTCCTTCGCCTCAGAGATTCTTGCCAAATGCAACACATATAATGTATCCAAGTCCTTTTTAGCCAGTCTACTGAATCTGACCCGTCAGCCTCTTTCCATTTACTAGTTGCCTCAATTTTAACTGTACTCCTAACAAATATTAAAACAGTTTTATAGCCAGTTCTTGATTAGTTGCAATTAAGCCAGTGACAAGCCTCAAAAATTGAGTTTCTAATTATGTCCAATGTTTTTTTCTTTTGTGTACAGGTGAACATTATCCCTATAATTGCCAAAGCGGACACCATCTCCAAAAGTGAATTGCACAAGTTTAAGATTAAGATAATGAGCGAACTGGTCAGCAATGGAGTCCAGATCTATCAGTTCCCCACAGACGATGATGCTGTAGCTGAGATTAACTCTGTAATGAATGTGAGTAATGAACCTTGCCTCTACTAGCTTTTGTACCGGTTACATTTCAGAACCGAAGTTTATGCAAACTGGAGGACTCTGATTAATTTCATGTATGTAAAGACATATGAGCCTTATTACTCATTATTAGCTGATTATTTGTGGGATTACACACACAGTCCTAAACAAACCGATTTCCCGAATGGGAGATGCTAAACCTCTCGCTTAAACCTGCAGTGTTGCAGTCTTCCTCCACCTGGTGCCTCGCAGATTTTTCAGACTACCTTCCTGATATCTGGGTTATTTTCCAGGGGCTGATAGGAGTTGATGGAGGAGGGCTGCAAGATGGTATATTTTACAACATACAGATTTCAAAGAGCTGGAAAAGAAGGTTTTGCACTCTCAGGATCAAAATAGTTACTGCTCCTAATTATGTAGCGAGCAGCTGACCTAAGTGAATGTGGTCCAGATTTGACTGAATCCTGCCCCACCCTACAGTTTTTTGCTTCCAAAAATTTCCCTCTCCGCAAGTGGGAGGGGAAAAACGGGGGAAGCTTTTATTAAAAAACAAAACAAAAGGTGGGGAGGGAGGCTTAATCGTACCCTCTTGAATTAGAGTCACATCCCCTTTCAAGTATGAAAGGCAATGCAGCATGCAGTTTATCCCGGAGAAACTCGTGTTTAAGAGCCAAAGGAGACTCCAGAGCGAAAGCAGCCAAGGTCTGAGAGATCCGCAACTGCAGTGTTATTGTCTGTGTGTAATTCCATGGTGGTGTGTTGTTTTAGGCTCATCTGCCCTTTGCTGTGGTGGGAAGTACAGAAGAGGTAAAGGTTGGAAATAAGATGGTGCGAGCTCGGCAGTATCCATGGGGCGTGGTGCAAGGTAAGTCGGCCTCTGGGCTCTTCACCGGGACATGTATCCTTTCCTGTAATGGCTGTTTGGGAAAGTTGCTTGGACATGCAGCCATTACAGGCAATGGGTTAACACAGAGACTATTTAACACATGCATTTTATTCCTTTATTTTATATTTTACTATTATTTATTTATATTTTATTTATTTAACACAAATGGAATGGAATTGTAACACATAGACTATTTTCTGGCCACTGTCAGCTTGCCTAGAATTCCAGAGAATGTCATGGTTGCATGTCACTTAAACAGTCATTCAGAAGGAATATGTCTGTAAGCCATTTTGGAAATGCACAAAACAAATCCTTAAGCTCAGAGTGACTCCCAATAATGCAAAGTATTTAAAAAGTAACATTTCAGTCAGTCTATGGATATATCCATACCATTATAACTTGAAAAACAAAATGCCAGAGTGATGCAAAAATATTTTCGAGGCTAGTTAAGCAGTACTCATTTTGCATGTTGGCTATACCTGTCTCTTTTTAATCAGTTGAAAATGAAAGCCACTGTGACTTTGTGAAACTGCGAGAAATGCTGATCCGTGTCAACATGGAGGATCTTCGGGAGCAAACTCATGCTCGCCATTATGAGCTCTACAGACGGTGTAAGCTAGAAGAAATGGGGTTCAAAGATACTGATCCAGACAGCCAGCCATTCAGGTGAGAGAGCATCTCCTCCATTACTTCTTTCCACTGGGGTACCGGCACAAAAGTGTGGAGGCTCGACAATATTTTGCAATAGCTGGAATATTTGCAGGTAGAGTGAGAGTAACATGACATGTTGAGGCTCATCTTTTGTGTCACTACCCATCCAAAGTATGTTCCTTCTTTGACTTGTGCACCTGTTGCCAGCAAGTATATGCAGGCCTCTCCTTACAGTGTTTTGAATTATTCAGTATTTTTAAAAAATCCCTTTTAATGCCACAATGATTTGTGGCTTGTGTGCTTTGTGTTTTCATCCAGCCTTCAAGAAACATATGAGACCAAAAGAAAAGAGTTCCTCTGTGAATTGCAGAAGAAAGAGGAAGAAATGAGGCAAATGTTTGTCAACAAGGTCAAGGAGACAGAGTCAGAACTGAAAGAAAAGGAGAGAGATGTGAGTGTAGCAGAGAATGAACCTGTACTGCAAATGCATGTCCTGGAAACTGTCGCTTTTGGGAACGACCATAATAATACACTGTACAGAATGAATCCCAGTGTGAAACAGCTCGAAAGGGAGAACTACCTTGCTGGAGCAAATGCAGGCTTGTCTGGTCCAGCATTTTGGTAAACAGCCAAATCCCTCGGAAGCTTTGCCAGAAAAAATTAACGGCACAGGGCTATTCTGATGTTCAGAAGTTCCCAAACTTGGCAGCTTATAGGCATTCTATGCAGACTGGCAGAAGCAGTGGAGGAAACTTTCCCTCCCCATCTTCTTGTCCTGCATATTTTGCTCGTCAGTCTTTTTTGCCCAACTAACCCAGAGCATTTTGGGAGCAGGGGAGGAAGAAGGCTGGAAAGGCTTTACGACAACTCTAAACCTGGCCCGTTGGAATGCCTCCTTTTCTCCCACTCAGCATGCCGCCAGTCCATCATTTCTACTTTTGCTCAGTAAACCATGACTGGCTCCTGCTGAGCATGACTGCTGAACCCAAACCACTGGTTGTTCAAGGACTAAACAACCCATGGGTCTGGGGTTGCGTGTCAGGAACCTGTGAAGGAGCCATCATGGGCTGTACTGTAAAGTGGAGAAGACAGGTTCACTGCAAGCAGGGCATTCACATATCCCCAACAGCTCATCAGTTTTTCAACACATAGGCTGTCCCCAGTATAAAAGTAAAAGTGTAACCCTGAGCCAAATACACCAAGTCTTTGCAACACTTACCAAAAGACAGACAGCAAACAGCTACCCCAAAAAGTGCCCCGTGCAGGAGATGGCATCCAGACACCTGCCAGCCGCAGCAGCTGGGTTCTCCTCACTCTAGTGAGAGCTCCAGCAGAGAAGCTGGGGTCGCAGTGGAGGGGTGTTGCTGCTGCCGCTGCTCCAGCCACAGAGAGCTGGCACCCGTGTTTCCAATCATGCTTAAATCACCTCCTTCTGAGTTCGTACGGGGCACTCTCAGCTGGGGGCTAAGCCCCTGCAGTGGGTCAGGATTAGATCCTCCTGACAAGTAGAAATGAAAGCAGCATCAGTGGAACCATTTTCTTTCCTTCCTTCTGCCAGCTACATGAGAAGTTTGAACATCTCAAGAGGATACACCAGGAAGAGAAGAGGAAGGTAGAGGAGAAGAAAAGAGATCTAGAAGAAGAGATGAACGCCTTCAACAGGCGGAAGATGGCAGTTGAAACCCTGCAGTGCCAGTCTCTGCAAGCCACTTCACAACAGCCCCTGAAGAAAGAGAAAGACAAGAAAAAGTAAGCAGTCTGGCCCAAACTTTGCTTTGCTTTTGTTGTTGCCAAGATAAATGCAGGGTGCAATCCTATGCATGATAAAACAGGAGAAAGTCCTGCAACGTGGCTGAGGCATGCTGGGAGTTATAGGACTTTCCCCCTGTTTAATCATGCATAGGATGCACCCATAGGCACATAAAATGAATTTGCTGTACAATGTTTAGTCATCTAAAACTGTTGCAGTTGCTTAAGTAAAGAGGTGTAGGTAACTTCCAGAACTATAAGGAAGTACCTATGCCTGATTCACAACTACCTCACAGCTAATAGGAGAGGCCAAGGTGGCCTTGTACTGTATAAATGCTAGCCTTGGCTCCACCACTGCTCTGGAGATGACTGAGGAGAAAGGCTTCTCAGACTCACGAAGGCGATCCAGTTAATGCTTGTGATGGCCCTCGGATAGCCCTGACTTTCTGTGTACCTTTAGCTTTGCAGGAATGCTGTGTCTGCTGGTCACCACTGAAGTAAAATACGAAAGCTACAGATCAACAAAGCAGTGGTGCATTCTGCAGTATTTTTACAATTACAACAGCTGTTGGGATGGTTGTTTCATGGGACTGTAAAATCCAGTTGGATAACCTTTAGTACTTTACAAAACACAAAAAAGTGCTTTCAAAAGTGAAGAACCAGGGTACCATGAATTGGGCACTGGGGTACATCCTACATGTTCTCGACTCCATAACATTATTTAGAGAAGGTCTCTGTTCCATATTGTTTTATCTGTTTTATTGAAAAATATGTAACACACCTGAGCATATGGAGCTGCCTTATCTTGAGTCGGACTGTTGGCCCATCCTAGCCATTATCACTCAGTTCTTAGAGATGTTACCCAGCACCACCCAAGTTCTGTTTAGCTAGAGATGCTGTGTACTTTCTTCCTGAAAGCAGGTAATGTAGTTCTGAGGTTTTCTTGCGCTTATGAGCAGCAGATACGCCTTATTGGATGAGGTCAGTAGGCTGCTGAGTCAAACCGTTGCCAGCCATGTGTCCCTGAGCCATCCACAAAGAGATCTGAATGACGAAAGCCACCATCTGATGCTTGCCTCTGGTGCTGGATAACAAGAGGGAATGCATCTCTTAGAGCCATGGATGTGTCTTGCAGAGCCATTTCAGGGTCAAAATAACTCATATTGGGAAGCTACATTGTTTTTCCCTTTCATTTTTTCTGCATGTAGTGCATTTTGACACAGCCAGGGATTTGGATCCAGGGAATTGGATCCAGTGTCCTGGTTGTGCCAGCTATTCTCCAGTTGTGCAGTCAAAATTTAGTGGATGAGTTGTGGTGCAAGGCTGCAACAGATGAGAGGATGTAGATGTCCTGTCCTACCAGTGGTCTTCTTCTAGCTGCTGATCCCCCAGTGCTGGATTGAACACTAGATATTAGAAGCTGCCCTGCTCCCCATGTTAGGATCTCAGTCCAGATCGAAGCCTATTCTGGAGTGAAAAGGGATAGCTGCTGGACACAATGTAACGAAATGCCTGTTCGTTCTTGAGTTAATAGCCACACTACAACTTGTGTCGCTGGTTTCCATAAAAGTAAGTCTGCAGTGTCCAAGCAAACACATGTTATATATGACAAGTCAACTGCTAAAAGGAAATGTACCAATAGGACATTGCTCCTTGTAGCTGCTGTTCCTAGTTGAGCCATTAAAGAAGGGAAGGCATTCAGAATAAAAATCATTCCATTCCTGCACTTGGTATTTTGTCTGAATTAAAATAAAGATCCAGACCTTATTATTTTAACCATTCCTGATAGTGCTAATAGTGGAGGAAAATACAAGACAAGTATTAGCAGCATCTAATTTCAAATTGACTCTTGATACATTGCTTTAGGATTTCAGTGAAGTTCTAACACTGAAAATTAATGGTAGCATTTACCTCCTGAGAGTGAGCTAGATGGTAGTGGCATGTTTTACTTTCTTGCCAATACCACAGAGAGACACCTGTCTTTTAAATCCTAAGCAAATAAATAGCTTGAGCTGTAAAGTCCTCGTGTGGTCATATCATGAGGCACATTGAGAAGAAGGATCTGTTTGTAAGAAGCTGATCTGTGGTTTCTTAATCACGGGTAGGTCATCGCTGGTCATACCTAAATCCATGCATCCTGGGGCCGGGGAGAAGCTGTGTTTTTCCATTGGAAGAGCTTAAACAATACAGTACGCAAGAACTTGGGAGAGTACCAGATTGGAAGAGGCACTATTGACTTATATGAAGTCACAGCTGTGGTTCATTTACCCAGTACTGTTGACACCCCCCTTCACAGTGGCTCTCAGAGTTTCCTACAGGAATCTTCAAAATTGGGACCTTTTCTATGCAAAACTGAGCCTTGGCCTTTCACCTGAAGCAAGTGAAGCCAACTAAATTATAAGTTATCAAGCATATGTAAAGTGCATTATAAAATACTAGCAAGCTGAATAGTGTTTCTTCCAGCATACCTTAGTAATATTGAATTAATTGCAATACAAGCAGTCTAGTGGTCTTTATGTGTTTGATGTCCTTTTCTCTTTTTATAACTAAAATTTATTTTCTGTTCAGTAGTATAACAAGCAAATTGTACACATGTTATGAATTTGGCAGACTGAACTACCTAACATCTCCGTAGACCCAGATGATAAAAGAAACTGCCTTTATCTGTCTTAATTTATAGATTAGGCTAGTGTATTTCCATTATGTGATAGTCCATCTGAAGATGTAATTTACTGATGTCATTCAAGTATGGAAAGAAATTGGTTCCTGTGGGGGGGGGGGGGGAAGGCAGCTACTGTAAAAAACTTTCTTTAATAAAACGAGGGTTTTCCCCCCAAATTCAGCTGAACTGGCATAAAATGATATCCAGACAGCTGTTAACAAAATCTACTACTATTCAGTAGCTTAACTTTAGGAAATCAGGTTTAGTGATTACTGTCATGGAATGTTTTTTCACTGGGGAAGTCTTCAGATACTAACTTAAGCAAAGCTGGGTCAAATAGAATGATTTCCTGTGTCCTTGCATGAACGTCTGTTCTCTGGAAAAGTTGGCCGCACTGAATGGTATGCAGGAGTTGCCATATTAAGCCCGGGAGATGTAGGGCAATGCACTGTTTCCATGCATACTTAATCTGACAGCAGTGACCAGGTCCAGTAGGTAGCAGCTGCTGTTGGAGAAATTGTCCATCCCTTACCATGAATTCAGTTCATACCAATGCATGAAGTGCAAAGCCTAGAGAAGTTAGCAAATCTGACCACAGGATTGCTGTAGGGGCTTCTGTCTTTACACATTCCAGTGATTTCTTTGGTCTTGACTGCTAGACTAAGCTTCGGCCTTTACTATCTTCTTAAGCTTTGAATTGTGATCATCTGGCTTTGTATTTAAGCTTCATATGGGCTTTCCCTGTTGAGAGATACCCACTTAAGGTTATTAATTATGTCCAATTTGGTAGTAGCAATTTTATTCTTGTAGATCAAGCTAATTAAGCACAGTTTCACTGAAACTAGCTAATGCAACAAATGGCATCCATTGGTAGTGTAACTGTCATGACTACCATTAGTTCAGACTTATACTGAGTTGCTGTGTATTTATTTATTATTTATTATTTATTTAAAACATTTCTATGCCGCCCCCATTGCAACAAAGCCTCGGTACGGCTCACAACAAAAACAAAAACATACAAAATCATACAAAAATTATACACTAAAAATATTAAAACCCGGTGCATCTCGGCTTAAATTTATTTAAAAATCCTACATAATAAATTAACATTTAAAATAAGTTTTAAATAAAAAGGTCTTAGTGTGGTGCCGAAAAACAAATAACGACGGCGCCAGGCGGACCTCTCTGGGGAGCACATTCCATAGGTGGGGCGCCACCACAGAGAAGGCCCTCCTCCAGGTACTCACCCTCCTAATATCATTCACAGAGGGTTCCCGGAGAAGGGCATCTGTTGCTGATCTCAAGGGGCGGGAGGGCATATATGGACACAAGCGTTCCTTTAGATATTGAGTTCCATATCCTGTTAGCTACAGCTGATTCAAGATCTCTGGCAGACCCAGTCCTGCTACCAGAAGTCACAAAAATGGCAGCATGCCTGGGACTGAACCAGAGCCCTGGTAGAATTTAGCTCTAGGGCAACCTTCCCCAACTTGGTGGTCTTCAGAGGCATCTGGATCACAACTCAAAGAACTCCCACCCAGCAGGGCCATTGACTGGGAATTCTGAGTGTTGCAGCCCAAACATGTTTGGAGATGCAAGGTTGGGGAAGGCTGCTCTAGGGAAACCGCTAGAGGGGGATTAAAAAAATGTGCCCTTTAGTTTTGATTGCATGCTACATCCTAAAGGACCATACTGCCTTTTTAGCTTGACTTGCTGTTATGTTTTATGCTTTCATTATGTTTGATTTCTATAGTTTAATTCATGCCTTTTATGTTTTTGTTTCAGTTAATCTCACACACAGACTTATACACCGGAAATGGACTCTATACATTCATACGTTTTAGTTGCTTGCTTTTCCACCTTGTGAATCCTTCTGTCATACCATTTATGCAAGTGAAACTTCATGAAAGACAGATTGATCATCTTCTGCCTTTTTCAGTGAATGGATTGGGACCATCTTGGATGGTTTAGAAAACAGAAATACTTGTCTTCTAGATTCCCTGTGGAAATGGTTTGCATGTTTAGTTCTGAAATGTCAGGAGTTTAATTTTTTTCCATCCCATTAAATCACCATTTATTTATAAACTGGCCCTAAGCATACCTAATACATTTTTAAAAAATGAAATCTAGAGTAATGAGTTCATTCTAAAAGTTGCTGTCATCAAGTTTTTGTTTGTTTTATTTTTTGACATTTATTTTGATATAAAGAACACCAATGTTTTCATTTTGGTCAACACATATAAATTGAATGTGTTGGAGTGACACTTTAAATTTCTTATTTGAAGGAAACATTGTTAACTTCATAACGTGCACACTTACTGACTAGTGTGTTATTTAAGCAAAACCCTTAAGCATCTTGTATGTTGTGTATAGTATATGGTAGTAATATAAAAGTAATATGTCACACTTTAGCTTTTCTGTTGCTTATGTGCATCCTTACTAAACAGGGATTTAAAGAGAGCTCATGTTCACTGTATGCTATGGGAGAGACAAGTAATCTCTTTTCTTTTACTTGTTTATGCTCCTGTCCAAGTAAGTGTTGCATCCTCAAATCTATTTTTGTAATAACACTTTCCTAGTAAAAGGTAGGGAAAAAGCAGTTAAAAAAAATAGCATCTCCACTCTTTCAAGGATGGCTCTTCTGCCTGTTAAACAATTGCCATTTTTAAACCTGTTGATTTTGACAATTTTATGAAGGCTGAAAAGGTGCATAGGATTTGAGTATTTCACTAGCTAAAGACAGCAGAGGTGAGAGGCTCGATGGCAGTGACATTGAGAGCAAGCATTCCATATACTTAAAAATTGGGCAGAGCTGTTAGCTAAAGTAATCCCTAGGGCACGTAGACATGAATACTTTTTACGATCATTCCTTTGTACTGATTTACCTTCTTCATTGAGCACCTAGATACACACATGGTTGTGAATTGCCTGACCAAATTCAAAAGTCTCTCTAGATTCTTGGCTAAATGAAAAGGTAAAGGCAAATTGACTTAACCTGCTTTCCCGGATACATCATGATTTTTTGCCACTTGTTTGGGAAAAAGATGCATTTCAAATGTGGGCCTGTGAAATGTCTGAAATATAATTTAGTAGTTTCCCAGTTCACTAAGCAGATAATCTGGGAATCTGGAAGGATTGTACTCAATGGATTTGGTTCTGTGTTGGCCGTGGGGAAATCATTGGCATGAATAAATTAATTATATTTATGAGGATGCAGGACAGCAGCTCAAAGTTTGAACAGGTTTGATATGAGCTTGCAGTAAAGTTTTGAAGAACACAGTCCATGCTTTGTGCAAGTAATGGTAGGAAAAACCAAATGCACTGCTAGCTGTTTGAAACATGAAGGGATCCTTGAGTGTTTCCTACCATTTTTTTCCTCCTTTAGCACATAAAGTGAAATCGGCTCGCACCTTCAGGAAGGCAGCCATGGCCCCTAGAAGTCATGCTTGGGTGTGTGTTTGTGTTTTTAACCTTTCTGTGTGTGTGTGTGTGTGTGTGTGTGTGTGTGGTGATACTAGCAACTCTTCACAGATCTTTTTGCTCTGGAAGCATTTTAGCCTTCCAGTTAAAATCCCTTTAGGGCTCATGTACTGCCTCTATTTAAAAAAAAAAAACAATCATGAAAGGCATTTTACTTGTCTTTCCAAAAGTAGCATTTAGTTGTATCGCAGGCCTGAGGTTCTTTGTCTTATTCATCCTTTAGAAGTTCTCAGATATTGAAATGCTGTCTTGTATTGCTTTTTCATGTAAGGCCAATGTTAGAATATATTGAAAGTCATGTTACAGTATTACTTGATATTTTTAAGAGAAAAAAACCTCATGAAAAAATATACAGGTACTTTTTAACAGCAAACCACCTAATGGTGGTATAGAAGATAGTTACACTTTGTTAGGAATTTATTATACTCTTTCTTTCCTTTTTTAAAAGGCTGTGCCTCTATTAAGCTAAATATATTTTCTAAAAGGTAACTTTCAAAATATTAGGGATGGGGAATGGCTGTGTACAGGATCAAATACAATGTATTGTCATGTATATGATGCCACATGACTGATTAAAAGTTGCAAAGCAAACCTTGTTTTCCTTTGTGAAACAAAGATAATGTATAAGCCTAAAGAATTAATGCAAAGGAGGCTGCAGAGCAGTAGAATAAAGTTTTATCCGATATGCAAACTAAGTGCAGCTTGACAGTTTTTCTAGCAGTTGCTAATGCCAACAAGATCTTCTATGCAAATATCTTTTTTCTGACATTCTGGAGCTCAGTTTTTTCCTGCCCATTTTTGAAAGTTTATGAAAATGTGGTGGTAATAATTAAAATATAAAACATGTAGAAAACATGGCCATAATGGCAGTATATTTCTGATGAAGACATTCAGAATGTATGTAACAATATATTAATTATTTTATATATGTGAGCATGTGTGTGTGTGTGTGTGTGTGTGTGTGTGTGTGTTTGTGTGTGTGTATATACTTCAAGTTGTGCTGATTTTCATTTTTAGTGAAATCCTGGCTTCATCTTTGCCTCAGTCTCTGGCCATCTATTTGTAACAGACTTCCCCCAAAAGAAGTCATTCTGTTCTTTTTCATTGGGGTCCTATTTGGTACTACTTGATTTGACATTTTTGTATGAGACCAAATGGCATATTGTATTTCTATACATTATTTCTTATTTAAGAAGTTACAGATGGTTTAATGTGATACTAATCTTAAATTAAATCTTAAAACTAAGTCCAAGATTCACCTCTCATGTATGAGGTAAGAAAAGCAGGAAAGCATCAGTCAGTTAAAATTTTCTTGTTTAATATAGTTTGACTAATGGAAAGATGTATCTTTCCATGAACCTTAACTACCTTTTTCTGTTCTCAGAACTTGAGTGTTTTAGCTGGATATTCATTTTGTAGTTTGTGTATTGTGATAAAAGCAAAATGGCAGCTTCTACTCAGAAGGTCCTATTGAATGATACCTGCAAGATGCCAACAGGAAAACCTATAGAACTAATTTCAAGAAATGTTAACATGTCACTGTCATTTTTGTTTTACTAGTTTTTTTAAACAAAGCTTTCACTTTTTTCCAATTTCCTTTGTACTTCTTTCTTTTTATTAAATGTTACATTTTACTTTGAGTTCTCTTGTGTTTTCTTTTTACAAATTTCTTTGAACCATGGTAAGCATCCAGTGGGAAAAATAAAAGCGGTGTGATGGTTCCAAGATTTTCATGTACTGCAGTCATCACTTAAGCTAATGCGACTAAGCTGAAATGATCTCACTTATGCCAATGGGCCCTAGACATTTTACATACAGAAATGCCTGACATTAGGTTTTTCTGGGTTTAAAATATGGCTTGTTTGACAAACATAAAATCATTTTCTCCACAGGTAGTGGAGATCAATATTTTTGCTTAGGGGTAACTTGCACTTGATGGAATTGTCAATGACTAGTGTAGCATATTATGTCAAATGTGCTCCAAAAAGATATGGTCTTCAGGGTGGCAGGGCTCGCACATGGAAGCAGACTTGTAGTGGCATTCATAAAAGTGCGCTAGAGGGCCCGATATGCACGGTGTATGTGAGGAATAGCATGTGGTCAGATAAATGTTGAAGTTTCTTTGGCTTCCCAAAAGCCATCGCAATCCAATGAGGAATGTAGAATCTAAGGACATCTTGCCTATGTTAGGAAAATAGACTAAAGGAGTGAATGGCAGGTTTCCAGTACTAATGAAAGCACTCAGCTGGAATCCACTGGAGTCCCATATATGGCAGTGGCCCTAAGCTGTTCAGAGCAGAAAGGGATAGAAGTGCCTTAAAAGTAGGCAGTGCAAAAAGTCTAGAGAGTAAGGGATCTCCATCCAATAGTTTTGTATCTGCTGTTCACCTTTAAAAGCATCTGCGTTCTCCATGTCTATTGAAATAAGTGGATATTGCGTGGCAGCCATATTTAAGGGATTGCCGTTGTAACGTCCTAGTTATTGCTTCATGTTATAGTAAGAGTTCCATGCACTTACTCAGACCTAAGAGATTTCTCAGCACAAATCTGGACAATAATATATCTCTAGAATAGGCAAATAAGGATGTTTTGAGAAATGCATTGCTTTGCACAATGATAGCAGGAGTAATGGGAATTCATACTTGTGGGATCAGAACATATTCTTGCACTAGATACTTAACTTCAGCAGCAGAGATATCTGAGCATATAACAATATCCCATTTCCCTAATTAGGCTAAGTTGTGAAATATTGCACTGTTTAATAACCTGGAATAGCTTGGTGTCCTTCAGATGTGCTGGACAGAAAGTGCCACTGACTCCAGCTGTAGTCCAACATGGCTCGAGGAAACCAGGTTAGGGAAGGCTATTCCAGCAAAAGAGTGAGCAGAAGATGGAGCTCCAAATGTTTTGGACTTCAGTTCCCAGAAGTCCCTTCCAGCATGACCAGTGGCCAGAAATGCTGAAAGCTAAAGTCCAGAGTATCGGGAGATCTACTTTCTGTTCTAGTTGGTACACCTACGCTATCTATGTGCATGGTTTATCTTCCCAAGCCTTGATGGAGGCATTCTTGGCTATTCCAGTGAGTAATTTTTCATGTATGATTTCTACATGGTTAGGATGGAATAATTTCTTACATGGTGAGTGAAGACAGGAAATCTAAAGAGTCTGTATTTGAAAGAAAGCCAGCATGTGGGGGAATATGGTTTAGTTGTTGCATGCACCTGCCCACATACTTTTTATGTCTTCGTATCAAAGGTTGATCACTACACAAACCCCTAAGACTTACTTGCAGGCTTCCATGTTCTGATTTGTCCTTGGGCTTTCATGCTTCCATGAGTCGAGCAAGCTGCAATCATGGTCCCTCCATTTGTTAAGAATGTGCTCTTGTGCTATAGACTTGATGTAAATAAGTAAACCTGAACGCTAAATATTGATTCTTTCTTGTTCTTTCTGTAGCTTCTTTAGTCTTCCCAGCTCGTGCTCCATAACGTCAGGAAGATATGTAAATTAGAAGATTTGTTAAGGGCAAAACACCTCATGCAGAAGAAGTTTAATTGGTGCTTCTACTTTTTATGCTTGCAATGTATTGCACAGAAGAGATTCTTAAGCAAGATCTGATTTGGACAACATTGCCTGACCAGGTTCCTCGATTAAGTAGAAACTAATAATCCAACTCTATACTGTTAATTCAGGCTAAATGCATGGCATGCACTAAAACCAAAGTACTAATCTTCTTACTAGATGGGAAAAGAACACCATAAATAAATTTCCCAGTGGCAGATTAAACACATTTGAGGATGTGTTCAACATGAAGTAGATTTTTCCATTTTTACGCTTTCCATTGCCTCAGTAATTGGAGGCCATTTATCTATAAAGATCTATAAATTTTGATTTTGACCAATTTAGTAACACTCTGCATCTTAAATGCACTGCATGGACAAATATCCCACATTTTTCTAACTTTGTTTTGTGGGACTAATAACCACTCAATTGTATTTAAGATTGAACGTTTTAAGATCTTAAGATTTTAACCTTAAGATATTTTAATATGTAAAACACAATTTAAAAAGACATAATCTCTCTGTGGAATTCTGGTATCTCTTAGCACTACATATTTTGCATGTAAATCTATAATGAGAACTTACCTTTGGAAAGGAAAGTTGCTCAGTTTACTAATAGTTTCCTAATAATAATGTGCCGAATTTGATAGAAGGACTCCCCCATTCTTCTCCCTCAACCCATTTTCTTTCCTTTCCCTATTTCTGCATTTGCAACTGTTTCTCTTTTCAGGAATGGGGGAAATCCTTTCCTGTCTGCAAACAATAAATTGAACCTGGCTGTGAAACCATTTTAAAGGACAACTAAATAGGGGAGCAGGATACATGAGCGTTCTGTATCCTAGCATCCTGAAATAAGGAAACAAATAGCCCTCTCCCTTTACCAAAATAGTGAACAGGTTTGTATGGCACTGATGTAAAGATACTGCCTTGTTCAAGGATAAGGTAAGATCCAAGAGCATGAAAGCCAAGCTCACCCATGGCTAGGAAAATAGCTTTCTGTATTCAGTTTGTAAAGCTCTCATTTTTCAACTCACTTGGTACTAAGAGGCAAAATGGTCACTGTAATCCTTGAAGATGAACTGAGAATACAGTCACTTTGTGTTGGTAGGGATTATTACCTGTTTTCCTGCATTTTGTACAGTTGTCAGATTTTCCTTTCCCAAAATGCCTATAGGCAAAAACTGACAGAAGTGAGGATAATGACATATAGATCTAGGCCCTAAAATGCTCTGTGGAAAAGCTGAGGTAAAGTTGTGGGGCAGAAACTCAGGGTCCCACTCTGCAGAATGAGGGCTCCCAAATGTAGCAGCGCTGATATGCACATCTTGAGGTAAGTGATATAATATACACACATTGCTGGGTGCCTCCCCTAAGAGCACTAATACCTTGGGGAAGAGGAAGGAAAGCAACAAGTCCCGAGTCACAGTACTGAAAATGTAGTAGACAACAAGCTTTTGCAAATGTAGCCACCTCCCAAGGCTGGCTATGTAAGTGTCCTTTTCTCCCTTCCTGACTCTTGGTGAATGGAAAAATGCCTGTTGTGAAGAAACAAGGGCATTCAGCAGCAATCAAGAGGATAGCTGCCTATTTTCTTAACCCCAGCCACCAAAACAGACTGTACATGCACCTGCACCCACTCACCAAAACATCTCAAGGGGTTGGTACTTGATACTGAAAGTGCCTATTCTCCTGTGCTTGTAGAACCTAATGGGCTTGCTTTCCTTCTGAGGGAGCAGTCTTATGACCCCTAGACTGTTTAAGGGGGGCATGGGGTAGCTTGGATTCCCGTATCTGGGGTTGGAATCATAGGAATCACAGAATCCTACAGTTGGAAGGGGCCTAGAAGGGCATCAGGTCCAACTGGTTGCTCAATGCGGTGGGTTTACAGCCATTGCAATGGGACTATGCCCTAGAGCAGGGGTCCTCAAACTTTCCCACCAGGGGGCCAGTTGAAAGCTGCCGGTGCTGGGCACGGGCCGGAAAGGCGGTGCCTGGAACCCTGAGAGGACATTACTTAATGTGTCATGAGCAGTTATGGGACTTGCAGCTGGCCTAGCAAACTGCCATTTCCATCAAGCTCTTGTGCTGGAGGCGATCATGTACATGTTACACAGTTCAGCAGAACTTGCCCTTCTCAGTTTTTGCAGCCAGAATCAGAGCTAGGAATCAGAGCTATTTCTAGAGCAGCATCCCCCCCTCCTTCATTCGTTTTTTTGGCCCCTGGTTGTTTTATTACATTTCTGTTTTCTGAAAGTCTGAATGCACAAAGTCTTATCCTCTTTGATTTGTTGTCTCCTCCATTGATTCTGGCTTCTTCTGCATATGTCTTGAGATGTTCCCTATCCATAAATATATAGATGATAGAGATAAAGCATTGGAAGGATTAGATTTAGAGAACCTGAAGAAATCTAGTGACAAAATTTCCAATCCCATCTTATGCACATTTACTCAGAAGTAAGACCCACTGAGTTCAGTGGAACTTATTCCCAGGGAAGTGTGTGTAGGACTGTCGCCTTTGACACACTTGCTATTTTCATGTTTGCAAATGTCAAAAAGGTGTGTATATTAAAAGGGAAAAAAAGGGCAAAAGGTTTCAATTAGGTATTTATTTATAACAGAAATTCAGAGTGGAGGAACACCCGATTTTTAAAATAGAAAACAAAGGCAACCTAAGCTGACATTAAAAATACAAACAGTCAAGTCACAGTTGGTGATCAAAGAAAAGGGGAGTGCTTTGGTCCCATAAATGAAAAGCAAGGTCTAGATCTGCTTCTTCTATGCTTTCCCTCAATAGGTCGGCATTCATACCTATAGAAAGCCTCAAGCAGATTTTGTAGCCTGATACGCTGCATTATTTAAATTCCTATGGTCTTAGCTTATTCACTGTGTATCAGCAGCACTCCTGCCACCAGGGTACCGCTTTGAGTTCTTCAGCGCTCAGCAAAACATTCACAGTTTGGCTATTGGGAGTGATGGGAGCCTTGATGCTGCTGCTTCCTTGTGGTATACCAGCATGTGCTGAAATGTGCGCTGTTGTGTGTGTGTGTGTGTGTGTGTGTGTGTGTGTGTGTAAGGCTCTTCACCCACCCATCAGGCATCTGGCTGCCACAGTGACAACGCTGCTGTGCACAGCACCTCTCAGCTCAGGGTCTGTCCCTGCCTGGGGCTCCAGCTCCCACCATGCCCAGCCAGTGTGGCTGCGTGTGACTCATGCTGCTGGCAGGCAAACACATGGTTACGAATGAACGCGATTCTGGAAGCGCACAGCAAACTTCTGCCTCCTGAGCATTTGGATGCATCCCGCTGGCAGGATGGAGATGGAGCATCATGCGGTCTTCTAGGGCTACCATGTCACACAATCATCTCAGGCAGGCCCCCCTTACTGGTGTGAAACTTCACTTGGGTATTTTCATCTTGATAAACTAGCACCATTGTGCAAGTTTCTCGCACATGTGCACTGCAGGGCAGGGTCACTTCAGAGATCTGGGTGTCATTAATGGGCAGCAATTTGTCAATTACGGAGCATATTGTTATTTCCCTGTCAGGGTGGGTGTGCTTGGATTTTCTGCCTTGGGAGCCACTTTTGAACCTGATGCTATCAGTGTTTAAGGAAGTCCAAAGTGGGTTATATCAGAACAAATGTCTTCGAGGTTTGGAGCAAAACACCTCCAACACCTATAATGAAATCTTGGAGCTGTTTAATTGAGTTGATCTGTCATAGTTGGGCTGTGTATGTATACTTTTTCAAACATAAAAATGATAGAATGAGTGAAATGCCACACAAAGGAAAATTGTGTGCTCTTTGCAGGGAAGAAAGCATCTCTTTCATTTTAAACAACTTGCTCTCTTTTTGCTGGTCATTAAGAGGACGGCATGGTACTCAGGAAGTCCTGCTTTTTTCCTCTTTGCTTCGGAAATTTTGCCAAACAATTTGCCATCTTCTCAGCACCATGTTAAAATGGCCCTCTTTGTGGAGGCCTTTAAAGATCTCCCTGGTTACCCAAGGGCCTTTTGTTTCCTTCTTCTTGGCCTTGTCTTTTTCATTTTATTAAATGTATCCAAATGTATTCTAATAGTATTTTGTTTTATTTTAAAATGTTTAAATGCTGTTTTATGCATTACATTTCATTGTTTTTATAAGCTTTTGTGAACTGCCCAGAGATTTTTGGCTACAAGCAGTATAGAAATGTAATTCATAATAATAGTAATAGTAACAACAGCAGCAGCAGCCAACGAAGCCTATATTCATATCCCAAAAAGGCTGCACAAGCTTTCATGACTGATCTTGGGCAATAACTATTTTTTTGCTTTACCTACTTAAATGCTGTGAGGGTGAAAGGATAAGGGACTGCGGATGCTGCTTTGAGGAAAGGGCAGGGCATTTAATTGTATCAGGGAAACATGAGAAAGTGGATATAATTGTTTAAATAATGAGGACTCTAATCTGTAGAACCACTATCTACCTCAGGCAACTCACTAGACCAGGTGTCCAGCTAGGTATCTGCCTAAGGCAGCTTTTCTGGCTCTTGGGAATTAACAGCAGAGCCAGGCTGGATCCGGCTGAGGGTCCGTTTCATCTCACCCTCTCGTCACACCATAGCCAGGCAGGCAGCTGCGGGAAGCCCCCAAGCAGTGGCACGCTGCCGCTCACGTTCCCCGGCAGTCTGATCCCGGCGGTGCTGCTCACCCGATGTCGGCCATGCTCACTGACAACCTCCTCCTCTCTGCATTTGTCTGATCCTCTTCTAAATTCATCTCTGCTTCTGGAAGTGAGTTCTGCAGTTCAGCTATGCACTGGGTGAAGGGCTTATCTGTCCCAAATCTTCCTCCAGGTTCAGCTTCACAGGATTGTGGTATTACGCTTTGTCTCTGCACCATGCATGATTTGATATATTTCTTTCATCTCTCTCCTCACTTGTTTTTTTCCTAAGGTCAGTAGCTGCAGCTGCTGTAGATTTTCCTCACAGGGAGTTGCTCTAGTCCCTTGAGCCATTTGTGTTTGCCCTTTTCTGCTTTGCAGGCACAAGAGGACTGACAACAACAGCGCCTGGCTTGTAGATTTGAGCTGGATGGGTCACCGTTTCAACAGGCAGTTTTTTTGTTGCTCCATAGGAAGTAGGAAGTTTTAAATTAATACAAAAATGGAATGGAGATTCTAGGGTTGGTGATTTCTGCACCATTCCACAGAGGCGTGGCACAAATACAGGCTTCAAAGACCATGTGCAGAAAATACCTTTTCGTACCCACTGAAAATACCCATCTTTACCCACTGATGACATAGGAAATTGCCAGAAGCCCTGATGTGTAACAGTCATTCCTGTCTAGTGACCCTCATTTAATCGGGCAGGCCTGGATACAGACATGTGAAATTGCTATCATTCCTATTATACTCCTAATATAATAATTATTATGATTATATTTATTTATACATTCCCAATACTGGGACTCAAGGCAGCTTACATCCTATGCTGTTAAAACATTAATATAAATGTACAAAAGTTAAAAATATAATTAATTCACCTAGAAAATATTAAAACAATATAGACAAGGGAACTAGTCCAACGTGATCTCACAGATCCTGACTATTCCCAAAGGCCTGATAGAACAGAAAAGTTTTTGTTTGCCTCCAAGGCATCAATCTAGCCTCCATGGGAAGAGAGTTCCAGAGACTTGGGGCAGCCACCAAGAAGGCTCTCCCACAATCTTGCCAAACATGCCTGTAAAGGAAGTGGCACCAAGAGAACGGTCTTCCCTGAAGATCTAAGGGTACAGGCAGGCTCACAAGGGCCTGGACCTGAGCCATAAAGGGCTTTATTGGTGTTAACCAGACTTTGAATTATACCTGGAAACAATCTGAGAGCCAGTGAAGCTGTTTCAGCAAATGATTCCCCTGCTTCCTATAGCCAGTCCCAGTCAACAGTCTGGCAGTAACTCTTCAAACCGGCTGGAGTTTCCAAGCAGTCTTCAGGGCCAGCCCCATGCAGAGCATGGCAGCAATCCAAATGGGATAGAACCAAGGCATGTGTCCTGTGGTCAAATCGGACGCCTCCACGTATGAGCACAGCTGGTGCACTAGTTGCACAACTGTGCAAATACTCTCTTGGTCATTGCTAAAACCTGGGCATCCGGGCTCAGGGTTGAGTCCAGAAGTACCCCAAACTGCAGATCTGTATCTTCAGGGAACTGCAGCCAAATCCCTCTTCTGACTGACCATTACTGCTGAAAGACATCCGTTTAGCACCAAAATGGCTTCCTAGGAAGGAGATGGAAAGCAGAAACAGACTTGGATGTCATCAGCATACTGTGACACTTGACCCCAAAATGCTGGACAGCCGCTCCCAACCTTTTCATGTATTAGCATGGGGGACCAAACAGGACCCTGAGAAACTTTATAGGTCAACAGTCAGGGAATTGAACAGGAGTCCTCAGCCCCAGCTTCTGGGTCTGCCTGTCTAGGAAGGAATGGAGCCCTTGTGAGACACTACCTCCGGTTCCCATCCCAGTGAGGTATCATGGTCAGTGGTATTAAAAGTCTCTGAGAGGTCCACCAGAACCAACAGGGACACACTCCCCTTGTCTGGTTCCTGGCCTACATCATCTACCAAGGTGACCAATGCTATTTCCACCCCTTAGGCAGGTATGAAGCCAGACTGAAATGGATCTAGATCTTCCATCTCATCCAGAAATTTCTGGAAGTTGGGAGGCCGCCAGCTGCTCTAATATCTTGCCCAAAAATGGAATATTGGAGACTGGCTAGGTAGCAAGCATATTTCACATGTCTCAACCCAGGCTTAGCCTGTGCTTATATTGAGGAATACGGCACCACGTGGAAGAAGACATTGTAAGCCCTAGTTTAGACAGCTACAGGGTGGTGTTCTGCATTTAGGTAAACTGTCTTATTTGGGCTTTGGTGATAGTAAAACTGCACCACAAGAAGAATCAAGGTTTAGTGAACTACTTAGCATTTCTGCTTGCTCACTGGACTTTGAAGTCTAAGACAACTGGATTGTTCAGCACACTTCAGGATAGAATCTTACTGAAGTCACCAAGTCAATCTTGCGGTCTCAAAACGAATGCAGCTCAGCTAGAAGGTTTGTTAACATGTCATCAGTGCAACTCATCCATACAACTAACCTTAGAACTCATCCACAGCTCCCTAACAACACAGCATAGTTTAGCATGTGCAGGAGGGCAAAGCTAATGTCTAAATAAAAACAAACTCTAAAACTATTCTAAGGAGAACTTCAGCAAGTTCTCACTTCTTCCTGGAATTGAGTTTGATCTGTATTTCAAAGCACAGCACTTAGCTCAGTTTGCTGAATGTTGGTCCCTGAGGTTTTTGTCTTTCCGTCACTCATAGTTCAGTTCTTCATCCTTTTGATTTACATGGTGAACATGCTTAAACAAAAAGATTTTTGTGGGAAGCATCTGAAAAGCTAGGTGCTGCAAAATAGGAAGTGCCGTTCAAAAGAAAAAAAATACCAGCTTTACTGACCTCTGAAATACCAGAAATGACCTCTACAGCCATCTGGTCCCTTGTCACTCTGTAGGCCTCACTAGCTAAACTGAGGGGCAGGCTGTAATGATGGACAGGCACTATGGCGTTCCTCCTGCTTCGGATTGTAAGGAGGGCTGCTTCTGCTGGTCTCTCCAACTTCTGGCATCTCATCCTCATTGTACAGGTACCTGAATCCATCATAGAACTCATCCGTCTGCATGTCATCTTCATGGGTTTTGGCTCTAAGAACCCTGGAAGCTGCTGAGGCTGGCCAGCTCCCTCTGGCTTGCGCACTACTTTCCGTTGCTTCCTTCACTGTGGAATAACAGCAGCAGGGAAGCTTTTCATCCACATGAGGTTGAATGTTTTGGTTTGCAGGGTTGAAAATATAGACAGCATTGGATGCTTGGAAGCCCAGAAGCTGCTGGTCCACCAGTCCTTTACAGTGGATGAACTGAGTGCTGTCTATCTGTAATGCAATACGTAACAACACCATTTTATTCTTGCTTTTGTCATTCTCAGCTGCCACTGGGGTTCTCATCATTTAGACATGCAATCAAAAGTGCGAGAAGATCAAACGTTTTATTTCCAAATCTCCACCTGCACTGCAATATTAAAGTTGCAGAGTCAAAGTCTACCCCAGAGGATATGCATAATGCAGCCTACAAGAGCCAGTAGAGGGAATCCAAAAGATACGGTGGAGCTTAGAGGGCAGGGATAATGGGGCTTGGCAGAAAAGCCTCCATTGCGCTGGATCTGTCTCCTAAAGGAACAGGAGTACCAGGAATGGGGAAGTAGGGCAAGATGAAAAGTGCTGTGCTATACTGTGGCCATATTTAGAACACTTGGTCCACTCCACTCTGCTCAGCCCTGCCCCTGCCCCTGCTCAGCTCCGTGGTAACTGAAGGGTTGTAGCGGCTCTCTTCTTTCCCCTGGATCCCCACTGGAGCTTGGCTCAGTGAGCTGGAGATAGTCATTGGAGAGTTCAACAGAGTAGAAAGCCAAATCATGTGGCACGGTAACGATGGGGAATGAGGGGGGCTGATAAATTCTGGACCGTTGTACTTCTCTTGCTTAGGTAAGAACTTCTGGCTACGTGGTGGGCACTCTTGAAAATGTAGCCTACATTTAGCACCGTGTTATGATATCGCAGTACCTAATAAAGGGCTTTGAATGACTGCTCTTTCTCAGGACATTAACCCTCATCAAACTAACACGGAGTTCTCCATCTAGCTGAAACTGCATCCTAACAAAGACACACAAGCACTCCTGAGAAGTACATTTTTAAAAAACGTGCAATAGTTTAAAAATATTTGTGAGGTTTTTTCTTTAAAAAAGTTGTGCTGGCCTCAGCTGTGTGCGTGGGGGCCATCTTGACTCCTACCTGTGCTTTTTTTAGCAGATCAGTAATCACAGGAAACCAGTCAGGAGTCAGCCTCTCCAGCTCTAAGGTGATGATCACCAAAGCCAACGTGGAGCCTTTAAACTGCAGTACTTGGTGGCAAGCCATCCAGTGCTGCAGCTGTTTGGTCAAGAATGCGACGTGGCGGGAAGGATTCCTCTGAGGCAGTCCATTTAGTAGATGGGGCCACTTGGACATCACCATGGCATGGAACTGGAGAGAAGAGAAACATTTATATTATAAATACATATTTAAACACACGCACATATATGTATCTGGAGAGACAAAGATATATATATATATATATAAAACAGAGGTCTACCGTGAACTTTGTACGTTTTCATATGTCATTGACCAGAAGTGCAAACTAATCCTTATTCATGGCAGGAAACCTCTAAATTTTATTATTTTTGTGTACCACTGTTACCATTTGTGTCGTATTTGCCAAATATTGAAATGTTTAAGCTTATCCTGAATGCAACTAATTCTGAATTCATTGCATTGTCGCAATCGTAAATTCAGATGGTTTAACTTATTTGTATAATTTAAAATAGTGATATTCAAGCCAGCAAATAGAAGCAAAAGAGGGTGAAAAACAGAACTGTCAGCAATGCTTGAAGCAAATTTAACATCAGCTCATCTTCCTGGTTATATAGGGCATTTCCCTGAACAATCCTCAGGCCAGGATGGACAGCCCTCTTTGCCATAAAGAGATGAGCTTTGCGACAATGTTGTATTACAAGATTATTGCCTTACTATAGCACATGGTAACTTCTTAAAGGGGAAATTTCTTTCTATAAATGTTTAGCAATTAAGATGTGACTTAAGTGCCAGATCAGAGTGATCTATTTTGCCTAAAATGAGGGTCAAGGGTGTTTATGCAGGGTGAAAAAAAGAAAAAGCTGATCTGAGATGCTCTATTTGTGAAATGTAGCAAAAACTCTGAAAGCTTTTTATGTACAGTATTAAAAGTGCAGATAGTTAGAAATATTTTTGCAGTGTGCATTTAAACCAACAAACAAAACGATCTCTGGTGGAATTGGAAGAGTAACTCTTTCTAACAGTTCGTTTTAGTTGTCCTTTCAAAATGGGAATCTACATAATTTATAAATCTGACTGCAGCATTTGGAATGTGGGTGGGCTCAAATCTAATTCCAGTATCTTCATGGAAATACACTTCAAAAGACTTGCAGATAGCTAAGAATGTGTGGTCTGTGAGACGACCTAGAAGGCAATATATGTGTACCATTATGGTTTTTTCGTTTTATTCAATACAAAAAACTAATTCAGACTTTTGCAATGACAACAAAGTATGTTTAATGCTTACAATGTTTAAAAAATCCATTGATGTTGCTGTGTAAAGATCCCAGTGGAGTTTATCAAGTATAATTCTTTCCATTCTTAAAATTTCAGCTGGAGAACATTTGCAACCACTCTGCACTGCAAGCTTCTTTACTGATGGTATTATCTGTTTTAAAACAAAAGGAAAAATAATAAATGAAGCCCAATTCCTATGAAATTTTGTGTGGTGGTGATGTTGATGATATGCATACCTGAAAAATGAAGAGTTGCCTTTTAGATTGTCTACATGAGTGGTAACTAAGTGGTTCTTGAAATAATTTCTCTCTCAAGTTAGAAATCAGAGGTACCCCCACTATTTACTAGAGGGTAACATCCTCAGGTTTGAATAAGTCTAATTTGCCTCTGTACTGAATTCCCTGATGGGTAAGCCTTTCTCCACCAAGGTAATCCATACTGAAAAAAAGGGTGAAAAATAGTCCTCAACTGTTTTATGTTGCATTCTGCTGCTATAGTTGGACTGTTTTTAATACATCTATATGCACCAAATAAAAGCCCGCTTAAGATCCTTGAGAATTCAGATGCTCTCTGCTCCTGATCTTTACATGCCTGTTGCCAAGCTGTACTCTTGCTTCCATACCGACTGCATTTGTGTGTCACAAAATCAGGCCTGGCCACTAAACCCAGTTTTAAACAATGCATTAAGAAAAGAAACTGTTATTTTGCAGTCTGGACAATAAACTTGTTGAAAATTGTAGCAATTATTACTATTAATTATATTTCTTTACCACCCAATAGACAAAGCAACTTGCATTATCTTCAAGGTTGCCAATAATATCCTGTTGGTGTTGCAGCAAGTCAGGGCTCCTGCATCAGCAAGCACCATCTCCCGACAGGTGCAGGAAAGGGGGGGGGGTGTTCTAGGCACCATTCCTAAGCTGTGTCGGAAGAAAAGGGGAAGGCAGTCTTGCTGGCCATACAAAATCCCTCCTCCTGTATCAAGGCAATACTTTTATTAGGCCAACCAAACCACCACAAAAGATTATGCAGGCATTTTGGGTAATGCTAAACAAAATGGAACAAAAAATCCAACTGTTATTTTTCAAAACTAAAGGATGAACTATTGCAGGCTTTCTTCATCCCAGCAGCCTGAGGTGGGGCATTGCTTAGTGGCAGTGCACATGCAAAAGGCCCCAGGTTTAATCCCTGGCCTCTTTTGGTAAGGTCAGGCATAAAATCAGCCCGAAGCTTTGAGGAGCCCCCTGCCAGGCAATGTTCACACTAGATGGGCTGAGGTGGCATCAGGCACCTCCCTGTGGTCAACTTGAAGCCATCACAGAGCCGAGACTGAGCCAGTTTGAATCCTTGCCCCCTCCTCTCCACGTTCCATCTTGATGGCCTCCTGATGTTTGGGTCTTTGAATCCCATCACTGTGACTAAATATAGAATCCACCTCTTCACGATAGGGCAGTTTTTTTTCGCCCTTCCCCCTGCCCCCTATTCTTCCAGCTTGGTTCACCATCAAGCCTGATGAAGAGTTCTGTGGAGCTCAAAAGGCTGCCAAGAGCTCTCACTGCAGCTCTGCTCACTGGATAGCTGGATCTAAGTGACTATAATAGGGCTGCAACCAACAGGCAGCCTAGTGGAGACCGAGGTTCCACTTGTCCTGCACGGATGCCCTGGGATTCCATCTACTTCCACATAAGGATAGAGCCCTTTTATAACAGTGGAGTGAACATGCTGCACATCACTCTTAAAATAAGCTGGACCCCTCTGAACTTGCCACGTGTAAAGCCATGCATACCTCATCTTCTTCATTGATTTTTGCTGCAAGAACCAGACAAGTGATCGCGATGCATCGTAGGTATTTCAACTGCGCCTGAAAGAGAGGGGAATGGGGTGGGGAAGGCATGGAGGATGAGACCCAATTGGGAAAAGACCTACTGAAAACTATATAAACTAATATTAGGACAGGGTCAGCATGCCCCTATGGAACCCTAATGGCAGGGCACACAGAACAGCAAGAGAGGACACCACTGGCAGAACGGCACCATGGCCGCCACTCCACTCTGCCCACCCCCACCCCTCTGCAGTAAGGAAGGATCTGTAAGTCCTGACTCGACAGCAGTACCCTTCTGCTAGTGGAACAATTCCAGAGCCATGCAGCTCTGCTTTATTCTAGCTTTTGGTTTGTTTAGGTTTTCATTTTGATTTAGAATTGCACGATAAAATATGTAAAACCAACCAACAAACAAAAATTCTAGATTCAACAACATGTTGTCCTGCTTTTCTTTTTTTAATTAGGTTCTTTAATTGCACTTGCTGAGTAAATCTGTACATAGCTATGGTCTATGGAAATTTTATCAATTCAGTTGCATGTTATACTCGACTCATCAGCTGCATACTATTACGTTGAAGATCTTTATACAGGAATCCAGGGATATTGGGTCCAAAAGAACAGAGCAGTGATAAAGAACCATCTGCAGAGACCTTTGCATTGTGCATATTTTATATATGAGTTAACTGATAAAGTGATGAAAGAGGTCCAGATATAATTGCAGTCGTCTTCCAAAGAGATTCCCTGGAGGTTCTCCCAAGCCCTGACTTTGCACATGGGGATTCATATCCAGTTACAAAGCAGTGGCCCTCCATCACGTGAAGGATACATGCATGTTTTGCTTCACTGAACTTTCAAGGGCCTTTGACTGAGAGTGCAAGGTGTGGAGCACATCTCAGCTCTAAGCCTTAGAGATCTTCTCAGCCACATCATTGCAACACACAGGATACACCGGGCTGGGTCCAGACTAAGTCGATTGCACTCAGTGGGACTTCTTTCATGTTTTAGGGTGCTTTGCTCGCCACCCGCACTGCTCAGAAACCCCCAAACATGCAGGTGTTCAATATGTCCTGCTGGGCTGAAGCTGGCAGGATGGGCGAAGTTCAGGTGACCCTTGAGCAACAGACTTTTCAGTCCACCTAGCTTTGCACTTCAGTGGGGAGGGAAGGAGGCTGGAGGACGCACAGAATAAGCAGCATCCTGGCCTCTCCAAGGTCCTCTCTGCCAACTGGAAAGTTCTGTTTCCCCCCTCTCCAAGGTCAGTTTTCTGACCTCAGAAAGGCAAGCAGAGCCAGCCGCAGGGCAGCAGACCTCCAATCCCCCACCTGATGCTGGAGCACTGCCACTTGGGGGTGGGGGAGGGATGCTCTCAGGACTCCAATGGCCCCTGAGATGCTCACACAAATTGCTCTCTTATCTTTTCACACCGATTTCAAGGTGTCCTAAGTTCCGCTAACAAAGGATGTGACCCTGTGCACACTACTAGGCTGTAAACCAAAAAACTGGATCCTTTTTCTGCGTAGGGTTGTACTGTTGGGCTGCACCCCTGCATGCACTTAACTCAGTACCTTTCTCTGGGTAGGGACCAGGTTTGGACTTGTGGATTGTGCTGGTGGAAGTGGGTGTTCCCACACCCTCCTCCCCGCAGCAGCCCCTGGAAGACCACACAAAGAGTCAGGAGACCCTGCTAAATAGACCAAATTGTATGTGGAGGGAAAGTCCCGCAAAAGTGGGCAGTGCAAAGCAGGCCTTGGATCCAGCACAATGAACTCAGTGGGACTTGCGGTGAATAGATACGCTTAGGATTATGATGTAACCCCCTTTGGGATCTTCCCCGAGAGCACCTGCATGCAGCCAAGGGAGCCCTTCGTCACACTTCTCATTACTGGTAACAACAGGGAGGGGCCCACATTCCTTACTTTTACTGATGCCAGCAACCGATTCAGAATGCTGATCGCCAAGGCAAAGGTTTCAGAGCAAAACTGAAACCGGGAGCTTAATTCTCCAATCCACAAAACTGCTTTCTCGTAATATAGTGGAGAGATGTCTGTGCCCTAAAATGGAAGAATGGAGTTAAAACTAACAAGAGGCTCATCTGGGACAACCCAGAATTGAAAGATCATGTTTCTGAGCAAGGCTGAAAATGGAGTTCGTATTCATAGGGGTTGCCTGCATTTCCTTAGGCACATGCCATGGAAAAGCAGCTCAGATTTTACTCTGCCTTATTTTTACTTATTGTACCAGGGACAAGATGCTCTTTGCTAGGAAGAGGCTTTTCAGACAAACAGAACCCATGCCTCATCTCCTTACCCTGTGGGATTCTTCATTTTCACTCAGGCTCAGTCCTGGGAAGGTTTCTGCCTCACACAAAGTGTTACTAACTGTACGCAAGTTACTCAATGTCCATCTAGATGATGGGCAGCAGTGTATGTGGGGGGAATGGGTGGGTACCTGTGATCGCCTAATCCTAAGGCTGGGAAACACCAATCTAGCAGGGCCTCATTCCCACGTGTGTGTGGACCTCTAACTGCGTATGTCGTAGAGAGTCCTTCCATATGAAATGTGGAGGAGCATACCTTCAATGTGAAATTGTGGAAGACAGGCACCTTCCAAACTTTTGCCTCCCTTGCCAGAGCATGCTTCAGTTCCGAGGCAAGCTTCAGGCTCTCCAAAGCCCCCGTGCACTTCATAACCGTTACTGAAGAGACCTGTTTCCTGGAAAGGCAGCACTACCTGCAACTGCAACACCAAGAAGTATTTTATTTCCAAAGTACAGTCTCAAATGTAAGCGTTCAATGATGTGACAGCACATGTCAGAACAGGGACCCATGTTAAAGATAGAAGTTAAGAGACCAAAGTCTTCTCAGCCTGCCTCTCTCCGGATGCAGCTACCAACATCTCCAGCCAGCACGGCTAATTGTAGTCCAGCATATCTGGAGGGCCTTACCAGTTCGGCATTACCAAAATGCGATCACTACTAGACTACTGCAGGAGCAAATCTTTTCTAGAAAAGTCAGTATAGCCATGGGCTGAGGTGACTAATAGAACGCTCACTAGTTCTAACCCCAAATGCAAAGTGTCACAATTAAGCAATTTAAATTAATGAGACAATAAAATGTAAAAGGAACACTCAGCTTGTATGTTATGGCCTTTTGGCTGGTGAGACATCGAGACATACTGCCTCTGCTAACTGTACCATTTTTCCAGGGCAGCTAACAGAAATGTAATAAAAGCACTATTGTTGTTGTTGTTAGTTGCAAAGTAACATCTAACCCATTGCAACCCCATGGACAACATTCCTCCAGGCCTTCCTGTCCCGGAGTCCACCTAAACTCACACCGACTGCTTCTGTGACTCCATCTAGCCACCTCATCCTCTGCCGTCCCCTTCTTCTTTTCCCGTCAATTGTTCCCAGCATCAGGTTCTTCTCCAGGGAGTCCTTCCTTCTCATTAGGTGGCCAAAGTATTTGAGTTTCATCTTCAGTATCTGGCCTTCCAAAGAGAAGTTGGGGTTGATCTCCTCTAGGGCTGACTGGTTTGATCGCCTTGCAGTCCAAGGGACTCGCAGGAGTCTCCTTCAGCACCACAATTCAAAGGCCTCAATCCTTTGGCGCTCAGCCTTCCTTATGGTCCAGCTTTCACAGCCATACAGTACTTTGCAACTGGGAAAACCATAGCCTTGACTATACGCACTTTTGTTGGCAGGATGATGCCTCTGCTTTTTAGTATGCTGTCTAGATTTGCCATAGCTTTCCTCCCAAGGAGCAAGCATCTTTTAATTTCTTGGCTACAGTCACCGTCTGTGGTGATCTTGGAGTCCAGGAAAATAAAATCTGTCACTATCTCCATTTCTTCCCCATCTATTTGCCATAAAGTGAGAGGACCGGATGCCATGATCTTAGTTTTCTTAATACTGAATTTCAAAAAAACACTGTACAATACTGATTAAAAACACACCAAAAACTAAAACTTAGACTCTATTTCTCAGCACTTTTTGTAAAGGATACACATCTAAACAACTAAGGGTATGCCATCACCAAGAATGGTTTTACAATGATGTACAGAAGGCGGCATCTAAGATAGTGAGCTAACATGTGGAAAAAGATAACATGCACATGAATTTGTGGACTTTGGGCAGGGGGACTTTCATTTAAGTACATTCCAAAAGTACATTTACACACACAGATGCACACACATTTGCCAAACAGCTTTCTGAAGTTCGCACCACCTGGAGGATCAACCAGATGTTGCTTTTGGACTCCAGTTCCCATCATGCCCAGTCTGCATCGCTGATGGTCAGGGTCATTGGTCATTCCCCCCCAGCCCCCCAATCTGCACCAACAAGCCTTCTGGTCTAAGAGCCTTCACACTGCATGGCATTGAGAGACCAGATTGTGACACACAAGCCAGGATTCCCCTCAGAACAACAGGCTAGACAGGTGGAGGTGAGGAGGTCATGCCAGGGTCATGTGTCATCATGTCCATGATAGCCTGACTCAGAAGGCATGTTTTGGATCAGGAAACTTCCGGGACAAGGTGAGTATCCACTTATTCTGAGAGAGAGAAGGGAATTGGAAAGGGCATCTCAGAAAAAGGGCTCACAAAGATGGTCTACGAAGTTAAAAACAGCCTGAAATCCCAATATACGAAGCAGCAAGCACAGCAACTGGATGCCCGGGGGCTACATATTACCAGGTTCTGCACTGCCTCACATCTTCTACTCTACAGCCGATCTCTGAGCACAAATCTTTTGTGCATTGAGATACAGGAGATAAATACACATCCCTGATACATTTCTCTCAATGTGCTCATGCACACAGAACTACTCATTTTTTCTTGCTTGCTTTCCTTAGCCAGAAGCCTGAAGTCACTATGCCTACATTTCAACCCAAACATCACTCACGTTTATAGACAGAACAGGTTGGCCGATCCTTTGCGAGGCTTTATCAGCCTGTTCTTTCAAAGTAGTCCACTGATAACTCTGCAGCTCTGCCAGTCCTAGGCCCACCCCACCAAGATGCAGTGACCAATATTCACACTGCATGTGGCACGGCAGATAAATTGCGGTAAGCATTTCCCCAGGCACTTAGGGCTCACCATAACTACCCCGGAACCTGAAGCTGAGCAACATAAGCAGAAACATTCAAGATCCCTATCCATACCAGACTGAACTTCCTCATAGCTGAGACTATAACATCAAGTTAGAACAAAACTAAAGAAAGAACTTCTTCACCACAACTGATCATTGGTTAACCCCTGGAATAATGCTCTGTGCCACCCAGGCTGTGGAAGGCTTGCTACTGATCCTGGATAGCAGTGGGAGGCTACTGACTGCTAAAGGTGACCATAGAAAGAACCCTCTTTCCCAATCCCGAGAGGTGCACTGGCAATATCTTGATGTTTCAGCACCAGGTGCAGACTTTTACACGTTCCAAGGTTTTTGAATACTCTGCAAATGGACTCTCAACTGAACTCTTGCCATTTATTTATCTAAAATTTTTATATGCCGTCTCCTATGCAAGGCCTCTTAGGATGGCTCACAATCAGTAAAATCAGGTACATTAAAAGCAATCTAAACAATAAATAACATATAGCCAAGTTGCTCTGTTGTTCTGCCAAGTGACTTTTAGGCTGCTTTTTAAAAGGGTGATGTTGTAATGTTTTTTTGTTTTTTGTTTTACTTGCTTTAATTTCAAGGTTTGGTTTGTTGTTTTGATTTGATTTCTTTTCTTTTGTTTTGTTTTACTAAGCTGCATTAAGAACTCTGTTGAAAGGTCGGGTCTAAATCCCGACAAAGCTGAGGACTACAGCAACAAAACAAGAAACCTGCATTTCATGCATTTGACGGCCTTCAGAACTTGTGGTGGGGGCGACACATAGTAAAATGAGATTACGGGTATGCTTGTTTGTTAGTTTGTTTGTTTAAGTCTGGTACGAAGTGCCTTTCAGGGGGACAGTTGCTAAGCGTATCCTGCCTCAATCTGCCTTGCAGACAGCAGAAGGAAGACAGGAAAGTGCAAGTCGCCCAAACGGACGCAGCCAAACCACTGTCTCTTTCCGTTTTCAGAAAAGCTAACAACAGGAAACAACACACGTGACACAGATCATATGAATGCCTTGCAGTTCAAAAATAGAAAAAAGAGAGCGAGCGAGAGAGAGAGAAAATGGAGAAAGGGAAGAGCCGCAGCGCTTCGTTTTGGGAAGCCGCCTCCGGGCCGGGGCGCCCGCGAAGGGGGAGTCGCCGCGCGACAACAAACCGCCCGGGAAGCGCGTCTCCAAGTGTCGCCCCGGAGCGGAGCGCGCGGGCACGCCTGGCGACCGCCCGAGGGCGGCTGCCTTCCCCGCACAATCCCCCCGTTTCGGGCGGGCTCTTACCTCCCCGGGCCGGGCCGGCGGGACATGGCAGCGCCGGCGGCTTCGCGGGCGCTCTGCCCGTGGCTCCTCTGTTGCCCCCTCAGGCGGCTTCGCTGCGCTTCCCCGGCAGGGGCGCGATCGGCCAAGAGGCGGCGGCACTCGGCATCGTGGCGGGCGAGCCCGGCGGCCGCGTCTCTCTCCGGCTGCGAGCCCTGCGTGGCCCGCGCAAGCAACAGGGGCCGCTCGGCCTGCCTCCGGAGCCGCTCCGCCGCTGACTGGCAGCCCGCCCGAGTGCGTTCGGCCGGGAGCGCCCTTCGGGGGCGGGTTCAAGCCGCCCGGCTCCGCCTCTCTGCTCGGCGCTGGCTCTTTCTGCTCGGGCTCGGCTTCCCGCTCTCGAGTCCGGGGGATGCTCGGCGGGGCAGAGGGCCGGCCAGCTACGTGCTGCGCGGCATGAGCCCGCCGAGGTGTGTGCGGACCGGCACGGCTTGCGGGGCGGGGCTGGAGAGGAGAAGTCGGGCGCCCGCGGCTTAGAACCGCCCGGAATCTTTCACACGGGGTGCCGCCAGCATTGCGGGGGGTTTGGAACCGCTAGTGGAACTTCCGGAGCCCCTTCGGGTAATAAGATGGAGCCGGGGAATGTAATGTAATGTAAACTTCTTTTACATTAGTCTTCGCATGTTCTAGCGGAAGAAAAAGGCCCCCTTAAAGTTTCCTGCCACAGAGGGCACTGCATCCCTGCGACCTTCAGGAGCAGAGGTGGCATGCCTATGTACCAACGTTGTGTTCTAAGGTTGTATTGGACTACAGTTCCCATCGTCCTGCACTGCCGAGGTTGTAACCTAACATAAGTGAATGGTGCCAGTTAAGGCAAGTGGAACAGAGTTGCAGGGGAGCTAGGGGAATCATTTAGGACTGTAGCCAAGGCCATCCCACTCTTTCATTCAGGTAATAAGGTGGAGCTGAGTCAGGGAAAGCAGCTCCCAGCTATGCTGGCTGGGGAACATTGGTCTCTAAGCTATAGGCCTCAGACTTGAGTGGGATTGTTCCCTCAGTGAAGGATCTTTTAAGTTGTTGGCTCCAGTATATTTGAAATTCCATATCTAGGTCTGAGCCCAATCTTGGAATGGCTTCTGGAAGTCATGCAAACTTCTTACAGCTACTAAGAATGTATTTAGGGTGTTTTATGGAATTGGGTGTTGAATATATTTCAAATACTGACTTCTTTAACTATTGACTTCTTTAATGTTAGTGTCTCCGATCCTTTGGGGAGGCTTTGCTGAATCTGCACTGTGGGCCTCCTCTATTTTGAATTATGCTATGAGATCAGAGGGATTTGAGATCAGAGCTACTCTTCTCAACAGGGAGACAAAGCAAAGAGGAACAGTAGCAGTCTACAGCTCCTAAAGTGGCAGTATGCACATTACAAAAGTGAAATAGTTCTCTGCTGAAGTTTCTATAGAAATAATCTGCTACTGAAATGGGTAGTAAAAATGCATTACAAGATTTACATGGAATCTACACAAAGCAAAGTTTCACAACCCTAAGTAGGTATATGCATTTTGAAATGAATTCCATTGAAAGTGGTGACACACAACTGTTACTGAATGTTCCTGAGATGTGTGTAAGTGTATGCGTGTTGAGAGATATACCTGTTTAAGGGACCTCTGAAGTTTGCTCTTATCTTGGCAGAGGTGACTGAGCAATACACAGTCAGAGATATCTTCAAAAACAGGAATTTTACTGGACACACAAGAATAGAATTCACACAAAGATTGCTCTTTGCTGATTGTGAACAGGCACTATATGAACTTTAGCGTGACAAAGAAAACCTTTGCATAGGAAACGAATGGATAAAAGGCAAAATAGATGACCATGCACTAGATTCAAGTGGTGGAGACCTTAAAGACCTGTTCAGCGGCCAAACCAAGGGCTGCAGTCATTTGTGAAGAGTTTGGGCTGAACTTGCTTGGTCTGTGGTTCTGAGGGAGCTGGGAAGCTTATGGCAAAGCAAACTGGGACCCCAAAGTAGCTGGAACAGAAAGATAGAGAAGATTCAGAGAGATGCAACTGCAAGCGGGGGAGGTGGAGTTCACAGAAGCTTGCCTTTAGCAGCAGATGATAAGCCAAAGCCAGTCCTTGCATCAAGTCACTGTGACGAAGTGGGAGACAGGACTCAAGTTACCGCATTCCAGCTGTGATTGTTCAGTGCCTTCTCCTCTATTTCCTTTTTTTCTTGTACCCTGCAATAATCTTCCTTGAGGCCTATATCTATTGTATCAAACTGCCACAGGGACTGATGACAAAATAGAAACGGCTCATTGGGAAAGGGAAACAAAGGAGATCCAGGTTTCAGCCACATTCATTCCCACTTGATGACCACCACAAGACTGCATCGAGATGTCTGGGTTTCTGACCCCAAAACTGGTCCCTAAAACAGACTGAATTGCTAAGCCTGCTGCTCACACAGGCATGCAACAGGAAGGTGGGTATAGGGCTGCAGAGTTCCATTTGCAGATAAAGAACCTCCAGAAGATAGAATGGAATTGGAAGATACCTTTCCTGTGATCCTGAAGGCCCTGGGATATAGGGAAATGCCTGAGGTTTCAGGAAAATTTCCTCTTGCTTGGGCTTATGTGGCCAGAGTGGATATTCTGGCAAAAGGAGTCTGATGAGGCCTGGACAGAACCCAAGATTCCTTGATTTAGATTGCAATGGTGGAGAGAGAATCAGCAGATCCAACCAGAACAAACTAGGCTTCTACCACAAGCAGAAGTGATTGCAGCAAAAGGATACCTTGACTACAGGTGACTAGGAACCCAACCAGTGATTTCAGCAGTGTGGGACCATGTGGTTGCCAGCACCCTGAGAGCTTGGGGCCCGGGTTTTGTAAAGGTTAAACAAGTGCTATAAAGGGGTTTGAGTCCAATGAGGCCAATAAACCAAAGAGAGGAGAAGACATGGGCAGAGTCAATATAAGTCTTGGATTGCCGGGAACAAGAGGACTTGCTGCTAAAGGTATGAGGGGTCTCAAAAGGGCTAGTTTAAGAAGGTTGAAATCTAATCAAAATGGTACTGTGCTGAACCATTAAGGCTGGGGAAATCTCCATCCAACCACCCTAGGTATCAACAATTATGTTATAACTGGAGGCAAGTTGCTGGGGTGGATCCATATCAGATTTCCTGATTGTGTCATGAAGCACTTGTGCTGCAAGATTAAATAGTGTGACTAAAACTGGACCAAAGTATGTCAACAAGTTCTGATCTGTTCCTGACAAAAATTGCTTACAAAATTCTTTGCTTACTCTGGGACATAAAAGTGGTTAACATTGAATCGATTTGAACACTGCCAAAGTGTTACTATCCCTCTAGTACATCATTGGCCATGTATCACTAACTTGTCCTCCCTAAAAACAACTGAACATCCCAATCTGTTGCTACATTTTAGGTATTTTTGTTTATGCCTGACATTTTTTGAAAACTGCTGTGCAACAATTCTTACACCTGAAACAAAAATTGCAAGCAAAATTCGAAACCAATATCCCCAATATAAACTTGATGTAATCTCATAGGCATTCAGTAAACAGCTAACAAGCATGTTTTTGTGACCACAGCAATTAATAGGAATGGACACTTGCTGTATTCTATGCCTTGCTTTAGCTTGTTATGGCCTACTTTTGGAACTCCCTATGAATAAGCGGAAATGATGCAAGCCACCACCTGCCTGGCTGAAACCAACTTGTCTGATTTCAATCTCCTGACTGGTCACTTCAAAGGTTTCCCTGAATGCTAAAGAATGACTAATTTTGAGTTTGTATGCTTTCCATCTAATGTTCAAACCTATCAGTAGTGTCTGTTTTCTCCTCCTTTCTTGAGTGGTTACAACATTATGTAAAACCCTGTAGCTAGAGTTTATATTCATTTTCTTGATTGCTATCCTGTTGTCATTCTGAATCTCTGCTGTAATATCTTCAGAGACTCACCAGTGAATCAGCAAAATTGTATTTGGACATGTAAACTTGTGGTACTTCCAGATGAAGCAGTTGCACTGCCCTTCCTCACGTACAAAATGTTCAGAGATCCTCAGACCACACTGTGTTCAATTTGAACCCTCTCATATTTTCCCCCTGCTGTGTCCATTCTTGTTCTTACCATAAAAAAATGTAAAAACTGTTTAGTAAGAAAAGGTGGAATACCTACAGAACAGAAGCCCTCCATCTGGAAGCACTCTTGTGAATGGCTTTACATATTGCAAATGTCATAGTTTCTTTACACATTGAGACCACATACCTTTAGGAAGGGGTTGGCCAAAGCATAAACCTAAAAAGCTCCTGCTTTAATTTTATAGGGCTTTGCATTTACATAAAAAATATTGGGACTCAAAAGTTAGTTTTCCTTAGATTAAGAGGATTTGCTTGAATTTATGTATAAGAACTGAGAGATATTACAAGTATCACTATTAACATAATAGAATTGCTTTCTATTTGTCAACGAGGGTGATTTTATTTCCTCATTTAAAATTTGTTTAGGCAGCAAGGATAAAGACCCTCTTGAACTGGCATCCAAGCAAAAATGAAATACCATAATACACAAAGAAATTAATAAAAGCCAACTTTAATATTAATGCATCCTATTAAAAATACTAAAATTCAATACATAAGTAGCAGCCAAGCCAGTATTAATAATCTATGTAATAGAAAGGGTTTTTTTTAAAAAAAAATCCAGACTAAAACCCTGCACTGTTCTTAATTATACAGAAGTTATGGTTTTCTTCCATAACTTCAAGTTAAGATCTACCACACTCAATTCTCCACATTCTTTCCCAACATTTTCCCACAGTTTAGGAACAAACTAGATGGAACTTTTTTCCTATGACAACCATCCAGGCCCAGATTCAAGGTGAGTTGTGGCGGCAATTGCCCCTGCAGCAAGTAACTTACACACACAGCAGTTGTACTAAATTTAATCGCCCCCTCATCTCCACCCCCAGATGCAGATAGAGGATGGGGAAAAGATTAACCCTTTACTCCGATGCTATTTTCCTACTAATAATTCCCCCTGTCCGTTAGAGTGGCTGTATGAATACAAGTCTTCAGCAGCGGTCACAGCGCTGGGGCAGAAGTTCCACCCCCACCACGTGATATCCCTGGATGCTGCCTTCTTGCTTGCGCAGGTGCATGGGCTACCAGTCACGCACACTTGATCGGGCACCATGGTTAAGTAGGGGCAAAGCCTGCCTACCGCCGCGATAACCTGTGGCCAAACTAACCGCGGACACAAAAGCAAAACCCTCTTTTGAAAGCTGTTCAGGAAAGGGGAATCCTTGATCTTTACTGCATGCCCAGGAACTACTTACTTCGTTGGTATGAAAGTTTTCGACATGTATCCATTGGCTCTTGTGCCAGATGGTCAACGGGACAAAAAGGACTTTTGGGCACAGTCTTAAAACCAGAGACTGCCAAAACAGGAGGATACAGAAACCAGTGGGAGTATCTCTTGACTTTTAAGGACACATATCTTTAGATATATATAGCGTAGTTGACACTGCAGAATTTAAAACAACCACCATTACCACGACTGGACAATACGTTTTGGTTGAAGGGACCATAAGCTGTTGTTTTTCACGCGGCAGAACAAGAATCTTCCCCTGCTGATGCGATAAAGCCATGCCGGGCTGACCGATGCTCGGTGAGGATGAGGACACAGCGTACGCAGCGAGGGATTGCTCCCCACATATGCCGGAAAGAAGATGCTCTGTCCTCTAGAAACACTTTCTGTGTTAGCCAAACTTACTTAAATACATTCATTGGCAAATAGCCTGAAAAATAACAGTAATAATAGAACAGCTGATCCCCCTTTCACTTTAAAGCTTCACCGCGACTATTCGCCAGGCTAAAGCCTTCCCTCTTACGGCTGCTATCGAAACCCGTGCGGCCTTTCTCTTTCTCTCATTGGCTACAAAGCGGGACCAATAGCTGAGGAGATCCGGCGTGAGCCTTTTCCTATTGGCCGAGAAGCCTCTGCATGACGCAGGCGGGGGGCGGGCGGGCTGCTCGTGCTGTCATTCAGGCGGCGCAGGCGCACTGGCCCTGGTTATTGTTACAATTGTATCAAAGCCGAGGACGGGTACCTTGTATCTGCGAGCGGCCCCTTCTGCCCTCTGCCCCCCACTTGGGCCGGAGCGGAGCCTTCTAGCCCCGCGGACCCCCGCGCAGGAAGGATGCCGGTGAGCAGCCAGAGCCGGCCGTGCCTTCCAGCGGGTCCTCCGCTGCTGCGGCGGGCCGGTTGCTAGGGGCGGTGCTGGCTGGGAAGCGAGGCTTGGCGTCGGTGATGGAAGGGCAATGGAGGATGGCGCGGGGAGGGGTCGGGCCGGTTTCCCCGACTGCATCCTGAGCTTGTGCAGCGGGGCTGGGGAGGGGATATGGATGAGTCCCTGGGCTGGGCTGGGCTGGGCTGGGCTAACACCCCAGCTGTCTGCCGGTAGTGTCGGTATTGTTGTTGTTGTTATTAATAATATATGTCTGGATGAGCAGGGTCCTGGAGGCTTCTTTCAAAATAAAATTCAATTCGTTGCACTAATTATGCATCCATAATAAAACCACGTGATGCCGTATGGCAATCGCAGCTTTTGGCTATTTAGATCTCTTCATAGAGCAAGTTTGTTATTACAACAACTGCATCTATTGCATATTAGTGTCTGCCTGGCTTGTGATTCTGGGATTAATTAAATTCTGGTTCAGTTTTGCACATTGCTGATGACTGTGGAACCGATGTTTCCTAGGAAATGTGAAGGCCTTCCTCTCTTATGCTACTGAATAACCCACAGTAATCTGTTGTATATCTAGGTGCAGAGGGCAGGCTTCCAGAAAGCTTGGTAAGCTAGAGTTGTTGGTAGGACTCTATTTTGGAAAGAGCTACTCATCTGGAAATTGTGGGTGTGCCCCATTCACTCTCACTACCTCAACAAATAAGTGTGAAATACACAAGACAGAGGTGGTCAGATCGATTACAAGCTGTATACACTGCTTGTCTGGAGGTGGATCATTGATTACAAATCACACACATGTTGTCCAGGCATGTATGGAAGTTCAGTAGTGTCAGTTACTGATTTTTAAAAGAGCAGAATTCATCACCTTTTCAACCACTCAGCATGATTTGTCTGTTCATTCTGAAGAAATCAGTCTATCACAATAAAGCCACCTATTTTGTACTCAGACTTGTTCTGTTTTGTATCTTAGATCTAGCTTGCTAATTGGTTTATTCAGTCTATGACTTAGCAGTTTTGAACTGCATGAGAATCTTGTCAGAAGACAGAAAGAATTCAGGATCAATCCAGGGCAATCCATTGAGTTTCAGATAAACCCTGGTCCTGCTGGTAGATAATGGGGACTATAGTACTTTTTGCATAGCATTGTGTTTCTAATTACATAGAAATTAAGTTTATTTTTCTGCCCTTATACAGTACAATGAATTTAACATATTTATTTATTTTTAAATTTATATGCTGCCCACTAGGCTAACATGAATCTCTAGATGGCTTACAGCAAACAATTGATATTATAAATTCTAAAACACTAAAACAATAAAAATAATTACAGTGGTACCTCAGCTCACAAACTTAATTTGTTCAACAACTCTGGTCACTACCAGAATTGGTCACAAGCCAAGTCAAATTCCCCCATAAGGTTCAATGTAAATAAGGTTAATCCATTCTGTAAATATTTTTTTAATCACAAAAAATTGAAACAAAGTAACAAAGAACAACGAAGTAACAAAATACAGTAGAGAACACTGACCTAGGTGAGGGGGAGGTTATTGTTTTGAGGGAGAGTCCCCCTCCATAAGGACATCAGGGAGATCTCCTTCAGGGGTGTCCTCTCTTCTTTGTCTCTTAGCTGCAAGTTCTGGTCACCTTCATTACCGCTCTGCACATTCTTTTTACCACCATGCTTGCTCTGCACTTTCTTTGGAGCCCTTACTCAATATTATTGTTGAATAATACTTTACAGTACTGTATGTGCTAAAAAGCACACAAAAAAGCTTCACAGCAAGTGACCACAGGTCTGTCTGCGACCGTGAGCAAGGAAAATGAGTGTGATTGCGATTGTGCTTGTGTGGGGAAGATGGCCATGATCGTGTTCATGCAGGAACATGGCTGCAATGTTCCATCGGTTGTCACCCGATGTGGAGTTCATGAACGGAGGCAAAATTTTTCTGAAACTTTTGTTCATGAACTGAGTTGGTCGTGAACTGATGTACTACTGTATATGTTAAAACAAGCACTTTAAATTGGGCCTGTGTTTCAAGTGATAAGCAATGCAGTTTATATAGAATTGGAGTTATGTGGACCCACAGGCGGGCACCTGTTACTAAATACGTGGCCCAATTTTGAGCCAATTGAATTTGCTCCATCCAGGACATGATCATAAAAGGTGACTTGTCTGACAGGATGAAGATCCAACAGCACTTCTACCTTGTCTGAATTGAGTTTCAATTTATTTTCCCTTCTTCAGTCCATTCTTGAGCTCAGGTTCAGCACAGGGACCACCTCTCTTGGCTTAGATGTGAATAAGAGATAGAGCTGAGCATACTGCTGACATCTCAGCCCAAACATCCTGATGACCATTTCCAGCGGTTTCATGTAGATGTTGAACAGCACTGGGGATAGTATAGAGTCCTGTGGAATCCCATGGCACAGGGTAGAGCAACTATTCCCCCGCACCACCTTCAGGACACAGTTGGCCAGGAAGGAGTAGACCCGCTGCAAAACAGTGCCCCCAACTCCCATCCCGGCAAACCTATCCAGAAGGACACCATGGTTTGTGGTGTTAAAAGCCACTGAGAGATTGAGAAGAATCAACAGAGAGACACTCCCCCTGTCTCTCTCCCAGCAAAGGTCACCATAGCAGCCAAGGCAGTCTCCATCCCGAATCCTAGCCTAAAACCCAATTGAAATGGATCCAGAAAATCCAAGAGTTCTTGGAACTTCCCAGCCAACTTTCTCCAACACCTTGCCCAAAAACAGGAGGTTCACTACCGGTTAGCAGTTGGTGACTATCCCTGGACCCAGGTTTGGTTTTTTTCTACCATTAAAGTCCCTCTTGGACTTGTTTTTCCTTTTGTTAGTTTTGTTTTTAAACCTATTTTGTTAAAAACATGGATATTAAATAATGTTGAAAATGGTGATGTTCTTCTAGCACATGGCACTTCTTATATAATGCAACTAGAACTGAATATATCCAGTAAATCTTTTACTCAAGACATACAACAGATTTAGGTTTGGTATATTTAAATGGAGAGGCCATTTCAAGTGGGAGAGTTTTACCTGAAAATCTCCATGGCTGTGTAAGTTTTTTTGGTGTATAGGTTGCAGAATAGAGCAGTGCTGATTCATAGTTCTTGTATATTCATGTATTTACCCCCGCAATTCTCCCAAGCTCTTTATTTATTCAAAATGTACCTATATGTAGTCTTTCAGGGCAAAGCACTTCCAAGGCTCCTTATGAAATATAATTTAACTTAACATTAATGCCAGGAATGTTATGCTTCCAAATTATTTATAGTACCATCCACTTGCTCATGCTTCCAGTCCATGCTCCCAAGAATCTTCCCCATATCCATCTATTTCTGGCCCATTCTGTGAAGCTTCTTCCCCCAAGTTGTCCCCAGCCATTATTCTTTTCCCCAGCCTCAGTCGGTAGCGTGTCCTCACTCTGGAAAGATTTTGACATTTCAGCAACACATTCTTTCAGAAGTGGTTTAGACCAGCCTAGTGTCCTTCCATTAGGCTGTTGGACTACAACCCTCATCATCCCCAGCCAGCAAGAACACAAGCTATGATGGGTACAGAAGATGGAAGTGTTAGTCTGGCACACTGAAGGCTGTCAGGTTGTGGAAGGCTGGTGTTGATTGTCTTGATATATGGTTTCTGACATTTAGAGGTATGATGTGACTTTCCCTCGCCAGCTGAGGGAAGGGTTAGGGCAATAGATATCTGCTGAATAGATACCAGTGTTTAATAGAAGTCAGTAGCAGGTGGTCAGTTACTCCTTTGGTCCAGAACTGATTGCATGTCTCAAAATTTGTGAAACTGAGTGATGATCTTCTATAGCTTCAGAAAGAAGTTCCCTATAGTTGATGGCAGCAATTGTCAATCACTCTTACGAAGTTTTGTTTCTTGCTCTTTCATGAATTTAGAACTGACCATTTCTTTCTTTCTTCAGATCAACAAATCTGAGAAACCAGACAAGCCTGAAAATTCTGATAATGTCAAGGTCGTTGTCCGTTGTCGGCCTTTCAATGAACGAGAAAAAACAATGTGTTACAAGATGGCAGTTAACGTTGATGAAATGCGGGGCACAATCACTGTCCATAAAACAGATTCTTCCAATGAACCTCCCAAAACATTTACATTTGATACTGTTTTTGGGCCAGAGAGCAAACAGCTCGATGTTTACAATTTAACAGCAAGGCCAATTATTGACTCTGTTCTAGAAGGATATAATGGTGAGTGCTTCTTTGTTGTATAAAAGTGACTGGGGGGTGGGGAGCATAATTTGAAGTAAGTATTCTTCTGCAGCTAAACCTTCAGTAATGCAAGTATCAGTATGGAATACGAGCTATTTATAAAATTATTTGCTTTTTTCTAATGGCTCTGCTTGGTCGTTAACAACAATGAAATCACCATGGTATTACGATTAAGATTCTAGTATTCTGTTTAAAAGTATTCGCATGTTTCTGAAAAATAGATCTGCTCTGCACTTTTCTTCTCTGTGATTCTTTCACAGTTCCTTGTAGAACAGTATCTGTTCTCCAAAGGGCAGCATGAAGGGCTGCACTTTGCTGCAGATGAAAATTCTGTTCTGGGAAATGGCTTTCCTCCCTACCCCAAGTCAACAGACAGTGGCCTAGTGCAAACAGAGATCCAGTTTACACAGTCGCATTGGTCCACCATGGCTTTTTTTAGCCCCGGTGAGCTTCAGCTTATGCTGAGTGTTGTTTGAACAGTCAAGCCATACCTGCAGTTCATCATGCCATTGAATCAGGGCAGCAAGAGTTGCGCAAGGGTTGAACAATCTTTGCATAATCCTCGAGCAGACCTAGAGATGACACGACAAATTGTAGCCATGGCTTGAATGGCTGCCTCCATGAGTTGATGTGCCTTTTATCTGACCATGATTTAAATATGCCATCGAAGCTGACTGATTGTCTGAACTGAATCATAGCTTAATGAATGAGCCTACTCATCCCTTGCGCCCCTTTTTTCCTATGTTCTTTCCTCCTTCAATATAGCTCCAGGGAAAATACTTGCATCTGTTTCCTCTTTATTCAGGACTTATCCTTGCATCCAAAAAGACAGACAGTCGTTACAAGCTAGAACCATAAAACCCAGATTTTAGTCTGTTTCAGTTAGCCATAGTTGACCAATGCTTGTCTTTTTCAGATTAACAGTAAGCCAGGCTTAGTTATAAACAAGAATCAGAGGCTTTCACTCTCCATTCTGTAGCTACACAAGAAGAAAAGAGAGTAAGGGCCAGACACATACAAAGCTTGAACAGTCTTATCCATGTGACCCTAAAGCACAGCTTAACAATGGTCCAGTTTCATCCTGATCCACATAAGTTCATGATATGTTTGGCCTTTAACATGGCTTTTAAATGCTGGCTTGTTTAGAAATCATTAACCAAAAGTTCCCAGTTGGACTGTAACAGGAAACTATGGTTAATTGCAGCTTCCAGACTTGCCACTCAATAAGAACATTGCCCTATGTTAGAGTAAAACATATTTTCTTGACTGAGTCAGCACTCTCCCTCTAAGGCTAACTTAGCATATCTGTGCTTCTGTCTCAGATAACCAGGGATCTGACCACACACTACGGTGCATCTCTGTGTAATGTTAGCTTAATGGTTCTTTCTCTGTTGCAAAGTGCTCTTGTGGGGGAAAGGAAAGCTTGGCTCTTCTCCCAACAGCCATTTTCTCAACCAGTGTTCCATACTCATAGTTTACCTTACATTCGTGAGGTAAATCAGGAAACAAGCACCACAAAGGTTAAAGCAGCTGGGAGATGGGCATTTCAACAGGAAATCAACTGACAGGAGAGAGGCCGAGTACTCTGCCATATCCTGCTCCTAATCTTTACGCAAGAAACCCCAAACAGTCTTAAAGATTTTTTTTCTGCTCACACCAGCAACTGCTTTTGCAGGAAAAGTTTTAAAGGTGCGTCCATCAACTTATTGGAGAACCTTCAAAGCAGCTGATGGACACATGGGGTTTATAACATAAACTTCATATGGACAAAGACCTTGGATTGCATCATAGTGATAGTTTTTTTGTGGTGAGACACATGTGCTGATTCTTCTTAGCTTTTCCCAACCTTACAGTTTGGATTAGTCTGTAGTAGGGATGCTGGAAGACTAGAAGTATGTTTTGTTCAATCCACACTTTAAAATGAATGAGCTTGGTTCACATTTGGTTGATGCAAGAGTGGGACAGAATGGAATTAACAGATGCTTCTGTGTGAACCTGAGAGGGGACAGAAAAAATACTTTTGTACATCCTTACCTGAACACTGCATAAGCTTCGTTCTCTCCCACTTCTTGGCATACACTCATGTTGGGAAGGCTGCCGTTTGCACTATTCTGCCTTACTAGTGCTGCTGGTACAAAGATGAGTTTAGATGTGATTAATAATTTCTTCTGTCTATATCGTTATGAGGCATTGCTAGTGCTGTCTTGTATTTGCAGGCACCATTTTTGCTTATGGGCAGACTGGAACAGGAAAGACGTTTACAATGGAAGGGGTCCGAGCTGTCCCAGAACTCAGGGGGATCATTCCGAATTCTTTTGCTCACATATTTGGGCACATTGCAAAGGCAGAAGGTGATACAAGGTAAATACAAGGTACCCTCTTTCAAGCTAGATGCTTCTGGGAAATAGACAAGCAGGTCATGAAGGCAGGCAGCCCTCCCTTGGGATTTGGGCAGCCCAACAACTGGTATTCAGAGGTATCCTGTCCCTAAACATGGAGTTCTACTTTACTCTCAAAGGTTGTTCTCTGTGACAACACCCTGCTAAAGCTGATAACAATCAGCACATCATGTGCAAGTATGTGTTACATGAAGAGGTACATTCTTAATGTACATTGACTCTACTACCCACAGTTTACTGCATGATTTCTTGTTAGTATTGTGGTGGTTAAAAAAAATTACTTCATAACATTGTGTTTATGAATTTCCATTATGTGGCAGTTCATAAACCTCAGTTGTTGTCTTTACTAAATTACTTTCTAACTCCCTTATGTGAAAGCTGTTCCAGCCCTCTTTTTGAACATTGATTCCTTAATTATTATTCTTATCCGCTTCTTTTGTGTTGGAATGTTTTGTAAATGTATTTACTTGTATGAGCAACTTAATTTTTTCAATATTTTTGCATTTTTATCATTATTTTATATCATTTAACTTCAGATTTTTGGTTCGAGTCTCGTATTTGGAAATCTATAATGAGGAAGTACGTGATCTACTGGGCAAGGACCAGACACAGAGGCTAGAAGTAAGAACTGAGTTTTTCTGAACTACTACGAACAAACGCAAAGTATGAAAAAGGCCTTTATCATTGACATAACTGCTCACCTTGAAGCAGGTACCCATAACTTTTGAAAACAGGAAATGGCAAGAAAAGATCCATTCAGGTGCTACTCCATCTTCTAGCCAAAGAGTGTGAAGGGGTGTTCTGTGGCAAAGTTAATGTGGCTATTTACCTTTATAAGGGCGCAATCCTAATTTAGAGAGAGAAGTCCTTTCCCTCTTACATAAAATTTTTCTGTTAGGCTGCAGTTGTATGCACACTTACCTGGTAGTGAATCTAATTGAAATCAGTGGAGCAGGCTTCTATGTAAATATGCATAGTATTGTGTTATCAGGCTTCCTTGACAGACTTACATAAAACATTGTACTATAAAGTAGCCCTGAAAAGGAATCCTTTGTTGTTTGTGGTTTCCAGAATCCTTTTAGGATTGCCAGAATAGAAATGCATTTATGCTCCATTCGTGATATTGTGCTCAAGGGTTATAAAGAATTGCATTTCTCTGTGTCACATAGGCACACCCTGTTTAGTGATGCGTCCTGGAAACAACTGTCTGATTTGTCTTGTAGGTTAAAGAACGACCTGACGTGGGAGTCTACATTAAAGATCTTTCAGCATATGTTGTAAATAATGCAGATGACATGGACCGAATTATGACACTGGGACACAAAAACCGTAAGTTGCATAGCCCCTTCTGGCACTGTTAATGGCCCGTTCCCACCTCCATACAGTGATGGGCTGAGGAAAGCTTTACCGTGCACCTGTTGCTGCACCACACTGGATCGATCCTCCTGTGTTCTTGATGCAGAGAAAAGAAAAAGCTCACCTGCTTGCACATTGCCACTTGCCTCATGCCCTTCCAGATCTGCTCTAGGAGGTCTCCTCGTCCTCTCGAACCAGCTCTGGGTACATGAGGGGGCTATAGGCGGGTGAGGAAAGATCCTTCTCCCTCGTCTACTGTCAGAAGCTATTCCTTCAGCAGGGAGGAGTTAATTGAATACCACTCTGACATAAGAAGTCATTATTTTTATAGGTTTCACTCATCCATTCAGCTAGTGTCAGTTTCCTGCATTTGGCAGGTTGTGAATCAAAGGATAGTATCTTGGGATGCAGATATCAATTCAATGTAATGCCCATTCAGGAAATTCCATCTTACTTATTCTTGTATTCATTTCCTATGTAAACAAAGCTTACAGCCTTGTGCAATTTGCATTCTTGACACTTAAAAAAAAGAGCTCAGTACCGTAAGACATAATTCTAAATGGGTTTCTGGCCTCTTGCATGAATATGAGTTGAAGCTGCTGAAACTGACTAATACTATAGTTTAATTTTAAAAATAACCATTCATTTTAGTACTGAAAAGCATGGTAATGATAATGTGTGACTTTGATAAATAAGGTCCAAAAGCAATGTGTGTATTGGGTTTTGCAAGAAGTGAAAGCATAACCAGTGCAAAGTGCAGTGGTACTTCTGGTTATTAAATGGAACTAGTGCCCACCCTGTTAATTTGAGCTTTTCCTTGGATTTCTCCGGGTCCATAGGTTCTGTGGGTGCCACTAATATGAATGAGCACAGTTCCCGTTCCCATGCGATCTTCACCATCACCATTGAATGCAGCGAGAAGGGTGTCGATGGGAACATGCACGTGCGCATGGGCAAGCTGCACCTCGTAGATCTTGCGGTAGGTTGTTGCATGCATCCCTTGGGAGCCACCTTGGGCAGGCTTTGCTCCACAGCCGAGACCACCATCACAAGCACTGCAGGGGCCACGTCACGAAGAGCAAGCCTGTATGTGCTTCCTCAAGCAGGGGTGCTGCTCTGTTCAGCGGAACTTACTCCTGGGTGTGCGGTCTCTGAGCACAGAGATGGACACAATCTAGGCAGGTTCACTCAAGCCAACTGAGTATTCAGAGTGTTCATGTGTTCACCCACACATGCCATAAGAACAACAAGGAATAAGGACTTGGCACCTGTGTAAAACAGACAAAATGAGGATCCAATGTAGCCCCTTACTCCAAGATCCTCATAGTTGTGAGGCCTGAACTGGAATATGGTTCTGCAGAGCAGTTCCCTAAACCTATCTAGAGTCACCTGGACTGGTCCAATCACATGCCAGCAGATCAACCGTTGGTTTTTGGGGATGCCATTGAAGAAGCATATAAGGTTTCATGAGAGTCCTAAGAATGCAGGTCACACTGGCCATATGTATATTTTGCGTAACCATTTTCCCCTCTTACTTTTGTCCAATTAAATTAAAAATTGTCCTACTTCCTTTTCCATTTACCTTGTGGGTTTACCTTGCATTGTGCTCCTCTTTGCAGAAATTGCCTGCATCGAAATCTAATTTTCTCCCTATCTCTCCCCGCTATTCAAGGGATCAGAAAGGCAAGCAAAAACTGGCGCTACTGGGCAACGACTCAAGGAAGCTACAAAAATTAATCTCTCTCTCTCTACCCTTGGGAATGTCATTTCTGCACTGGTGGATGGAAAGAGCACTCATGTGCCGTATCGTAACTCCAAGCTGACTCGACTCCTGCAGGATTCTCTTGGGGGCAACTCCAAGACTATGATGGTAATAACAGGAGTTTGCATGGTAGTGACTTGGGCCTATTTGTTGTAATGGCTGCGGTGTGATGGAGATACCTTTATCACTTGCATTTATTGTTGTTACTCGTACATGCCATTAAGTCACTTCCAGCTTATGGCAAACCTATTCATGAAAGCTCTCCAAAATGCCCTACCATGACAGCCTTGTTCAGGTCTTGTAAATTCAAAGCAGTAGCTTCTTTAACAGAATCAATCCATCTCATATTTGGACTTCCTTTTCTTCTTCTGCCCTCAGCTTTCCCTAGCAGGATTGTCTTCCCCAGGGGATTTTGCCTTCTCATGAACTGCATGCACAATATTAACAGTAGCATTCTATCTTCAGAGTAATCCTCGTAAGGTATGATAGGCTGACTGAAAATAGCTAATCCATGGTCACCCATTGAAACTTTGTAGGCGAACAGGAATTGGAGGTAAACACTTTATCTGCATCATATTGGCCCTCAATAAACATTTTTAATGCTTTAGTTTTGGTGTGTGGTGGGCAAATATGCCCATTTTTAGTTTTCCATCTCTTTATGGGGGGATCACAATTACTTAAAGCAATTACTTAGGCGGCAGGTCTCCACAATAAAAGAACCATGTGAATTACATTATTTATTTATTTTTATTTATTTATTAAAACATTTTTATGCCGCCCCATTCGCCGAAGCCTCGGGGCGGCTTACAACAATAAATTAAAATACCATTTTAAAATATATACATTAAAATACAAATATATAATACCAAAGTTCTCTTTATAAATGAATATTTATTTATTCAAAGCATTTTTATCTCACCCTTATCGAAACATATTTCAAGATGGCTTACAAAACCAGAAATGTAACAGCACATTAAAAATAGAAATCCAATATATAAGAATATGTAATAAAATAATTCCATTGTATGGTTTAAAAAGATCAACGATGAAAAGACGGGGTGAATAAAAAAGGCTTTGGCCTGGCGCCAAACAAATAGTGTCAGTGCCAGGCACACCTCTGTGGGAAGGGAGTTCCAAAGCTGGGGGGCTACCACAGAAAAGTCCCTTCCCTGAGTAGTCACTCTTCTACCCTCCTTCAGAGAGGGCTCCTGAAGAAGGACCTCAGTAGGTGATCTCAGAGTTCGAACAAGTGTATATGGAAGGAGATGTTCCTGCATATACCCAGGCCCCAAGCTATTAAGGGCTTTGTATGTCAAAGTTAACACCTTAAATTGGGCCCAGACTTCAATTGGTAGCCAATGAAGATGAAACATAACTGGTCATATCTGCCAGTCCAAGTGAACAGTCTTGTAGCTCTATTCTGTACCAACTGAAGTATCCAGACCATCTTCAAGGGTAGTCCCATGTAGAACACGTTACAATAGTCTAGTCAGGAGGTTACCAGAGTGTGGGTTACTGTTGCTAGGCTCTGCCCAGAGTAGCGAAGTAGTGAAATATGACTCTAATCAAATCAAATCAAATCAATAACTTCACATGGAACTTCATTTATATATTTATACTTCCAAACTTGAGTATCCCTATAAAGTACAAACCAAGCCATGACCATTTGTAGGCCTATTGGACATCCCTGTTTTCACTTCTGTAGACTACACACCATTGTGGTTACATTTCGGACTGAGTTTTGTTATCTGTGGGAACTGAGCGTGGGGTTGCCTGGAAACGTTGCTTTGTATTGAATTGCAATTTTCTGTAGTTCTTATTCCTATACACTTTTCTCTTGTATATGAATCTTCTGCATTAGTGTGCAAATATTGGCCCGGCCGACTACAATTATGATGAGACTATCAGCACTCTGCGATATGCCAATCGTGCCAAGAACATCAAGAATAAGGCTAGAATTAATGAAGATCCAAAGGATGCCTTGCTTCGCCAGTTTCAAAAGGAAATAGAAGAACTTAAGAAAAAGTTGGAGGAAGGTAACCCACTGATTTTTTTCCTCTATAGTAATTATAAATAAGTATTGGAAACAGTTTTTCATACCTAAAGTACCTTCAGAGTTCCCTATAGAGAATGAAGTTCAAGATATTTGTTGTCCTAACTGATGTCCCTCCTTTATCTTCACAGGAGTCTCGCAAGGTAGTTTAGACTGAGAGTGATTAGGTTCAGACAACACAATAGCCTATGGTCAGGGGTTGAGTATAGATTGAGTGTGGGTTGTTATGGAATCATGAATTGTCTGATCCCAGCCTCACTAACAAACCATGACTTCTTAACCACAAGCAACCCATGAAGAAAATCTTTGATTTGTTGTTGGGTCATGAAACCACAGTTCAAGGACAGCCCACCCTCAACCTTTGAGTGTGGATTACTGTGTTGTCTGAACCCAGTAACTGATTTGCCCAAGGTAGCCTATCCCACCTTCTGACAGAGTGGACTAATGGATCTGGTCATTCCAAAACCAGTACTGTGGCCATTGTTCTCAGCTTCAAATTAATGCTTGCTTCTTTCAATAAAATATTCTGACTGCCCACTAGATGGTACTTGGAGCCAATGCTGGGTTGTGAATGTCACCTCTTCTTCACTTAGTTTAAGCTTGTTTGCAATTCATGCACAGCAAAGGGTTCAAAAGAATTTGATGTACATCAGTCTATGGGGCTGCATCCAGCAGCTAAGACTTTTCTGGAAATCCACTTGGCAAAGTTAGTTGCATTGCCTTTCTGTTCCTTTTTCTATCAGGGATGGAAGAAGTTAAGAAACAGGGCTCAAGTTTAAAGTCTTTAGTTAGCACAACCCTATGCATGTCTACTCAGAATTAAAATCCACTAAATACAGTGGGCCTTAATCCCAGGAAAGCAGGAAAGGATTGTCTCCAAACCCCTTAGTAGCAAAGTATAGTTCTGCAGATGAGCTTTCACTGGAAAGTGTCTGTTTCTTGGACCCATCTGTAAGTCAGTGCACTAATTCCCTAGGTGAAGAAATTTCCGGCTCTGAAAGCAGTGGCTCTGATGAGGAGGATGAGGATGAGGACGAGGAGATTGGCGAAGATGGAGAAAAGCGAAAGAAGCGAAGGGGTAAGGAGCCGAGGAAGTAGTCACCTTTTCCTCTCAATGTTATTGCCTTGTGTCTATCCTGTCCCCTTTAGAAACAGACCCTCTTGCAGGGTCTTGGTTTAAGCTGACCTGCCTTACTTAAAATGTGCATTGGGGGGATTATTATTTTTTTTTTTAACTGAGGTGGTAGATTTGAGTAGAGACTCTCAAGTGACGGCAGGGCAGCGTTCATAGTTCATGACTGTACAAATGTTGCTCTGCATGTGTGCCCACATGGGCATATGCAGGCAGCCGGAAAGAAATGTTAAGAGGCAGTGCTGGACTAGTCCCACCTCTTCCCTGTTAAGGAGCTCTACAGATTGGGTTGAATGCAACGCAAGGGTGCGGAACCTGTGGCCTTTCAGAAGCTGCTGTGCTGCCGTGGTTATCCCTGTCCGAGATGACATACTGGTTGGAGCTGATGAGAGCTGTAGTCCAACAGCACCTAGAACAGGGCTAGATTGGAATCTATTAATAGATCTCTTGTTGATTTGAAACAGCTCTCCAAATGTTTCTGATTCCCAACTGTTTAACTAACAACAACAAAAATGCTCCCACCCCTTCTTCATGAGCCAGCTGAATGAGAAAAGCTTGAGGAGATGCTGGAAACCAAAGGTCGCTTATGTGTGTGAAAGGACTGTAGGTCCAGGTTTGATTCTGAAAGCAAGTTTTTGGTCCAAGCCAGGTGCTCAGAGGTACCCTTTTCCTTCATTCCACTCTGTGTATGATTGCCCTGAGCACTATTTTGTACCTGGCTCCCGGAGCTTGCACTTCTACTAACAATCCAAACAGATCCCAAAAGCCTGAGGTCTCCCCACCCCAATCCTAAGAACCACAGGCTCTCCACCCTGCCATAAACTGATTCCAATCAAGCATTGTAGTGTTCTCCAATATTGTTACCGAGGGTGGTAGGTCTTCTAAATGGGCTCGTTGTGCTACAAGAGGTTTCTATGAAGGAAAAATCTGTAAGACCTCAAGATATCCATCAAAGTTTGTTTCATGTACTTTCATTCTTTGTACTCACTTACTTGGTCAGAGGTAAAAAGTACAGATGGGAATATCACTTTATTTATTTATTTATTTATTTATTTATTTATTTATTTATTTATTTAAACATTTTTATGCCGCCCCATTCGCCGAAGCCTCGGGGCGGCTTACAACAAAAAAATAAAATAACATTTTAAAATACATACAATAAAATACAAATATATAATATAAAACATACACTATAAAACAAGCCGCCCTGGCCAAATAAAATTCAATAATATTAACATTTAAAATACTGCTTAAATAAAAAGGTCTTCGCCTGGCGCCGAAAAACAAATAACGACGGCGCCAGGCGGACCTCTCTGGGGAGCGCATTCCATAACTTAGGCGCCACCGCAGAGAAAGCCCTCCTCCGAGTAACCACCCTCCTAACTTCTTCCATGGAGGGCTCCCGGAGAAGGGCCTCTCCCGCCGATCTCAGGGGGCGGCTGGGCATATAAGGATGTAAGCGCTCCTTCAGGTAACCAGGACCCAAGCCGTTTAGGGCTTTATAGGTCATAACCAACACCTTGAATTGGGCCCGGACTTCAATGGGAAGCCAGTGAAGCTGACGGAGAACTGGAGTCATGTGAACATAACGTCCAGTCCCCGTCAGCAGCCTGGCAGCTCTATTTTGGACCAATTGAAGTATCCGGACCGTCTTCAAGGGTAGCCCCACGTAGAGCGCGTTACAGAAGTCCAAACGGGAAGTCACCAACGCATGTGTCACTGTCGCAAGGCAGTCATTCTCCAGATAGGGGCGCAGCTGATGAATTAGCCGAAGCTGGAGGAAAGCGCTCCTCGCCACTGCTGTTACCTGAGCTTCCAGTGAAAGCTCTGGGTCGAGGAGCACTCCCAAGCTGCGGACCTTGTCCCTAAGAGGGAGTGCAACCCCATTCAGGACAAGGTTCAATTCACCCTCTCCGAAGCCCGATCTGCCAACCAACAGGACCTCCGTCTTGTCTGGATTGAGCTTCAGTTTATTGGCCCTCATCCAGCCCATTACCTCGGCCAGGCACCGGTTCAGCACAGCCACTGCCTCACCTGGATTGGTGGAAAACGAGAGGTAGAGCTGGGTATCATCAGCGTACTGATGGTTCCGCAGCCCACACCTCCTGATGACCTCTCCCAGCGGTTTCATGTATATGTTGAACAGCAAAGGGGACAAAATGGACCCCTGCGGTACTCCATGGCATAGCTGCCATGGCGCAGAGCCATAGTCCCCCAGCACCACCTTCTGGAACCGGCCATTGAGATAGGAGCGGAACCACTGCAAAGCAGTGCCTCCGACCCCCAATCCCGCAAGCCTATCCAGAAGGATACCATGGTCGATGGTATCGAAAGCCGCTGAGAGGTCCAGCAGAACCAACAGGGACGCACTCCCCCTGTCCTTCTCCCTGCACAGGTCATCATACAGGGCGACCAAGGCAGATTCAGTACCGTACCCGGGTCTGAAGCCGGACTGCAATGGGTCCAGATAATCAGTTTCATCCAAGAGTGCTTGGAGTTGTCCCGCCACCACTCGTTCTAACACCTTGCCCAGAAACGGGATGTTGGCCACTGGTCTATAATTAGTGGCCATCTCTGGATCCAGTGACGCCTTCTTCAGGACCGGTCGGACTACCGCCTCCTTCAAAGGGGCAGGCACCCGACCCTCCCTCAGAGAAGCGTTAACCACTTCCAAGATCCAGGTTCCAATCCCGCGCTTGGAATCATTTATTAACCAAGACGGGCAAGGGTCCAAAAAGCAAGTGGTTGGACGTACTCGCCCAAGCACCTTGTCCACATCATCGGGCCGCAATAACTGAAATTCATCCAATAAATCTGGACCAGACGGCAGCGTTGGTGTCTCCTTTGAAACCTCTGAATCAATAGTGGTGTCCAGCTCGTGACGAATCTGAGCGATTTTCTCCCTGAAATGCCTGGCAAAGTCGTCACAGCGGGCCTTTGAGGGTGGAATCAGGTCTTCCTTTGGACCTGGACGGACCAGGCCTTGCACCACTCGAAAGAGCTCCGCCGGACGGCATTGTGAGGAGGCAATGGAAGCGGAAAAGAATCTCTTTTTTGCCGCCCTCACCGCCACAGCATAGGCCCGATAGTGGGCTCGTAAGTGTGTTCGGTCAGATTCATCTCGTGATTTCCTCCACCTATGCTCTAGTCGTCTCCCAACCTGCTTCATCGCCCTCAATTCAGGAGTATACCAAGGGGAAGAGCGGGCTCTGCCCGGTGGGAGAGGACGCTTAGGAGCGATCGTGTCTACAGCCCTGGTCATCTCCCCATTCCACAGTTCGACCAGAGCCTCGACAGGAGCACCCGTCTTGTCAGCCGGAAACTCCCCCAGGGCCTTCAGGAATCCTTCTGGATCCATCCGGCTCCAGGGGCGGACCCACATAATCGGGTCCGCACCCTTACAGAGGGAGAAGTCGCTCTCGAGCATAAACCTCACCAGGAAGTGATCTGACCATGACAGGGGAGTCAAGCATAAATTACTCACCCTCAGACCACCCTCTTCCTGCCCCGTCGAGAAAACCAGGTCCAGAGTGTGTCCCCGTTCATGAATGGGGCCGGTGACTTGTTGAGACAGCCCCATGGCCGTCATGGAGGCCATGAAGTCCTGAGCCGCCCCGGTCAGACTAGCCTCGGCATGGAGATTGAAGTCCCCCAGGACCAACATCCTGGGGGTCCTCAACACCAGGTCCGAGACAGTCTCCGTCAGCTCAGGCAGGGAGACTGTTGGGCAGAAGGGTGCGCGGTACACCAACAGAATCCCCAGTCTGTCTCGGTCGCCCAACACCAAATAGAGACACTCCAGCCCTGGTCTCGAAGGGACCGGAAGTCCCTTGAGGGAGATGGAGGCTCGGTAAACCAAAGCGACCCCCCCTCCCCTCCCCTCCGGCCGTGAGCAGTGCTGGACCAGATACCCGGGCGGGCACACTTGGGAGAGGGCAACATCCCCCCCCTCTCCCGCCCAGGTCTCCGTTATGCAGACCAGGTCGGCCCCCTCATCCACAATCAGGTCCTGGATGAGGGCAGATTTGTTATTGACCGACCTGGCATTAAGCAACAGCACCGTCAGGCCGGAGGGGCGACTGACGAGACTCCCTGGCACCCTCTGGCTGGGAGCAAAACCAGAAGTAGGGACAGGTGTCAGCCATCTGTCCCTCCTTCTTCTATGCGGACACGTTAAGCTCCCAACGCTGTTACGTCCCCTGCCCATAACCACCTCAATGGCGGCACCCGTGCGCTCCCCAGGAAACATAAGCGGCAGCATGGCCAGGGACGACTCCATAAAAAGATTTAAAATACTACTAAAAACACACACACACACACACACACACACACACACACACACTCACCCCTCACTCACAGCCCAGCAGGAGGGCCTACCATCGCCAAGCGCAAGCCCCTGGCCAGCCCCGCCCCCTGCTCGGCCACCCGAACGGTGGCGACCGTCCTTTGGCCGACGCCCTTTGTAGCCGCCGGCCCTGCGTCCCCCGCCTCGTCCGAAGCACGCCTGCCACACGTGCTGGGGCGTGGCGGAGCAGCCAAGTGGGCGGTGGATGGCGGCGCGGTCTTACGCGGCCAGGCAGCGGCTCCCCTCCGGCGCGGCGCGGTCTTACACAGCGAGGAGGCGGCCCTCCTCCGGCGTAGGCTGCCGGGCGCAGTTGGTGTACTCCCATTCAGTGGCATGTCAGCCTTAAATTAGGCCACACGATGCATCAAGTCATGGCAATAACTTGGCGTGCAATTTCCATATTTATTTTCAAAGAGGTTCTTGGGAGAACAGTTCCTTTTTCTATTTCACTGTAAAAATAAAGACCTTGTATGTGGTTTGAATAAATGAACCCTCTTAGGTTTATGTGATTCCCCACCCCCCACCCCCATTGTGGATTGTGTGTATTGGCTTTTGTGGGTGGTGCAATCAGGACGGAGCAGGCTCTCAGCCTCATGCACCTCCTCACCGTTGTCTGATGATGTCCTTCACTGTGTGTAGAAGATTCAGAGATGGAGAGCTTGGCACTTATTTCTGTGTGGGCCCAGCTAGTTACAGAGAACACAATTGCCCTGTTCTGAGTATGGAGGATCTGGTGGTTCATGGAATTCAGGGTCTCCTGGTGGGAGGTTGTCATTTGCATGCATGACGTGAGCCTGCAGACCCCTGGTGGCGCCATGCATTGCGAGTGGCAGCACTGGGAATGCCCAAACGGGCCTTTTGCCACTCCTGCTAGTGCTGTGGGCCTCCACCCTTTATGAGGAATTGGCAGGTGTCTGCCCTGTTAAGATGCTTTTAGTGGGCTCTGTTTAGATTGGTGTGTAACTGTTCTTGGTCTTTAGGTCGGGCCTTGGCTTTTTCGGGTAGATTGTCTGTGCCCTTCTGCTGGGACAAGTGGGCAAATTGCAAGGAACCTGACAGTTGCCTTGGCCGCTGTTAAAAGGAGCAGCGTCTCACTCTTTGGTGTCATTTCTGTTTTGAAGCAGCATGGCAAGTTTGCTAGAAGAGCCTGTGCAATAACAGAGGGGAACAGTGGCTCTTATTAAATAGCTTCCTCCCCCAACTCCCTCCCCTGGGCTCCTTTTGTAGTAGATGATAACTACCCATTTCATTGTCTGAGAAATCTGCTCAGATGACAGCCACTGACATAGTCACCCAAGGAAGAGACCTTTTTCTGAGAAAGAGACCCCTACCATTTATTTCTGCCACAGCCATTTGGAGTCAACCCTCAACTAAAATTTTGGATGTGTACTTTTTATGTGCTCCTATTAGTCAAATGCTGGGGCTCTTTTCAGGAAATTGGTATTTGAACTCTGTTAACAGCATAGCAGATCTCCAGGACTGAGAGATTAATCCAATTAATTGTGAGACAGAAGAGCAATTTCATGGGTTTGTGACCACGTCTGATGTGGCAGAGGCTGGAGTGTAAACTAAAAACCAGTAAAAGCCATTCTGGTGGATTCTGGCCTTCACGCTGTCAGTCATGTGACTTGAGCTGGCTTCTGCATGCCAGTATTTTCACAATACCATGCTTTCCTTTCAACTGCTGAGTTTTTAGCAAGTCATTTGTCCTTCAAGGTTAATAAATGATCAAACACCAGAAACAATATTATTAAAAGCCCAGTTTTGGCTGCCAGAAGAAGTGGCCATGCCACCTTTTCACTGGGACCAAGACAATTGTCAGTCGTGCAGGTGACTTTTGTTGTTTTTTCTCACTGAAGCTGCTACACTGATTTGGGATCCTTGGCCAACACTCGGGATGTGTTTCATTCTAAGCTATACTTAATGCAGCTGTGTAGTAAGGTGCTCAAAGAAAGATATGAAAATATGATTATGTATCATTAAACCAGCCTCTCTGAGTTGATTGTCCTTTAGAGCTAATGCCTTGCATGTGTTTCTTGTTTCTTCTTCCTTTCTGGTTTTTCCATGGGGCCCCCTTCTCTGTTTTCCAGGCAGTAGCAGCGGCAGTAGTTCAGACTCTACATGCTCTGTCATAGAAAAACCTCTGGACAAATCCTTCACTAGTGAGTGGGAGCTCTTAAATCATCCAGTGAAACTCCAGCCTGCCCATAGCCTGTGCACTCATTGTTCTGATGCTGCATTTTGCTCCCTATCCCTGACATTGGTTTTGTTCAGAGTGAAACGTGGATCTCTCCCCCCACCCCATTAAGCAAAGCATGCTTTTTTCCTTTGCTGTTTCAAACGTGGAGCAAAAACAAATCCGAGACTCACTTTTGGTTAAATGGTTCAGGAAAGCAAATTTATTTAGTATTGTTCAAGAAAATATTGTATTGATAGGAAATAGAGTGGATCTAGTTTGTGTTCTCTGATATATTAATATTCTATTACATGCAAATACTATTTCAGTAGGGTGTTCATAGTCAAGGGAAAGATATTCTAGAAATGAAGCTTCACAGAGTGCATAATTTGGTAAACTTTGGGGTGACTGGTTGTAGCATTTGTGCCTAAACCATTCATGGCTTTAAACTCCTTTGCTGAACTCCAAACCTGGCTCCTGCAGGGGTTTCTCATTAGCTTATACAAGACAGAGCACATATGTGGCAGTGTTTTTCATTCTGCATGTCAGGCATTCTCCATTCTCACAGACCTGATTCACATCTAACAACTCATTATTTAATGCATGGTTTGTTTCCCTAACCAGGGTTATCTGCCAAACAATTCAGCAAAACTGGTCAATTCTTAGTCTCTGGGTTTCCTTCCTCCTGTCTCCATTCCCTTTCTGTGTCCGAAATGCCTTTGCTATGCCACAGTTCTGGCAGACAGAATAGTTGTGGGGTGGGGGTGGGGAGTTACTGCTCCTGTCTGCCATTTCTGTAGTCTAATGAAACTTGCCACGAACAACCCTCAGTTCTAGGATCACACAGAACAGCAACCCATGGTTTGAACAACCCAGAGTTCAAACTTTATAAGAAAAGCTGGTTACCAAGAATTCAGCACCCATTAGCACTATGTGTGAACCAGGCCACAGAAGGGAATGGGGAGCCCCTGCATTTGTAGGCCTGGTTGTGTGGGTCGGACCTGCTAGGTTACAGCATTCATTCATTCCGTACATCTCTGTGTCAACAATCTGCATTGTTCCTGGAAGCTGACAAGATGGATCAAGTTCAAAGAGCCCTTATTAGGCACTTTCATTAATAGTTTGAAACAAATGGGCTTTTCTCTGTTTTTGGATTTCTCTCTCACACACCCCAGTGCTTTAAATCACAATGGAATGCTCTAATTTGAGGAGCTCTTTGTTGTCTGTGGAACAAATTCCAGCTTGACAAGAGTGTGACACAGATCGGGCCTCCACATTTCCACAAAAAATATGCTTCCCTTGTGGTAACTGTTGCTTTGGTTTTTGCATGTTGCATGTTTTCACTGCATTGCCTCCTCTTTTCTTACCCTTCTTCCCTTCCTCTTTGATAGCACCAGCTAAAATGTGCTGCTTTACCACTATGGAAGCATTTGCATTTCTAGAAACAAATTTGTTTTAACACCCTGTTCAAATTAATATTGGCATTATATAATTTATACTCCTGCATGTGTGATCGGTCATATGAAATGCAGGCAGTACTGGAAAATGTAATCATACTCCAGACGTAATTGGATTTCTGTGACAATTGGCTTCTTCAGATACCCAGGTTTTCCTCTAGGATGGGAAATAATTCTCTGGCATATTTCTCAGGAGGGCATGGTCCTTGTGAGAGTTTATAGTCTGGACAGCAGAACAGACCTAATATCGTTCAGAAAAAATAATGTCATCATGTGATGAGCTGAAGATAAATGTATTCTTCAGTTTGGGATGCTTACCCTGTTTCAATACAGAAATGGGACTGCAGTGCTGACATTTAATCTTGCATTTTAGTATTTTAATTTGCTGATTTTTCTGTTCTTTTGTTGTCTGTAGATGCAAATCTTGATGAATGCTTTTATTTGTAACCTTGTTTGTTTTGTAAAACAAATCAAGCAATAATCTGTTTCTTTTTCCCTCCCACACCCTTCCTCTTTGTGCGTGTGCTGCCTCTCTGCGATTTGTTTGCCTCTTCCTCTTAAAATGCAAGATCAAGCAGGTTGGTGTGTTTGATTGGCATTCCATCTAATACCATTTAAAGGACTTGTTTTAAGGTCGTGTTCAAACTTCCTAGTTGTTCTCTCTCTCAACCGCAGTGGACTCAAGGTGCACAAAGCTTTCTTAACAGTGTTAAGCTGGTGGATTTGATGCAGTCGCAAACTGAATCGTAATGGGACGCACTCTGAAGTCAAATGGGATGCACAGTTATGGCAAATGCAGCTGTGGGAGTCAGTGAGGCCATTGTGAGGGAGTTTCCCTGTACAGTAGCAACAAGACCATTGTTTTTATCTCCAGGGTCCTTGGCTGAATCTCGATAGCCTAGATTGTACAGCAAGGTGGTAGGGGAAAGAGCAAAATGGGACCAACAAAGGTGTGATTCTTTGCCCCACACCATTTTCTGCCTTCTTACCTTAGTACAAAGAGATTTATTTTGATTTTTCCAAGCCTGATTTAGCTCCATTGTTTTGCTATTTTTCTTTTTCCAGCATGTTATTTGTTCACATGCATACATACATACTTGTGTGTGTATAATTTTATTGTTCTGACACTATGCATCTAATTTTTAGTTTTGAAATGCTGACTTCTGAGGGTTATGTGTGGGTATATTTTTTTAAAAAAATCCAGATGGCTTTAAATTGGATCAGTGAATTGGATCAGTGACTTTTTCCCTGTAATTAAGAGTCACATTTTCCCCACAAATGACCTTTAGAAATCAGTTCAGGGCCTCTGTTACTATTTTGCGTATTTATTTCTAAAAGTGTTTTTGTCACAAAATCAGCCACATGGCAACATACCTTGGCAAGCAAAAACTCTTGGCATGTCTGTATTACTAAGAATTTTGATAAGGTTTGCAGCTGCTGGTGACCCATCAAAATCCATTTGGTGCCAAGGTTTAAGAGAAATTGTTAAACTGCTTCTGCTTTGATGTACATCTTAGGAGCTTCTAAGCTACAGTAGTAACCATGGGCTTTTTAATTTTTGTTCTGAGAACTCATCTAATATGATGGCATATCATTCATATGATGGGAAAATTGCATACATGTATGTTTTTAGCATGATGACATTCTTTAAACTTGCCCTTGATTCTGCTCAAAGGAAAGAAGAAAGTTTCTCCTGACAAGATGATGGAAATGCAAGCCAAGATAGATGAAGAAAGGAAAGCCCTTGAAACAAAGCTTGATATGGAAGAGGAAGAGAGAAACAAAGCCCGGGCAGAGCTTGAAAAGAGGGAGAAAGATCTGCTTAAAGCGCAGTGAGTATTTCTGAACTTGGAATACAAGCCTTGAAATTCATGACTCCTGTAAAGTGCTTTCACATGCTCCAGGCACTTAGCTTGCCTCCTCTAGTTGCAGCCCTTACATCCACCCTGCAAGGCAGCCTTTCTCAGTCTGGTTGCATTGGAGTGCAGCTCTCATCAGTTCCACCAGCATGGTCCTTGGCTGGGAGGGATGGCAGTTCAACACATCTGGAGGATATCTGCTTGGAGAAGGGTGCTGTAAGGAAAAGCCAGCATTCTCATCTGTCCAGCAACCCCATATTGCAGATGGCAGGACTGAGGCTGACAGAAGATGGCTTGCCCTAAGGCCTGTGAGGGATGTCCTGGCAGAGGCAAGACTTGAAGCAGAGACTTCCTAGTTGTAGCTCAGTCTCTTAGCCACCATGCTGGCAAGGCTCACTAGTGCCCAGGGTACATGTGGGGTTTCTGGCCTTTGGCATATGCAAGTGTTCCACATGGGGGAGCATCAAGAAGAGGGGGTGGGCAACCTGTAGATGCTGTTGGATGGCATCATCCCTCACCATTGACTGTGTTGGCCTGGGCCGTCTGGAGTTGTATCTGAAGGGCTATAGGTTGCCACCCCATTCCCTTGATGTACGGTATGCACACGCGCGTGCACAGGCACACATGCTGAAACTTCCATAACTAGACTGACATGGCATTGCTGACAGTTCGTGATGTTCCCATGAGTATCTCTGACAGCAGTTGTGGGCAAAATGCCTTCTCAATAAATACCATACTTTGTCAGGTGGTTAGTATTACGTTTTCATGTGCGCATGTGCATTCTAAAACTCCCTCCTTTGGGGATCGTTCACGCTCCAAAAAGCCCAAATGTGCTTAAAAGGATACCTGCACACATCCCCATAGGCAGCTGCTCTCTTACACATGTTCACTGCCCTTGAAAGGCTTTTTCTCCTTCTGTCGCCACACGTTCCAAACATTCACTCCTTGCCCGAGTACACTTCTCAGATGTGTACAGTGATCCCCACACCACAAGTGGGCACTGGAATTGTTCAAAAGTTACTCTGGTGCAGGGGGAGCAGTAGGGGATCAATAATGCCTCTGTTATTGGGAGGTTTTTTTTTTCCAGGCTCCCCACCTTTACAGGAAACACTTCAGAAATAAAGGAGCAATACCTAGAACCTTCCATCTTGCTCCCATTGGGACAGTCTCCATAGCACAGTCCCTTGCAACAGCAGGGCAGCGGGTGGGGGGAAACTTGAGAGGAAAGGCTGAAAGGGTTTCCTTGTTTGTAAACCAGCCACCCCTAGTGGAAAGGATGAGCAGCTGAAAAGTAGGCCGTCTTCAGCCTGGCTAAAGTTGACAGAGCTTTCAGCTTAAATATTGCTGTGGTAGCTTCCCACACACGTGCATGCAGCCCCTGCCTCATAAGCTGATAAACAAATGTGAGAAGCTACCCAGGACTTCAGTTGTGCATCATATGGGCCTCTCAAAATTGAATTTGGGATCTGTAGTGTTAGACTCCTGGCTTCCAATGAGGAAAGTTTTGTCCTGTCCATTCACCCAGGCAAGAACATCAGTCACTGTTGGAGAAGTTGCTAGCCTTGGAAAAGAAGGTGATTGTGGGAGGAGTGGACTTGCTGGCTAAAGCGGAGGAGCAGGAGAAGCTTCTGGAGGAATCTAACATGGAACTTGAGGAGCGAAGGAAAAGAGCAGAGCAGCTCCGCAGAGAACTCGAAGAGAAAGAGGTTCAGTTCATCTCTTTGCTATACTGTTGTGTTCTTACTAAACAGCATCACAGGTACCCTTCATCTTATTTACCTGTGTGTTGGAGTCATGTGTGCAGGCACGGCTCATGCATCTCTGAAATGAGGGGTGGTATCTGCATGGCACTGCTTAAAGGATTGGAAACATTTCACCGGAGTATTCTGCCGCTTCTGCTTGGTTTCCAGACAGGGCTGAAGTTTACCTGGAGAAGAAGTCTTCAGCTCATGAATTTGGGGAGTAGAATTAAGTGCAAAGCTGCTCCTCTTTTCAACCTTGGTTCTGTTCTGCCATAGTCAGCCAGACTGAGGTTGGCAACTTTTGAACCAAGGTGGTAGACAATGTGGAAGCAAAATGCTGGCACCTGGCAACAATTAACATGGCATCCCCACCATACACTTGGGCCGAAAAACACCCCCCACAATCCTTTGCTGAATAGTATCTTTTAAACAGCCATCAGTTGGGTAGTTCTTGTTAACCTTTGGCATTTTTAATTATTTGTTAATAGCAAGAGCGTTTGGACATTGAGGAAAAGTATACCAGCCTTCAAGAGGAAGCTCAAGGGAAGACCAAGAAACTGAAAAAAGTCTGGACAATGCTAATGGCAGCAAAGTCAGAGGTCAGTCTCCTAAACAGCCCTGTTTCCAAGCACTGTTGCAGGCAGATCTGTGTTTCCAAATGACCATCAAAGGGACATAATTCACATGCAAGAGTAAATAGAAACCAGAGGAGGAAAGGCTACAGGGGTGTAGGTGTGCTTTCCATGTGGATGTTCAGGATCTGTGTAGAACAAACGTGCAGTTGGCAACATGTATGCCAAAGCTATTGAAGCATAGAAACATTGCACTTGAATTATTTACAGGATTATCAGTATCCAAAGTCCTTTACGCAATAGCATAAAGAGAAAAAAGATGATCTTCCTGTCCTGCTGTGCTTGAAAAGTAGGTTCGGAGTTCACTTTGGAGCTCTGTGGCATTAACAGCTTTGTGAAGGCAACAGTTCTCTGGCACCATTGCACTACTGCAATATGTTCTAGTAGTACTGTTTTAGTGCTAGTGTGAGTCCAGCTTGGTATGCACTGTGAAGGAGATCAGAGAATACCTTGAAAAGCCATTGCGACATGTCTGCTTAAAAATCTGCTCTTAAAATCCCTTGTGGTTGGCCCATCATGAGCTCTGCTTTTAGGATGCTACAAAACCCAGCTACAGATGTCCCACTGGGTTATGTTTGCTTAGATAGGTCTCAGTTTTTGCAGTCTAAAGATTAATGGTGAGGTCATGTGCCACATCGGTCCTTGATTCATGCCCTGCTTGGTACTTCATTCAATAAAGACCTTTCCAGGCACCGTGAAGGAGGCCATTGTATGGCCATTCCTCAAGAGGCCAGCTCTGGACCCAGTCAACCAGCTGTGCACGCCTCCTTTCCATGAGAATTGGTTGAGGCATTAGAAGTGCTGGACTATAGCCTGCAATCTGTAATGGAGTAAGAGACAGATGCTCCATTCTGACAAGACAGAGATGCTGTAAGATGGCAGTCTGATGGATTTGGGAGGGGGGGTTGTTTACCTTAAGAAAAAGGTCCATGGGGTGGGGCTGCTGTTAGATCTCTCTTACTTTGGAAGATCAGGTGGCCTCTGTGGCATGAATCAACTTTTTACCAGCACATGCTGGTATATACCAGCTACAGACTCACCTAGACAAAGCTAGATTACCGCCATGCTTTCTGTGTGAGGCTACTTTTGAAGGAGTTCAGAGACCTCAACTGATTCAGGACACAGTGGTCACACACTTGACTACTAGGATGATCTGGTGCATTTCCAGCTCTATCTAAGGTGTTATTCTTCACCTTCTAAAGCCTTAAATAGATTAAAATAGATTGAAACCAGGTTATCTAAATGTCCATCTTCTCTCACACAAACCTGCCTGGAATGTATGGTCTGCTTCAGAGGGCCAGCTCTGGGTTTCTCTGATAGACAAAGTTAGGGGGAGGCAACTGCAGAGAGGTGGTCTTGGTTGTAATGCCCCATTGTGGAATGCCATTCTGTGAGAGGTATAAGAGATGCCAGTGCATCTCTTCTTTAAAACTAGTGTATTCTGATCGTTTGTTGTCGTTACATGCTTTTCTTGATGTTTAAATGAATTTTCATGGTTTTTATTAGCTCTGAGAGTTGGCTTACTGAATTTTCTGTTGGTGGTATATTTTCCATACATTTATTTCATGTTCATTTTGAGTACTTCTGGTTAAATTTTTTAATAATCTTTGCTTATAGTCTGTTGGCCTGCTCATTTTGTGTGCGTGCGAGAGAGCGAGAGAGTTGTATATGCAGATACTGTTTAACAGAAAATGGCTAACAAATCTTTTAAATACATTTTGGTTTTCCTTCACCCTACTTAAGTTTGCAGTGTCCGTGGAAGCTTATGCCATCATAATTTTGTGGATCTTTACAATACCTGCAAGACTATTTGATGTCTCCACTTTGCAGCTTATTTTCAGTAACTTAAAATTACTTTCCTCTAAATGGATAGCATTATTTATATTTTTTTATTTATCCGGCATCATCTGGCATTTCAAGTGGCATTAAACTTAGCACAAAGAACAGAATATACCAGTCCTTGCCAGACTAGCCCAAAGTCTAATATGACACAAAGGGAAGGAAGGAAGATGAGGAAGGAGAAAGCAAAATAGGTCTGTTTGCTTTAAAAATGGCCTACTTACAAGCCCAGTGTGAAAATACTCTCTAGAAAATAATACACATACTTGTGATTACCTTTGCCACAAGTTATAACCCGTGGAAGGATCTAAATATTCCAATTCCTTATGAAAGACCCTTTTTGATGGTTTGGTTCAATTTGTAGATGGCGGATCTGCAGCAGGAACATCAGAGAGAAATTGAAGGCTTACTGGAGAACATTCGCCAGCTCAGCAGGGAGCTTCGTCTTCAGATGCTCATCATTGATAACTTTATACCTCAGGACTATCAGGTGAACACTAAATTTGCAGTAAGACCTCTAGGAGAGCCTCCTTTCATTGTCACATTTTCACTCTTAATGGCCAGTTGTTATATTCATGAAGCTGTCAACTGCCAGCTTCTGTGTAGCAGTTCCCTGTGCTGCCTTGGAGCAGGGCCAGGCCAAGACATTTCGCTGCTTGAGGTAAAGGGCAAGATGGCGCCTTCCCCTTCAGCTGGACTGGCAGATGGTTCTTACCTGGATACTGGCCCTCGGATAGAATTCGCTGCATCTGAGTACTGCAGGCTAGCTCAGGGATGCAGGGCGGACGGTGTGAGGCACAGAATTCTGCGGGAAAATTTCACTGCTGCCCAGTGAAAAAGACAGCCCTGACTGGGAGCTCAGAGATTATATGGGAGGGACCAACATGTGGTTCCTTCCCACATGCTCTGCCCAGACTGCAGCCACCCTTAGGTGGCATGGAAAGGAGCCTGAGGGAGCGACAGGCCTGCAGATAGTCTCCTAGCCATAATGACTTCTGTTCCAAAGGCAGTTGGCTACTGACAATCAACAGTTGGCAGAGATCCGTTGCCAAAATGCTTGTGTTCATCCCAGATACATGTAGGATGTACAGACTAGTTAGGGCTTTGGTCCAATGTTTGAGTGCTGCTCTTAGGTTCTTATCACCTGTTTTGAACTCTTCTGCAGTGGGATGCAGAGAAAGTGGGGAATGGCTCTGCAACTTCCCCCCCCCCCCCCCCCCGCAAGCACTTTTGGGAGGTGATGGACTGGGATGCAATTGATGTGCTTCTGAATTTGCCTTGCTGACTGATGAGAGCAGAGGCCATGAGCTTAAGCTGGGTTTTTTTGCTGGTTTCTTTCAAGGAAATGATTGAAAACTATGTTCACTGGAATGAAGATATTGGAGAATGGCAGCTGGTATGTAAGCACAATGTGATAAATGGGAACAGTGATGTAAAAGTCTAAATGTGTTTTGAAGGACCTCATGGTCATGTTTAGTCCTCATCTTCATTTACTAAAACTAGAAATGAAAGCAGTGACTTCCAGTTTTGAAAATTATTATTATTTATACCAGCCTTTTTTCCTCTTGCAAGAAATCCATGGCAGCTTACATAATCCTCCGCTATTTTATCCTCACAACAGCAACCCTGTGTGGTAGGTTCATCTGAGAGTGAGAGACTGGCCCAAAGTCACCCAGTGAGCTTCATGGCCACATGGGGATTAGAAGCTGGGTCTCCCGAGTCCCCAGTCCTTCACTCTAATTGCTGTGCCACACTGGCTCTCAGTTTAGCCAGTTTAAAGTGTGTGGCATTCCATTAGAAAGAATGACTGCTTCTTACACAGGTCTTGTCAGGCTTCCTTGGAAGTATCCCACTGATTTCAGCAGAACTTATTCCCATGTATGCGTGCACAGGATTGTATTTTAACCAGTCCTGAGCATTTGCTAGTCTCTGTTGGGCTAATTATAAAGAAAGCTGCCTCTGCATGATTTGATGAGATATCCCCTCATTGTGACCATATAAATAAAGGAGATCCCTCCCCCACCACACACAGGTAGGATTAATGATACAGTGTATAATTACCCTTATTTTTTTTTCTTTAAGAAATGTGTAGCCTATACTGGAAATAACATGAGAAAACAGACTCCGGTACCGGACAAAAAAGAAAAAGATGTAAGTGACGGCAAATGTAGGCTGCTGCCCTCTACCTTTGTCTGGTTGCCTGCCAGTGTGACATTTCTTTTCAGTTTTGATGGTGCACTCTCCTGTGACCTATGGATGTCAACTCACAATGCCCTCTTTCTTCCCCACTCAGCCCTTTGAGGTGGACCTTTCACATGTATATCTAGCATACACTGAAGAGAGCTTGAGACAGTCTTTGATGAAACTTGAGAGACCGAGAACTTCAAAAGGAAGATCAAGGCCCAAAACAGGCAGAAGGTAGAGCTGCTTTAAATTTTGTTTTGTACCAACTCGAAAGTTCAAAAGGGATGTTTACATGGTGCCCCAGAGTTCAAAGAAAACAGGATTATCTTCTTTCTACTGAGTGTCATTCAGAGTTGCATGAATAGCCCTGTTGCGTATATGGTACTAACACTGAAGAGAAGGAGAGGTCCCTGTTTTGTGTGTATACCAGAGCCAAAGGAGCCAGGTGTGCATGAGGAGCCTGTTTTGTTTTCAGTTTTTACTCTTTAGAAGCAAGGAGATGTGCAGAAGTGGAGTAGATCAAATCAGATTTCAGGTGGGGTGTGGTCACAAGAGGAAACTCAGTCCATTGACTGTGCACAGTCTAACCTTACAGGTTGGAAAAGAATACCTGAGATCTGTTGGTTTTGTACTGGAGCTGTTCTCTGCAGATGAAGCAATCCTGCCTGGAACATGGCTGGTGTAAAAATATATTGGACTGTACCATGGCAGATGATGCAGGTGCTTTTATTCGTCCTGTGCCTTGGTGGCGCAGTGGTTTAAACCGCTGTGCTGCTGGGCTGGTTGATCGAAAGGTCACCGGTTCAAATCTGCACAACAGAGTGAGTTCCCGTTGCTCCGTCCCAGCTCCTGCCAACCTTGCAGTTTGAAAGCATGCGAATGCAAGTAGATAAAAAGGTACCACTTCGGTGGGCAGGTAACAGCGTTCCGTGCACTTTGGTGTTTAGTCATGCCGGCCACATGACCATGGAGACTGACTGCGGACAAACGCTGGCTCCCTCGGCTAGGAAACGGAGATGAGCACCACCCCCTAGAGTCAGGCATGACTGGACGTAACGTCAAGGGGAACCTTTACCTTTACCTTTCTTCCAAGGGAGTCCAGTGTGATATACAACACAATCAAAATGCATCCATTATACATAAGTGAAAGCACCATAGTGTTCCTCAGTTACATAGCATTTACAACAGCAAACCTAAAATTAAACTAAAAACATGAAACATGTACACAACCTTCAAGCAGTAAAGGGCCAAGTTGTATTCAAAACCACAAGTGGACAAATATGTTTTTAGTTGTCTAAACCTCAGCAGTGTTGGGGCCAACCACATGTTTCATGGATTATTGTGTACTTATTGATATATTGGACACCACATTTAATGCAGTTCCACATCCAGAGCACCATCTGGTCCAGTTTTATTGGATGAGCTTCAGTTATTGAGGCCTGAGAATATGGAGAAGGTGCTTGGTCAAGATTAGTCCACCACTTATGGGTGTGACCCTTTAAGCAACTAAGGAAGGGATTTCAACTTGGGTCCAGGAGCCTATAAGCATCTGCTTGAGAGAGGGAGAGGTGCCAGCCTCTCTAAAAGAGGCTGTAATTAAGCCTCTCCTGAAAAAGTCTAACCTGGTTTTAGAATGGAAACTGTCTTGATCATCCTATGGGATGATTTTTGCCAGGAGAAAAACAAGAGGAGTTGATTCTCTGGGACCTCTCGGCGGGTTTCGATACCATCAACCATGCTATCCTTCTGGATAGGCTGGCTGGGCTGGGAGTAGGAGGCACTGCATTGCAGTGGCCCTGCTCCTCCTTGACTGGCCAATTCCAGAAGGTGGTGCGGGGGGCTTATTGCTGTGTGCCATGGGGTACTTCAGGATACTGTTTTTATCCCCAATATTTACATGAAACTGCTGGGGAAGGTTGTCCAGAGGTTTGGGTGGATGTCCCACCTGTATGCAGATGACACTCAGCCCTGCCACTCCTTTTCATGAGACTGAGGTCTGGCAGTGACCACTCTGAATCAGTGTTTGAGCAAGGTGATGAGGTCAACGAGGGCCAACAAACCGAGACTCAATCCAGGGAAAACGGAGGTGCTGTTAGTAGGTGGTTCATTGGTCGAGTTGGGTGATAGTCAGCCGGCTCTGGAAGGGGTTGCACTCCCCCTAAAGGGCCAGGTTTGTGCTCTGGGGGTGCTCCTTCATCCAGAGTTGTCACTTGAGGCACAGATAGACTTGGTGGCACAGAGCACATTTTACCAACTTAAGGTGATATACCAACATTAACCCTGCCTGGACAAAGAGAACCTAGCTACTGAATCCGTGCTCTGGCAACCTCTTGTTTGGATTGCCTCAATGCACTGCATGTGGGGCTGCCTTTGAAAGTTCTGGAAAGTTCAACTGATCCAAACCAGGACAGCAAGACTGTGCATGGGGACTGACTCGGAAGAACACATTGCACCAGTCCTCTTCCCTCTGAGCTAGCTGCCAGTTGCAGTCTGGGCTGGATTCAAAGCCCATTCAGGGCAAGGTTTTCTGAAGGATTGTCTCTTCCCATGTGTAGCTGCCTGGACTATGAGCGGTCCTTCGCTGGGAGTCCCTTCCAAAGGAAGCGAGGGAGGAGGCTACCAAGAGAAGGACCCATTTGATTGTGGCACCTGACTGTGGAATGAGCTCCCCAAAGAGGTGTTCCTGGTGCTGACTTTGCATTCTTTTTGGTTCCAAGTGAATGCCTTTTTTTTCTCCCAGCAGTTCACCTTTATTTTCAGTTGCATTTTATTCAGTATCACTGCTGTGTTTCTATGCTGATTCAGTTGCGATTGTTTTTGTCATTTTAAGTTATTTTTGTTTGTGTGTGTTTTTCTTAACTTTCATTAAATGCCCAGAGAGCCTTGACTATCAGGGTGCGTAAAAATAAATAAATAAATAAATAAATAAATAAATAAATAAATAAATATTGCCCTGAGTAGTATCTGGTAGAAAGAGGACTTCAGGAAATAGCTGTTTGACTTTTGGGGCAAGTAAAGCTTCTGCTGATCCCACCAAGTGTCAGTTGAGAGACTTGGAAATCAAATCAATAAGCCAAGCACTCCCTTCTCATCACTTGAGCCGTCTCCATGGTACAGCTGATTGTCTTTGACTGTGGTGACTTCACTCACCCCACCCCACCCTGTCCACTTGTACCATTGATCATGGCCTTACACACTGTACCCATTAAAAAATAGCAACTTAAGCTGTTCTGCAGGTGTGAATCACATTTCCATGCTTCCCTGAGATTGTGTGCACAACCTGAAAAGGTGGTTTCCTCCTGGAATAAATGTTTTGATCTCAAAAGTATTCTTGCCTCTCTTGCAAATAATAACTAATGTAAAATTTCTTCTTTCCATACAGAAAACGTTCTGCGAAATCAGGGGCTGTGATTGACTCATTGCTGCAGTAGACTAAAACAGGGAGTGAGCTTGCAGTAGGCGTGTGCTTGGCCAAAAGATGCAGATTCTTCTTTCTGGAGGTCACAGGAGAGTTTGATGTATTGCTGATCCAGAAGTAGCTGTAAAGGCCCATGCTGTTGCGACTGCAAGAAAATACATGGGTTTCCCTTGATTTGCCATTAGGTCATCTGTTATACTAATGTAATTTTTTCAGTCTAAGCTATGTGGTCATTGTAAATTGTCATTGTTATTAATGCCACTTTGGACATTATGCAGGGGGAAACTGTTTGGGATATCCTGTGTTTTAAAATGACATGTACAGAATGGACGAGATTTTCTGTGTGTGTGTCTAAAGTTAAACAGATTGTGAGTAGACAACCAGAATTCCATAACCTGATATACTGGTTTTGCTTTGTACTTTGCTGTTAGTCCTTCCCATTGTTCTGTGTTTGCACTGTTGTAAAATGTCCTCTTCTTCTTTTAAGAAGTGGTAGCTGCAGAGTCTGAAATAAGTGGAAACCCCTTCTGTCTGAAGCACTCTGTCTAAATAATTTACCATTCCTGTAGTATACATACAATATACATAGACTTAACTCAGTGTTGTTACGCAAAGATGGAAGGTTGCAAACCTATGTAGTGGTAGGCTTGCACTTGTCTGGAGGGCAAGGATAAGGTATCCTTAAGATTAAAACCTATCTAGCATTTGATTTCGAATGGGCCATGCCTGATTATGGGAACAATCCAATAACTACTGCTCTGCAGCTTCCATTCATCTTCACTGGGGTTTACGAAGTTCATGCTGAAGTTACAGAGAATTGCCAGGCAGCCTCTGCTGCTTGACTAATCAATCTGGAAAAAAGCATATTTGTGTGGACAAAACTCCAGAACTGGATGCCAGGTAGCTTTGAGGAGGGACAAGGGAAAAATTCAGTCTGTAAACTGTATTTTCAAGAAAGCTGGCAAGGAGTTATTTTGGGGTTGCCTTTGAAGCCTAGTTCATCTAAAAGCAGCAGGAGGAGCTGACTTGTGTGAGACTGGAGGAGTTTGCTTGAAGATCAGGCCTCTTTAATAACTGCTACATCTTCTGGCTCTTATTGCTGTACTTTCAGCAATAACTCGCACCACTTCCTTCTGCCACCATATTCCAGCTCTAGTTTGGCAGGACATGAAAAGTGAAATCTCTGTCTTTGCCTGTTAATCTATCGGTTTTCATGACTCTCAACAAGATCAGCCACCGTCAGAACCCTTGTCAGTTACAGTCAAAGATTGTATTGCATTTGATGCTTGGAAACTGAGATGCTACAATGTTATTCAGGAAGAAGCTTATGTACATAGTTTTTAAAGTTGCCTCCTTTTCTTAACTGTTTGATTCTAGGCCAATTAAGTTTTTGGATAGAATAAGTGAGCTTGGACGTGTGTTAGAAATGACCTTGGCTTGTTTCCTCATAGTATTTTAGTGGAGGAAAAGTAGAAATTTCCCCAAAATGTCAAGAACAATTCTATCACTACTGAACCATAGTTTGATTTATAGAGCATTGAGACAGTAGCATTACCTTAGAAGGAGCGGATTGGTACAGTGTTATGCGTTCTTTAGTCATTCTGTTTCCAGTCAAAGGAAATACAGATACTTGCTTGTTCTGTCTACATACTGAATTGGCACCCGCTTATCTTCCAAATCCAATCTCTTATTTATGAAGTTATACAGCTACCACACATGAACTTTTGTTACATATTTAGGATGGTGATGACTGCTAGACATATCTCTTATTGTATGTATTTTAAAAGTAATTTTAACCATTCCTGTGCAATGTGTATTTTAAAAAGCTGTGCTGGCAGCTGTGAAATGCTCCTAACAAAAAGAGAATTTTGATTATATTTTGGTAACAGGACTGCAATCGCCTGTTGTTTAGTGTTATGAATGGCACCAAATTGCTGTAAGCCATGTTGCCCAGAGGCCTCTGTAGTTTTATTTTTAGAACTTCTTTAATGATTTCAGCTAACGGTCAGCTGAAGAGAAATTGATGATGAATATGGAAGAGATGCTTGGGTAGAGCAAGCAGGATGAAGCTGGAGGAAGAATAGCTTTATGTTCATAGCTGGATTCAAACAAAACACTCGAGCTGTCCTATGCACCGAAGATGTGCAACTGTTAGCTACTGTTGCGGTGGTTACACAGGAAACTGTTGGTCAAATAAAGTATTTGAATATGGTGTGGGCTTTTTTCTCAAGCATTCAGAAATTCTTTATAATTAGCTGGCAAACATTAATACACTTGAGGGAGATAAAGCTGATCCTACGCTGACACTGATCTCGATATTCTGTTTTCAGGATTAGAAAGACATTTTCACTGCTGTGATATGCTTCATAGTGGAAGGTGGAGTGACATTTACAAGGAGCCAGGCATCAGGAAGAAGGGGTGCCAGCACTAGATCGGGGCTTCTTTTCTGATGGGTGCAGCATTGTAAATGTTTCAACTCAAGTGCTCACCTGCCTGGCTACATGCAGATTTGTACCACTTGAAAGGCAGTGGACATGCTGCTTGGGCTACAGTCTCTCTTGATGTTATAATTCTGTGGCAGTTTGTCCACAAAGCCATACCTGACAATTAACCAAAGGGAATGCCAGTGCATCCAATTTTCCTTTGATGGTACAAGTTGATCCTATTTCCTGATAGCTTTACTTTGGGAGGTTTACAATACTTGCTTGTACAGAGGTGGCAAACTTGAAAGTTTTCTCTTCCTAAAGTACTTCCAAGGAGAGCCCTAACAAGTATAACTGCTTACTTTTTAAAAGGCAGAGTATCTGTCATAGTTACAGCTGGTGCATCATATTATTTATTGTGGATGTCTTTATCCAGGTTTGATTTTTAGCCTTATAGCCCAAGCAATCTACAATAGCATGCTGGTTTAAAGAAAAGGCAAAAGGCCATTCTGGTTTAGACACAGCCTTGGGAATATCAAAGGCTTTTTCAGGGAGAGAAGCAGCAGTGGTGCAGTACAATTTCAGCAGTCTCATCCCCACTTCTGTACAAACCATGGCAGGTGAAACTGAATGAGCGTCAGACAGGAGTGGTTTCCTTGAGTATTGTGCTAACTGGTCACAGCTTACTGCAATGTTCAACCTGTGTTTCCATTACTTGCTTTAACGACATCTTCCCCTTTGACTCAATTCCTATCCTGCCTGCAACCCATGTGGTCCCTGAGGTCTTTCATGGCGCTAACACTTGCTGCTAGGAAGAGCAGCCTGGCCTTGTTCTGCCTATTGATATGCGAACACCAAAGGAAGAGGCTCTAATGTAGGTGATGTGTCTCCTTGTCCATTCTGCCATAGCCCAGCAGACTCCTGTGTTTTCAGGAAAATTGACCTGAGGGCTCAGTTTTTTCTTTGTTTCTGTTGCAGCATCTTAAATTATTTGTGTGTAACATTTTGTTTTTAAAACAGCTTGCCTACTTCCTGGATTGCAAGAGAAGAAAAAACGCCTCTCTCTGTGCCTTTGTAGTTAATTACCTTGCATTGCTTACATCTTAAATTATAGTAGTTGAGTATTGATCCACATTATCAATTCTGTATATAAGGATGAGGCAAGAAAGGATGTATCCCTATTTATTGTTTTTCTAAGTTTTTAGTTAACACTTCTGGTTTGTGGTTTTGTCATGTACAAAGTGTTTATGTTGTATATAGTGGTACTATGCCTCAACACTGAGCATGTTGAAACCAAGAAATAAATGTCTTGGATTCCCACTGTATTTTCTCCCTTACTTTCTTTCCCTAGGCTCTTTCCAACATCCCATGAGCCCAGCGTTCACATGTACTCTCCGTATCTGCTTCCCAGCCCTCTAGACCAGACTTGCTGGATGCAGGTGAGGTTGTAGGAATCAGAGAATAGGCTTTGCTGATGTTTCCCATTCCACTGATGGAAGGACAACATTGGTTGCAATCTCTTTGCATTGACTCCTGGAATCTCTCTTCAGAAAATACTGCGGTGATTTGTTTAGGAGAGCATAGCAAAAAATCTCTGGCTAGATCTTAATGCTAAATGGTGTGACATATCTAGCTTGCAGCAGGGCCGCCTTGACACATGGGCCTGATGGGCACTTGCCCGTGGGCCCATACTAATCTGTGTATGTTAACCCTTGGAAAATTGGAAAACTTCCAAAATTAACAGTAGTTGTAGTTGTCGTAGGGGCCCCAGTACACTGCTTTGCCCGGGGCCCATAATGCTGTTAAGACGGCCCTGGCTTGCAGTGGGTTAAAGAATGGTGGTAGTAAGTGAAGTCTTCCGTACTGTCTGGCCGAGTGGATGCGATTGAATGTGCAGAACATAATATCTGCTGAATAGACTCTTCTGCAACATTTTGTTGCAGCTTCTGAATACCACTTTGACTTCAGCTAGACTTTCTATATGAGTAAGAGCAATAGCCTGGGGCCTTTTTGACTTTCTTGGGAAACTGGTATTTTGGAACTGATTTACAAATAAGTTTTTTGAGATTGAGTCAAATACAGGGAAAAAAACTTCTTCAAGAGAGTGTGGCTAAAGATTTTATTGCATGTTGGGCATTTGAAACATGATTTACATTTCCATTAGTTTTATTTCAAAACACATTCACATCACTTAAATATATTATTCAGTTATTCATTCTAAATCAGCTGATAGATGATCTTGAGGATGAAATAACAAGTAGGAAAAATGCTATAATATAACCAAGAACTTTAAATAATATTAACTTAAATATTAAATACTGGCCCTGTAATTCTTACAGTTACACTCTTTTGCTTCACCAACCTTACTTGGGAAGAATAAATGCTTTAACAACGGTTTCTCTCATGTGGCTTTAGGAAGAATCATTATGTCTTGTTCGAGTTAGTTATCCCTTTTCTCTATTTCTGTGGTTGCATTAGGGCCTCAGATCACAAATGTTTCATGGAGCAGCAATCTGCCAATGCATGACTGCATGTTCAAACATCTCTAGACTGTTAAAGAAGCAGGTGATTGGGTCTGGGAACAAGTTAGAATGGATTTAGGAGGGGGCAAACTCATGTTTGTTGGGAAATGCACATCCCTTTTCCAAGACCAGATACATTTCTACCCATTGCCTGTGATGAAAGTATTTAAAGAAAAATTATCTGCTGGATGGATTATTATCCAGGGGAGATGAAAAATACGCTATGTGATCACTCATGCTCTGAACTCATGATTCCTCTGCCACAAAAGAGGGCTGAACGAGACATATGTGTGACTTGGAATGTGAAGACAGACATTAGTTGATTAGTATCGACTCTCTATGGGTTGCATCCCATATTAGTTCTGCTTATAGTAGATCTAGTTAAGTTAAAGATATATTTAATTTCAAGTTAAATAGAACATTGTCAATCATGACTGCATAACTTAGTAATTACAAACATGAATGAGGTCTTGGTTTTTAGGAAGATGTCCAGTCCCAAGTTTTCTCTGAAAAAAATGAGTTTTCCTTATACTGTACATATGTTATATAGTCTTTGGAAATAATCTCTTAGTTTTGGGCAGAACTCCTTCATAGTAGTGCGAACAGTTGACAAAGTGCAGCTGACCTTTGAAAAGAAGAAGAAATAGATCTCAGTTTGATATACAACTCCTACAGTACCCTGTTATTGAAATACAAGTAGGTTGAAATGACAATATCCAATGTTTCTCATTTTAAGAGAGTTTCTGTGCTTTGAGAAGCCCCGCCTTCTTATAGAGAGCATTCATACAAGATCAGGTTTATTTCACAGAAATGATGCAACCCTAACTACTTCATTCTGGTCCAGAGAAAATTAATTCACATGCGGAAATAGGTTTTTGCGAGCAGCTCAGGTGGGAGGGACTTGATCCCACATCCCATTACAGGGTGAGAATTTCATGTAGATCCCTGCTCAGAAAGCTAAGGAGGAAGGTGCTGTCTCCCAGTCACTTGCTATCAACCTAACCTACCTCACAGGGTTGTTGTTACAAGGATAAAATGCAACTATGTAAGTTGCCTTGGGTTCATCACAGGAGGAAAAAGGTGGACTATATATGCAATGTAATAAAAATATGTTGGACTGGAGACCCAGTGCAATGTGGGGGAAAGAGTCTTGACTGGGGACTTGGGAGATCTGGGTTCCAGTTCCCACTCAGCCATGAACCCCACTGGGTGACTCTGGGATAGTCACTCAGTCTCAGACTAACCTACAGGGTTGTTGTGAGGGAAAATGGAACCATGCAAGTCAATCTGGGTTCCTTACAAGAAAAGGGGTGGGATATAAATGCAGTTGAATCATAATACACACCCCATCTTGGCTAACACAATTTTCTGGATGGGGGCAGCTAACTGTAATTCAGATTTCAGATGAACTTTCCTTGCAGCTGGAGCCCAGCTGGAAATCCAAACCTGGCTGCATTCAAATTCATTATTCAAATTACAGATTTTTTAAAATCTCCAAAAGCATGGAGACTATGAATTACATGATTTCCAGTTGAAACTGAACCATTCTACCCCAAGTCCCTGCATTTTCAGCCCTCAAAAATAAGATGTATGTTGCAAACCAGCCTTTCCCAAACTGGTACCCGCCAGGTGTTTTAGACTTCCATTTCTATCAGCCCCAGCCAGTATTGCTATTTTGTACTGATAGGTGATGAGAACTCAGATCTTAAATTTAGAATTCTCACCACCATTGAAATGAATTATTGGCAGTATCCTCCAATGTAAAAAATATGCAAGTTGGTAATAAGATAGCTATCAATTGTTTCTATGTTCTTAAGAAAAGGACAATTTCCTCTAAAACCTGATATTGTAGAACTGTAATGCTTGAAATACCTACAATGAACAATAATATTGCAAGTTACAGTGAGGGAGAACAATCATAAGCCTAGTTTTCATTGCAGTGTTAGGCTGCAATTCTAAATGGAAGTAAGCTTCCATGGAGTTCAATGAACTCATGGGACTGCCATCTGCATAAACATGCATCGTTTGTGCTGCATATGACAAGTACGCGATCAAAAAAGCTATGGATAGCATGTAAATATTCCTGTCCCCAGAGTTCAAATATTTCTTAAAATCACCTAATGTGTGTGTGTCAGCTTTCTTATTTTTCTTCAGTGAGAAATGTTGCCGCTCGTTTAGTGCCATCAAGTCATCTCTGACTAATAGCGACCCAATGAATGAAAGCCGCCTCTCTCCACCAAAATGCCCTCCCCTTGACAGATGTGCTCAGCTCTTGCAAACTCAAGGCTGTGGCTTCCTTTATGGGATTCAGCCATCTCAGATATGGGCTGCTGCTTCTCCCTCTGCCTTAGCATAGCGTGATTTTCTTCTCCAATGACAACAGGAAATTGGTGTTTTTAGTTCAAATACTTACAGGTCTTTTCAGAAAGTCTGACATTTCCTCGATAACTGGTGAGGTAATATTTTTGCAGGTATGGGTTAATTCCCTCAGAGCCTTGTTGATTTCACAGAATGTTTTCCGGTAGGTAATACACTGTAAAAAGTGGAAAATAAGTACAATGTGATAATTCAACATATGTTGAACTCAGGATTCATGCAGCTTCCTCATTTTAGCAGAAGCTTTTTGTGTCAGACCAACTCCAGGAAAAGTACATTGTCCTGAATAAAGGAATCCTATTACTCATTCTATAACAATCTGTTTTCTTTTTCATTTGTTTTATAAGAAAGGTACTGTAGAGTTTTTGGCTGAGGCCAAATAAATGAACTTTTTGACTGAATGAGTTTCAAGACAATATTACATGCTAACACTTTGTAATAAGCAGATGTTTATGTGTTGCATGTGATTACATGAAATGACAACTACAGAGGATGCCATTCGAAGTCTTCACACACATATAAAGGAATAGTGATACTGAAAAAGTCTTACTATTCTGTCATGAATACTCCAGATTATTTGGGAAAGGTGATTCTTTCCAGAGATCAATTTTAGAAGACTAACCTTAGATTAACCTTAAAATGCTTATAATATCAGTTTTGGAAAGATGACAACCATGGACCAAGACATTACTTTTTCTTCTTCTTCCCTTAATTATGAAAGGTCTAGACATTTCCTTCTTTGCATTCTGATAAGATCCTGGCTATTCCATTTTCTAATAATTGCAATGATCCCAGTCAGGAGAGCTTTTCTACAAGGGGCCAGTATTTTCATGGAAAAAAAACCAAACAATTTAAACAATTTCATTAATAGAATGCATGTCCTGCATATATTTGCCTAGTATATGATATCACACTGAGCACTTACAGGTTCTTTGTTGTCCCGGAAGAATTCCATCCTGATTTCTCTTACTCTCTGGTTCCCACATGGTGAATCCTGTGTAGGAAAGCAAAGTGATAACCAGATAAAGAAGAGACTTCGGCCTATATTTTCTGTGAATGAAAAGCTTGGTCTGGTGAAACACTCCTGTCATTTCATCCAATTAAGAGGCCCTTAAAAAAGTTTGTTTAGTATGTGAGTGTCTGTGCTTTGGATGCACCCTTTATTCCCAGGGCATCCATCCGCCTGGGGACAGAGCACCGTTATGGCTATGTACTTGGTAAGGCAATGCCCACCTCTACCATGAACCAAAGTGGGTAGACAAGAGTGGTCCATGGTCAACCACTGGACCACCAGCCATTTTCCCATCGACCACCCGACGCTTACTGCGGGCTGAATGCATACAGAGCAAAGGGCAGATGGCTTGCTCCTCTGTTCTTTCAGCAAGTCTTGGCTAATAAACAGAGCTATGAGCAAGTGGTCATGGCCCTATGCACATTTTAGACAGAAATTGTCTGTGGCAACAAGTAAAATACAGAAATCACCTGTGGCAAGAAGAAAGTTGCTATTTGTTATAATAACACCAAAGGAAGCCTCCACTTTCAAGGACAGGACACATTTACAGTATGTGGTTTTCAAATCTTCGACTGGATCCAGATTTAGTCATCCTCATTAGCCATGATCTACTTATGCCATTAATTTCAGTAGGTTTACTCTAAGCCTTGGTGGACACTGAACACCATTCAGCAGTCAAGCAATCCATGAACTGTTTAGGCCGCACAGGAGCAAGTGAGCACACTGCCTGCTGTTCACTCCCTGCTTCTGCTTTACATCCCCTTTGCTAAACAACCCTGAGTTGTTAGTTGAGCTGTCCAGTCCAGGCAGTCTGGGTGGCTGAGAGTTAAAGAACCCAGAGATTTAATCCAACAACAAACCATGGATCCAAAAATCTTGGCTGTTTAACCCTCAACAACCCGCACTGCCAAGTTCAGGAGGTGTGACTAATAACCTAAGAACATGGCATTCCTTGTTTCTTTTGCAATGCAGGGCAAAGCAGAAGCAGCAAGCAGATGTGATGCAGCAGGTGTGGACCAAGTTTCCATGGTTTAATCAACCCCTGGGCTATAGTACGATTCAAAATTTTAAGGGAAATTCTTGTTAGATCAGTACATGAAAACCTATCATTAGATGGAGAAAAAGAAGTAAAATCTTGAAGAAATAGGTGTAACTCTTTTCACATACCATATCATCTAAAAAGCACAATCACTTATTGAAAGGTTTGCTCTAATGTGGGAACAGATTTGATTGAAAATTAGATCTCTCAATCTTGCCAGTGATCATATCCACAGCTCTTCCAAGAACTAGAGCCAGTGTGGTGTAGTGGTTAAGAGCGTGGGACTGGGACTCAGGCGATCCGGGTTCGAGTCCCCGCTCAGCCATGGAGCGGACTGGGTGACTTTGGGCCAGTCACAGCCTCTAAGCCCAACCTTCCTCACAGGGTTGTTGTTGTGGGGATAAGATGGAGGAGGAGAATGATGTAAGCTGCCTTGAGCCCCTTGTAGGAAAAAGGCAGGATATAAATTGAAGGAAAAAAACCCCTAGCTTTTCACTTGCAGAGTTACACGGTGCTGAGGGCTATAGTCCCTTGGAGGTCATCCCAGGGGCCATTCAGCAGATCGCCACAACCACCTGCAGAGGGGGAGACCCCTGGGCAGGGAAGGGGGCCCAACCACCGAAGGATTCCATATTGCCCTGATGTGCCCCCAGAGCTGGCATAATTGCTTCCCTCCTGTTGAGATCAATGGGAGGGGGAAGTGTTTAACGAGGGGAGCTAGAAGGCCAACATAGGAAAGGCCACCACTCTATGGGCCATCCAACCAGTGCAAGCCGTCTGCCACAGTAGCTCCCACTCTGGACCAGACAGGACAGGCCTCTTCATGTTGCTAAACTTCTGTCAAAAATCTTTTTGGCTGGGACTGTAAACATTCCAACAGCCAATATTTCTCTGCTACTTCTTCTTTTTGCCCAAACCTATCTTCCATTCCCTTCACCAAATGCAGAAAATCTCATATCAAATAGAGCAAAGCCTCTTACGAAACCAAGTCTTTTGCTTGTTAAGCAAGCAATAACATGAGCATCAATATGTAACTACAACATGACAACAAGAAGAAAGATCCAAAACTTACCTTCAGTGTACTGCACGTAGTATTTAGAAAGCTTGTCAAGATCTGTGTTTGTCTTGGTAACTTCTGTGGGAACGAAGTTGAAAGAATCGTGTTTCCTAAAAGACAGACAGGAAAGATCGCTTTCAAAAGCATGTTCATGTTCTTTTGATTGTTAACAGCTCTGAAGGGGATCCCAACTACTGTTTTAGCTCATCTGCAACCGGATTATTTATATCATGCAACAGAGGAAAAGATAAGTATTTGACGTATAGAGGTGCAATGTGGATTTCCCTGAAAATTAAAAACCACACATATCTACCTAAGACTGAATGGAAAATGACTAATTATTCATGGAAAGAGGAAAGTTTTACGCCAGTCCTTACAGGACTTCAAAATGAATCGTACTGATTTTTTCTTACGGTCTAACACATGTTGCACCGTGATGCTGGCTCAGCAAGAAGAGCCCATTCATGATAGCAGGACCAGTGCACCTCCCCTGCGAGCTGCCACTGTTCTGCCACTACCTGTGCTCACCAGCACGGAGCCTGGCAACTTCCAGAGAAGTTGAAATGTGTTACGTGTGCAGATCTGGGTTTGACTTTCCCAATCAACAGATATAGGCCTGTATATGTATATAAGGACATGGATATGATACAGCTACGTGCAAGTACTCCATGACTATAAAGCTTACGTTCTACAAGAATGCATGAGTGGCTGCCACTCCACATTCTTCCTTCCTCAGTCAGAGACTGATTCAAAAGCGCAAAGTGATCTTCTATATTTTGCTGTATATGCAACATGGTTTGCTCCTGGCTGGAGCATCCGGGCACGCTTACGAGAGGATTGTTGCATCTGAGTTTCAAACAAGAGAAATAAGAATTGTCAGCTTCTCAGTTTCTAGTGGATTGGATTATACGCCTACCAAATTTTGTTTTTCTAACTGCGGTGGAAATTTTCTAACAACGTTGGTATCCTGAGGGGTGAATGGCTAGGTTTGCATGCCATGGCAATGTATCATGGGTAACCAGCCATGACGGTACCCACGATGGTTGTGCCATGCAAACCTGTACCACTTCCCTCGGGATGGCTTGTTTGCAGGAATCCACCCTGCCCACCCATGGATTGTTCTAGGAGTTACTGGACCCACGGTGGGTAGTTAGGCCATCTGAACTGGATGACTGACCCCATCCTGGGTCAGGGAAGCAGCAAGAGTGCTGCACGGCTCTTTCCACCAAGCAGCACTTCGGAGCAGCTCTCACTGGGTTGTTGCCTCCTGCTGTCCTTCCACACCTCCCACTGCCCCCCGTCACGTCTCCTTTTTTTGTCTGGTTTGTTTTGTTTTCCAGAGATCATTTCTCATAATCTTGGAAGTGACAGCCACTGGCAGCCCTTCGAGGTGCCTAAACATCACATTCAAGAGGTTGTACATGGTTTGCCATCCTTTCCCCAACTGAATGTGTGCAAATACCTTCACACGGAAACACACACTCTAGCTGGGAATCCTGGGAGTTGTGGGGCATTTTTCTGTCTAAACACACAGTGTATCCCACCTTTAGTTTCAAAGGGATTGCAGAGAAATGCGTTGCTAGTTGGTCTAAAAGGGCCGCTCTTGTACTGGGCAGGGTACTGCTTGATGCTACATCAGAGAATGTGTCCATCTAACTCAGCATTCTCGGCACCCGCTGACAGGAATCCTTGAGGTTTGAAGTGAAATATTCTAAGGATGGGACCTAAAAAACTTCTGTATGCAAAGCATGTGGTCTACCATCTGTCATACTGAACTTAACGATTGAATACCCAGTGGCCACTGATAATCTAGTGATAAATGACAGATTGGTAGATGATGGAACAGCGGAAAGGGTTGTCTGTCTAGCTTTCAAAGAGCAGGAACAAATGAAAGAAGACATTCCGTCAAGTACCCAGCATCCATATCCTGATTCCAAGCGGTAAATCTCCAGCACCACTGTAAATTTAGGCTGCAAACAAATCAGCAACAGCAGGAAGTTTCTACATCTGGTGCAGGGATAAAAACCTGACTGCCACATTATGAACCAATGGGAGTTTCTAAACTGCTTTCAGGGAGCCCTGTGTGGAACACATTAGAATAGAATCATACAGTTGGAAGGGGCCTAGAAGCCCATCAAGCCCAACCCCCTGCTCAATCCAGGATTCAAGTCTCCCATCCAAATACAGTGGTACCTCGGCTCATGAACGCCTCAGTTCATGACCAAATTGGGTTGCGAACAGAAATTTCAGAAAAATGTTTCCCCAGGTCCCAAACTCCGCATCATCGTCCCTGCATGGGCACAATCATGGTTGTGCTCGGAGGGGGGGGGGGGAGATGGCCGCGATCTTTGTTGTTCTTTGTTACTTTGTTTCAAATTTTTGTGATTTAAAAAGTGTTACAGAACGGATTAACCTCATTTATATTGAACCTTATGGGGAAATTTGACTTGGGTCATGACCAATTTAGGTCACGACCGGAGTCCTGGAAAGGATTAAGTTTGTGAGCCGAGGTACCACTGTACCCAGGCCTGTACCCAGGCCTGTCTCAACTCAGCTTCCAGGGTTAGGCAGGATCAGGCACATCAGGCTATTTGTACACAGCATAAGTTGCTGAAGTTTGCTAAAGAAGCTGCTGGAGCAGGCCTTGCTGATTATTTAGTAAGTAACCAGCAAAGCAGTTGATGTTGGTAAAACAGGCCCCAGACCACAGATTTAACATTTTCGCCCTCTTGACCACCGCATCACACTGCTGACTCATGTTTAGCCTGCAGTCAACCAGCACCCCAAGATCCTTTTCACAAGTGCTGCTCTCCAGCCACTTGTCCCCTAACCTGTACTTATGACACCCATTCCTATGCCACAAGTAGAAGATCTTGCACCATGTTGAACACCATCCTGTTGTCCTCAGAAAGTTCAGAAATAGTTTGAGAGTTGAGTTTCTCATTTAGTTAAAAAGAAAAAGAACAATTGCTGAGCTCTTGGAAATCACATCCCTTCCAAAATCAGATACCCAGTGATAACCTCTTGCATATCCAGGAAGCCTGAACCACTTTATGTTGTAAGCCGCCCCGAGGCTTCGGCAAATGGGGCGGCATAAAAATGTTTTAATAAATAAATAAATAAAAAATTCTTTCCTTTTGTGTAGTGTCACTTCCAACAACCAACTGGTTATTGGCTCTGTCCCTAAACAGAACATCAGTGCTCCCAGGGGATTCAGTAAACTTACATTCCTTCTCATTGGAAACAAGTGGAGGCCCATCATTCAGCTTCCATTGCTCTTCAAAGAAGCCCTCCAGTTAGATTGATAGCAGCAGCAACAGGACAAGCTAGCTAGTATAAGGAGGTGGGAAGCCAGCCGTCTGAGCATGAAGAGTCCTAGTGATAAAGCACAAGGACTAAGAATTAAGCACTGGTGCCAGTTAAGCATCAGGAAAGGAAGCCAGTGCAGTTGATACTTCCATCTCTTCTCACAGCAAGTAACTGTAGCAATACAGTTACAACCCTTGCCTTCTTCCAGTGATTAACCAAATCCAATAATGGTAGATTTAAAAAGTTATGAAGGTAGAAAGTCGGCAGGCTGGGGGTGCCACCCAGTGTCTTGCACCCAGTGCCAGTTGCATAGTCCAGTTCAGTATAGTGAGCTCCTGGGTACCGGAAACAGGCTTGTTCTCTCAAAGCCAAGGGTGCTGACCTGGAGGAGCTCAGAGAGGCAGAAGGTTGGTGAACACCACCATCAGGGACCTAATACCAGTGTTCCAGTATGCTCCTCTACAGGTAAAAGAAGGTAAAGGTTTCCCCATGACATTAAAGCCCAGTCATGTCTGACCCTAGGGGGTGGTGCTCATCTCCGTTTCCTAGCCGAGGGAGCCGGCGTTTGTACGCAGACCGTCTCCGTGGTCATGTGGCCGGCATAACTAAACACCGAGGTGCACGGAACGCTGTTACCTGCCCACCGAAGTGGTACCTATTTATCTACTTGCATTTATACGCTTTCGAACTGCAAGGTTGGCAGGAGCTGGGACAAAGCACGGGAGCTCACCCTGTGTGCGGATTCGAACTGTCGACCTTTCGATCAACCAGCCCAGCGGCTCAGCGGTTTAACCCACTGCGCCACCGCATCCCTTTTTTGCTCCTCTACCATCCTGGAAAACAGGGGGCTTTGGGAAGTAGGGTGTCATTTGGAGGATCCCTTCCAGGGGACCTATTCCTCTGATGTCGAACAATTATCCTATTGCACTGAGGACGTGCCTCTGGGAGACTGGAGGTGGCAGGAGTTTGATGGTACGTCCCATAGATGGCTGGGTTTGTGATTGGTGTGTAGACTGCATAGTCAATTGCTTGCTGTGAGGTTTATACCTAGTGGTCAGATGGAGTGAGTGGTCATAGCCTATGTTATTACTAATGGCATAGTCCTGGAAGCCAAATTTAGGTTGCTAGGTAAAAATCCAAATGCTACATGTTCTGTGCACAGCACAGGTGGGGAATGCTGAGGAGTCTCAATTCAGGGATGAGACAATGATATGAGAGGAGGGTCAGTTTTGTTAGGCACTGGGGAACATTTTGGGACAAGCTGGGCCTCTGTAGGAGGGACAAGTTTCACTTGAACCAAAATGGAACCAGACTGCTGGCACTAACCACAAACTATGGCTAGCAGTGCAGCTTTTAAACCCCAGAGGAAAGCTATGTAGCATCTAGTTTGGGTTAAATTGTCCTTAAGATGGAAAAGTTTCTGATTGTTCAAAAGTAAAGCAGGAGAAGAAATAGGCCATGGTCTTCAGACTCCAAGCTTCTTGGACTTAGGAGGAGGGTCTTTTTTGATTTGGTACCTACTTTCTGGAAATTCCTACCTCAATGGACTGACTAGCTTGCTTGCTCATAGTTTTGAAAAAAGCTAGCAAAAACATTATGTTTTCAAAGGCTTTGGTTGGCTGGAAAACATATTTTATATTCTTTTAAATCATGCTTGCTTTTTGTTGTTTCAGATGTTTTGGTGTGAGCTATTCGTATTCTGTGCTTTTATTGTAGTGTTGATTATTTTTTATTTTAAGTGATTTGGAAGGGCTTTTAAAAGCCAGAAATAATGGCATATCAAATGTATCCATCAAATATAGATAAACAAGGATTAATCATATTCTATATGACTGCAGCGTAACATTTATTCATATACTGTAAGAACAAAGAATTTGCAGAAACCCTATCTGGCTTACTCTTTGTAATGTAGAAAGAGATTAGCAAAATGCAAATGGCCAAACTACGGGAAAAGTTACGAAATGCAGAGATTAATGTAAGAAGCAAATATGGGGGGAAAGAGTGTGAATGTGAATAGATTTGGGGCTTATCAAGAAAGTGGGTTCCAGACAAGATAACATCTTTTTTCGCTAAAATGACGCTAATGGGGAAATGCCACTACCAGACTCGTGAAGGAAATGGTTAGGGTTCGATTTGTGCGCATGGAAATTTCTAGGAGTCATTGGAGAGGCATTCTGAGAATTTGCCTAAAAGGCAATTACAAGCCCATGAAATTAAGAATTAAAGACATTAGATTTGTTAGATCAGCCAAAATGCATGGGGTAGGATGTCCAAGCAAAGATTAATTTACTGCTAAAAGCTGATTTGTCAGTTTAAGTGGCAAGACTGACCTGTGATGAGCTAGCATTTGTATTTTAGATTCAGATGCACTTCCGGAAAGATTTGCTTACTCTGAAGAAATCGTTCGAGGTACAGATTCAGAAGAAGTTCCCTAATGACAAATCAGCTTTCATAAAGGATACCTATGGCCATGCAGAGTGGTTTGAAAGTGTACAAAGAAAGCTCAGTCATTTTATTTGTGAACAGGAACTTTCACATTTGTGTTTTTGTTTGCAATGCTGAAAAAAATGTCCTGTTAGTTTTTGGTGTTGGGGAGAGAATAACTTTTATGAGTTTTGTTCTAATAAATAAATAAATGAACCTGTTCTTTTAATGTTTGAGGGATGCACCAATATAAAGTGCACCCCAGCTCTTCTACCCCCTCCCCTGCCACAAGCTATGCAGAAGTTGCTCAGACAGCCATCACATTGTTCGTTTATGGCCACACAACAGTGTACTAGTTCCACACTGTGGCGGCATCTGCCACCGGTTTCCAAATCACTGTGATGAAAGGATAGAGAGAAAAGAGGGGGTGGGCTCCACAACACAACTGAACAAACAGGGAACAAAGCCTCCGAATTATGTGGAGGTACGTTCTTACACATGCACTATCTTTCTTCCACCAGAAGAAGTTCCAGAGTCAATACAAGGTAGGTTTGGCTTTCTTTAGGAGTGGAAACCTACGGTGTTTCTTTGCTATTTGATATATCTACAAGTACAGTAAAGCCCCCAAAGCCATTGTTTTAGTTATCAGTTTCACTTAACTGCGGTTGACTGTGGTCTGAAAAAATTAAATAGAATCATAGAGCTGGAAGGGGCCATGAAGGCCACCGGGTCCAGCCCCCTGCTGTTGCAGGACACCACGTTACACCATCCCACTCAGATGGCTGCCCAGTTTCTTTTTGAATGTCTTTGGTGTGGGAGAGCCCACCGCCTCTCTAGGCAGCTGGTTCCACTGTTGTATCGCTCTCACAGTGAGGAAGCTTTTCCTGATGCCCAGCCTGAATCTGGGTTATCACACCTTGACCTGATTATTCCGTGTCCTGCACACTGATATGGGCAAGAAGAGATCTTAACTGTTCTCTTCGTGACAGCCTTTGGAGCACTTCTAGAGGGATATCACATCCCCGCTCAGGCTTCTCTTCTCAAGGCTGAACATGCCCAGTTCTCTCAGTCTCTCCTCACAGGGCAGTGTTTCCCTGGATCATTTTTGTTGCCCTCTGCTGGACCCTTTCTAATTTACCTGCACCTTTCTTAAATCTTAGTGCCCAAAACTGGACACAGTATTCCAGCTGAAGTCTGATTAGTGAGGAGTATAGGGGAACTACTGCTTCTGTGAGGGCTGGGCCACGGGCAGCAGCAAGGCGGGGGCAGAATGCCAGGTCCAGGGGACGAGCTCGAGCTGAGTCTGGAGATCACTACAGGCCAGAGGTCTGGGGCAAGTCAGCGGGTCCAAGTCAGAGGCATGGATGAAAGCAGTTCGAGTTTGGCACGTGCGGGCGCGCAGAGAGCGAGCGAGCGAGCTAGCGAGCACAGTTCCAGAGTCGGTTTACCAGAGAGACGTTGATGCGAGGGTTGTAGCAGGCTGGAGCAAGACAGGGTCTACTTGGAGGAAAGACGGGAAGAGCCGAAAGGGTGCTGGCTGGAGCCAGGTGGGAACAGACTCGAACACGGCAGGAACGAACGGGAACAAGGCGAAGTGAAGCCGGGGCCGGAGCACAAGAAACCCCCAGGAGACTTGCATTGCTGCAGCAAGGAGCAGCAGTGCAGGGAAGCCTTTTCTGCAGGTCTTCAGGGTCTCCAGCTGCACTGCGTAATTGCTCCAGAGTCACTCCTTCTAAGTGCCTGCAAAGGCACTCCTGGGTCTGTGAGCACTTGCAGAGTTATTCAGGCCCTGATCCTGACAATGTCTTGCAATTTGGAGGTAATACTTCTGTAAATGCATCCCAACATAGCATTTGCCGTTTTGGCAGCTGCATTGCATCGTTGGCTCATATTTAGCCTATTGTCCACAGTTACTCCAAAATAGAAACTTCCAGGGCCAAATCATTCAGAATATAATAGGGGAAGGTCAGCAGTGGGTTAAACTAAGTGGCAGCAGGGCAAGAGAGTGGGAGCAGTTGGCTTCCTAAGTGCACTAAGGCAAGAGGTGGACTGTGTATATACAGAAGATGGGGAAGGAAGCAATCATTTAGTCTGTGAAACCACTTTGGAAGCTGATGGGACTCAATATTAAGAGTTAAGGTTTTGTGGGGGAGCTATAGATGTTTGCAGGTTTTCTACTTTTATGGGGGTCCTGTGCCTGTATAGGTTCACTACTATCTGCAGTTTCAGGCATCTGCTGGGAGACTTGGAACCTGCCCTATTGCAATACACATAGCTGAAGGCAAGCAGCATAGGCATTCATCAGATCTCCAGAGAGAATGATCTGCACACTCTCAGATTGCCAGAGATAATCAACTGTAGCCTAATGTGGCTTTCAGCTTCCAGCTCACAGGCACAAACTGTAAGTTATTCTTAGCTGATTTATCCTTAGGTGAGTGGAACAAGCTGACTTCTCCAAATGGCTCTCACATTCCAGGGATGGTCATCGAACCATCTCCAAGCAATTAGTTCCCCAAAATAGGCACCCATCACCCATACGGGGTCATGTGTCCATAATTTCTCTAACAAAAGGGATTGTTAGCTATGCTTGGTTAGGATTCATAATACCAAGGGAGCCTCAGCTATCTAGTGTGCAAAGCACTTCAGCCTCCAGGAACAAAAGAAATGCAATTTGGTGTTTCTTTACAGGAAGCATTTAGTCTGCACTAATGACCACTTGCTCATGGCCATCTGGGAGGCCTCTTCATGCCATTCCCCTTCTCCAGAACTTCACCCATGTTTTCCAGTCTTTGTCATGGATTGTCATCGTTTTAAGAGTGCAGAAAGTCTATTAAATTTTAAATCATGATAAATTGGAAGAAAAACACCATGCTGCAGTATAGCCACACCATGAAAACGATAGAAAGCCCAAAAAATACACCAGGAAACGGCAGGAAAAAAATGTTAAAACCCCATTTTCCTTCCTGAAACAAAATCAGAGGAATACATGGTAAAGCAGAAAAGTATATCTCACATATAAATAAACTGCTGTTTATTGAAGTATAACAACAAGTTATTTGAATTACTACACTAATTCTTCACACTTTTCCCATCATAAATCTCAAAGCAGTGTACATGCAGGTCTGAAGCAGTCTCCTATGCTGGCACTGACCAGACCAAAACTTGCTTGGCTTCAGCAAAGTGGCCTTTGCACAACACGGAGAAGTCCCAGCCTCCTTTTGGGAAAGCTGCCCTGAATGAGAGAAGCACATGGGCAGTGCACGGCACATCACCAACAGGGCGAGCATCCCAAGGAGCCCGTCTCCCTTTCTGCCTCCTGCCCTCTCCTTTGCTCCCATGGTGCCCAACAATCAATGGGGCTTTCAGCAAGCCCTGCTGCCCCCCTCCCACAGCTGTGGGACAAACACTATCCTAGCAGCCTGCTGGAAAACTTTCCCATCGGATGCCCATGTAGGATCCCTTGAGGAAGTCTACCTGGCCATATGTGCTGCCTCCATTCAGGCACAAGTGTCCACACTGATGCTGTTGTCAGGATGCCTTGATAGCAGCAATGAGACAGGATATTTGGGTTCAGTAGGGAAAGACCCCTTTCGCCTTGAACCTCAGCAGTTTATTGAAAAATCACTCAGTCCCCCTGCGGTTACTTACGACAGCATGCTACCAGGTAGTGGTTCTCTCCACCAACTACAAGCTTTTAGAACATATATAGAGTGTTATATAGGTTCTGAATCACATGACATAGTAGCAGGGTGGATGATGACAAAATGAGGGGAACACAGTCAAAAGAAGGTGAGAGGTCTGGCTTAATTCAATAGCATTGATTACAAGAGATTTTAAAAAAACGATCACAGAGGCACAGGGATTATTGTGGGTCTTGGCATTTAATGAAGGGTGATTGCAATACTGCTAAAAAAACTTGTCTGGCCACCTTATCAGTTTTGTTAGCTGTTGCACAAGAATAGGCAGGAATTAACTTTCTTTGGGAGCCCCATTCTGCAAAGACTTTTCCAATCAAAAGCAGTAGCCACCTCTTAAAGGAACAGCTTTGAAATGCACACTAAATAGAAGCCTGCTTGGACTTCTGGTATTTTCTGAGAAAGAGGTGCAGAGATGTTGCAAGTTTGATTTTATAACACAAAGGCACATAGAAGCAAGCTTTTTCTACCAGGATTTATCTGACTTTCCCCAGCACCATCATGTGCCTGGCACTGTGACAGCATGTGTAAGCCCTGCACTTGGGAGAGCATGGGCACATGTGGAAGGAGGGTGGAGGGAGGGGGGATCTGCTCACACATCGGCACCAACTATGGCGGCACTGAGGAGCACTTCTGCAGTGCTACACTAAGTAGCCACAGAGCTACTTCAGTGAGCAGGCAGTTGCTTTGCGAGGCAGAAGAAAATCAAAAACAAAATAAGGCAGCTGGCTGCAGCCACACTCAGCGGAGCGTGTGGGCCACTGAGGGAGATGCAGGTGACACAGGCAGGAGGACTGCATGCTGAGACACAGGGACCAATGGGATATGAACTGCTGCTTGAAGGGAGGGAAGAGGGAAACCAGATGCCTGTCTGAATGTGGGACACAAGCTGAGACAGAAACGCAGAAGCAGAGCGAGTCCAAAGGGACTTCCTGGACCATCTAGTCTGACACCTGGTTCCAGCCGGCTTCGCTCATGATATGCCCACCATGTGCATGTCCAGCCTATCCTTGAACACCCGCACCGATGGGGCCTCAACCACCTCCCATGGAAGGCCATTCCACACCCTTGGGGTACTTGAACCTTGGTTCCTTGAGCTTGGCTCCGTTGGAGCGCCTCCTGCCTTCCTCTGCAGGGGAGAACAGGTCTCTACCCATCTCCATGTGACATCCCCTCACATACCTGTATGTTGCCAACATATCCCCTCTGAGTCTCCTCTTCTCCAGGCTGAAGAGACCCAGTTCCCTCGGTCTCACCCTTTATGGCTTCCCCTGCAAACCAGATACCATGTTGTGCAGCTCTTGCAAGGTGTGGCTTAGCTTCATGAGTGAACACACCCATCAGGCCCCAACTTTCCTGATTGTCCCAACCACTGCTGGCTGGGACTGATAGGAGCTGTAGTTATAAAAAAAATCTGGAGGGCACAAGGTTGGGACATAATGTCAATACCAGTTTGACACTTCACCCCCTTTCTTGCTCCCTCAAGAATTGACAAGGAATAGTTAGTGACAGAGCAAGACTGACCTCCGACAAGTCCATCTACTCTAGATATCCACACAAGGTTGAAGCAAAGATGCTCAGACATTGCGGTCTGGGGCCACCAGGGTTGTGAGTAGGCTGTTTCAATATTGCCTCTTCCAGACACTGCCATGGACCTGGCAATCAGAGTCCATGTGGATTCAGGGGAAGCATCTGATCATTGGAGATCAGTGTGGAACAACATGCCATTCATAGGTACAATTCATATGGTCTGGGCAAGACACAAATGATGGATGACACATTACAACATAAGAAGATATACAGTGCATGAAAGCAATTGTCCATCTAAGCCAGCACTCTGTCTCCCCAAAGTTGTGTAACTATGATGGCTAGCAGCCTTCAACTGGCTCTCCAAAACTTTTTAAAAGATCTGTCTAAGCTAAGGGTAGGCAAAGTGATGCCTACAGATGTTTTGCACTGCAACCTCCATAATCTCTGGTCATGCTAGTTGGGGCATATAGGGATTATAGTCTAAAATACCTGAAGGACACCAGGTTTTCTACCACTGGTCTAAGTTAATGGCAATCACTACATGGCATGGCATGAATTCCATAATTTAATTGTATGTCATGTAAAGCACAGATTCATTGAAAAATATGTCCTCAGTTGACATAATGTTCATCCGAAAGGCTTTCAGTTCAAATCGTTTTCCATCAAGGAAACAAAGACGTGGAGATAGTGGCAGGGATGGACATCTCCACTGGGATGACATTTCATTCTGGAAATAGTTAGAGACCTCCACTGTAAGGAGATGAGAGGATGTGCTGCCAGCCAGTCCTCCTGTGTGGGAAGAGGGGTTCTGTGATTTTCTCTTTCCTTTCTTGGAACCCTTTGGGTAAATGAAAGTGGAAATCTCCCATGTGAGCAGCAAGAGACATATCCAGTGTGGCACAGTGGTTAAGAGTGTGGGGCTGGGACTCAGGTGATCTGGGTTCTAGCCCCTGCTCAATCATGGGGCCAACTGGGTGACTTTAGACTAGTTGCAGATTCTCAGCCCAAGTTACTTCACAGAGTTCTTGTGGGGATAAGACTGAGAGCAGCAGGAGAAGAATGAAGGAAGCAAAGTAAGTCATTTTGAGATCTTTAAAAGCAAAAGAAAAAGGTGGGATATAAATCTAATAAATAAAATAATTAATAAATATCTTGCACTTCACAGTAGAAATCTCCATCTACAATCTGGTTCACAGTGCGAAGACTGCAAGGCTAATGCAGATGGATATCAACTCACATGTGCCGTGGACTCCTAGAAGCCCACCAAACTCAGTTTTGGTTAAATTCTTAGGAAAATAAATATTTCACCAACTGATACACTAACTGGTCTCAGAACAACACTGGAGCGTAATCTCCACCCCCATAGTTCGTGTTTTGTAAGGGCTTGTTTCCTGAATACAGATAATACTTTGCAGCTTTGTTAGATGCATGTGCTGTGAGCAAGCATGATAACCGCTGCTTTGGTGGTGACAGGAAAGTGTGGGAGACAAAGGTCAACAGGATGGTTAAGGACGTGTGTCCAGGCTTCTCATCCCACAAAGTGCCTTGCAAGCAGGCTTCTTTCTCTCTCAAGTCAAAAGTCAGAGCTGCCCACAGAAGACAATAAAAAAATCCAGAATTGTAGTGTGGCTGTGATTGAGGGGCAGTATCCCCCCACCCACATTTTAAGGTAGAGTAGCAGTAGCTAAGACAATAGTATGAGCTGTTTCTATATTTCTTATTGGCGAAATTGTTTGCTTCTTTCTTTGTTTTAAAGTCTGTGAACTCTGAAAAGTACAATGTGTTGGCACGGACGCCAGCAAAGCACAGGGCTTCTTCATGTAACTGAGTGCTGAATTTGAGCTGGAAGTGGAACGGAAGGACCATTGCTGCATGCTAAGGGATATTTTGCATCAAGAGTTCTTGGCTGCACCACCAAATGAGACAGACCCTGCCACACCTCTGATCTTCATGACTCAGTGGGATACATGCACAAGCCACTAGGAAGCACAGCCCATATATTTCCTCCCAAATTTCATTTGTCTTCATCTGCAAGACCACTTTACCAAATGGAAAAGGGGATGTTATGTTCATGTGAAATAAGTCCTGAATTGGACAGAACATACATTTCGAGCTTGATCGTTAGCAAGATGGTTCCTAGCTGGCTTACTCTTAGATTCAGTTTGAACCTCCAATTTGACCTCCTTGACTTGAGCTGAGTGGATAGGTACTGACTCCATTTATTAGCCTGGCTCTAGCTGTTTTAGCTGATGCTTTTTTTTCAAGGCTGACTGGGTTCTAGTCCCTGCTCAGCCATGGAGCCAACTGGGTGACTTTGGGCCAGTCACAGACTCTCAGCCCAGCCTACCTCACAGGGTTGTTGCTGTGGGGATAAGATGGAGGAGGAGAATGATGTAAGCTGCCTTGAACCCTTTGTAGGAAAAGGCAGGATATAAACCAGAAAATAAATAAATAAAGGTATATTTATGAATATATATTTGCCTTGGAGGGATGGAAGAAAGGGAAAGTGATGATCTCTGTGGAGCCGGCGGAACCGGCGGTGGCAGCAGAGTGGAATTATTCCTTGTAAGAGAGAGCAACAGCAGTGCTTGATTCCAGGTATTCTCTAAAACACTTTTGTAAAATGAAAGAACAAACCAAATTGTGCAAACTGAGAGCGCAAAAACACCTTCAAAACATGCCAGTCACTGACGGCTCCTGCGAGGTACTGCTTGAGGAATCTGAAGGGACTGTTACAATGAAGATGGTGAAATCCAGTTGTGAAGCTGGTTTTTGTGATCTCACATGAGCCAACCTTGGTCTGCAATTGCAGCAGGGAAAAGGAGAGAAGTGAGTCCTGCTGCAGCATCCCTTGAAGAATGAACAGGGAAAGAGAACTACCCATAGTGAACCTGTCTAGCACTGGATACTACATGCATTGTTTGTAGAACAACCAACCCGCTGTGGCTTGTTATCAGGCATGTCATATGAGTGCACCCAGAGGCCAAGTTCAGACATCTTGATCTGGCCAACAGGAGCATGGTTAATTCTTCACTGCTCCAGTGGTAGCTTCCCCTCCTTTCCTGGCCCATTCATTCTGCCTCTACACTTCCCAGATGTGTGAATTGGGCTAATCACAGCTCTCCTGTGCCATATGTAGTTTCAGTTCTTTGGTCCGTATTCTAGGAAACCATGAAGGGACAGCTAAAAGGAAGTAAAAAAAAGCCACTTTTTGGGAAGAAAAGATGTCATTAGAAAGTTAGAAGAGGCAGGCATCATTAGTATGCATATAAGAATTTTGTATTATTATTTAAGACGCTTTAATGACTGTTTAAATATGATGCTGTATATTACTTTGGCAAATATTATTCTTTCTTCATTTCTTACAGCAAAAATGGCATAGGAAAACGGAAACAGAACAGAAACCAAAAATCAGAAAAGAGCATTTTGCCTTCCGGTAAACAGTGGTCATTTCAGAAGGTATTCAAATCTGTGTGTAAACCTGTATTAAGATCCTATAGTCCCTAGACAGTATCTGGGGGCCTCCAGATGTTTTCAGTCCAGATGCAAATTGGCGATATTGCTCTGATTCTCGCAATTGTTACTCTGAGCCTACAGCCCCTTCACAGGCAGCCCAGGAAGGACCTCAGGCGTTCTCCAAGGCAGGAAAAGCAACCTCAGAAAAGGGCGAACGGGGATGTTCTGGTGGACAAGAGGGCAGGGAAGACAGAGGAGGCCAAGATACCTCCTGTTATTCTGCAGCTGCTCTAGCCTGCTTCTTTCCCTCCCTGAGAAGCTTTAGCCAGACAGTGAAAAGGGCCATCTAGCAAAAACGCAGCATGGAAAGATGGGGAGGCACAAATCAGCCCCACTGCTTTTGCTGCTGTGTGTTGGATGCCCACATGCCTCTGATACAATGGCTGATGGGCATCATGACAGGATCGTGCCCTTCATAGAGTGAGTACTTATAAGGAATATTAAGCAAATGTAAGAAATATATGAACGTGTATAATGCTATGTAAGGGGAAACTGAAGCGGGGAGGAGAGACAGAGAAGGGAAAAGGAAATAAAGCTGGAATGAAGTAAAACATGGTCAGATGCCGGGAATGTTATCTACTTAAACAGAATAAACATTAGGCAAGGGCTGACTAGCTGAAGGTAACAATGGCAGAAGCTGAAACAAGCCTTGGAGGACTGGGAGCATCCTATTCAAGACAGGAGGAACAGGGGAGGCAGTCTTCACCTACCCTCTCCTCCCACTCTGCATTTCTACTAGACAGCCATCTTTTCTCATCTAGCTGGGGCACTTCAGAGGGGGAGGATAAGAGGTTGCAGAGAGCATTTATGTCATACCTGGGCTTCTGCAGCCTCTTCGCCTCCCAAGATGCCCTCTTGCAGCCCTCTCTGATATTGAGCTCCTGGCCACAGAGGGGCAGCTAGCATGGTCTGCCAGAGAAAACTGATCTCTGAGAGTTGATCTTTGAAGCTGAAGTCTCCTACAACACTGCCTGGGGTTTGCTCCCTTAGTAAATTTTCTTCTCAGGCTTGGAACCTCCTTGGTGTAATCCAGACAAATCATGATCTTATACCTGATATGAATCAGCTTTGTTTGATTTTATTTTCATTTTAATGGTAGTGGTTCTATATGCCTTAGCATAGCACCCATTTAAACATGTTGTTGTTAGTTGCGAAGTCATGTTCGATCCATCGCAACCCCAGAGACAACATTCTTCCAGGCCTTCCTGTCCACCATCCCACGGAGTCCACCTAAGCTCACACCAACTGCTTCAGCGACTCCATCTAGCCACCTCATCCTCTGCCGTCCCCTTCTTCTCTTGTCATCTATTGTTCCCAGCATTAGGCTCTTCTCCAGGGAGTCCTTCCTTCTCATTAGGTGGCCAAAGTATTTGAGTTTCATCTTCAGTATCTGGCCTTCTAAAGAGCAGTCAGGGTTGATCTCCTCTAGGACTGACCGGTTTGATTGCCTTGCAGTCCAAGGGACTTGCAGGAGTCTCCTCAAGCACCACAATTCAAAGGCCTCAATCCTTTGGCGCTCAGCCTTCCTTATGGTCCAGCTTTCACAGCCATACATTGCAACTGGGAAAACCATAGCCTTGACTATACGCACTTTTGTTGGCAGGGTGATGTCTCTGCTTTTTAGTGTGCTATCTAGATTTGCCATAGTTTTCCTCCCAAGGAGCAAGCATCTTTTAATTTCTTGGCTGCAGTCCCTGTCTGCAGTGATCTTGGAGCCCAGGAAAATAAAATCTGTCACTACCTCCATTTCTTCCCCATCTATTTGCCAGGAAGTGAGAGGACTGGATGCCATGACCTTAGTTTTCTTAATGTTGAGTTTCAAGCCAACTTTTGCACTCTCCTCCTTCACCTGCATCAAGAGGCTCTTTAGTTCCTCTTCACTTTCTGCCATGAGAGTGGTATCATCTGCATATCTGAGGTTGTTGATATTTCTCCCAGCAATCTTAATTCCGACTGGTGATTCATCTAGCCCCGCCTTTCTCATGATGCGCTCTGCATATAAGTTAAATAGGTAGGGCGACAGTATACAGCCTTGCCAAACTCTCAATTTTGAACCAATCATTGGTTCTGTGTCCTGTTCTCACTGTTGCTTCTTGACCCGCATATAGGTTTCTCAAGAGACAAATAAGATGGTCTGGTACTCCCATCACTTTAAGAACTTGCCACAATTTGTTGTGATCCACACAATCAAAGGCTTTAGCATAGTCAATGAAGCAGTAGTAGATGTTTTTCTGGAACTCCCTAGCTTTCTCCATGATCCAGCATTTAAACATAGAAACAGAGCGAGTCAGAAGGGGCCTCCCGGGCCATCTAGTCTGACCCCCGGCTCCAGCCGGCTCCATTCATGACATACCCACCATGTGCATGTCTAGCCTTTCTTTGAACACCCTCACCAATGGGACCTCAACCCACCTCCCGTGGAAGCCCATTCCACACCCTCGGGGTCCTGACTGTCAGGAAGTGCTTCCTGGCATCTAAAAGGAACCCGGGTTCCCTGAGCTTTGCTCCGTTGGAGCGCGTCCTGCCTTCCTCTGCAGGGGAGAACAGGTCTCTACCCACCTCCACATGACATCCCCTCACATACCTGTACGTTGCCTGTATTTGATTTTTTTTTAAATGGACTGAAATGGATCATATCTATGATTTATGTGTTATAACATTTAAAGGTAGGTACATTCTGTCAATTTAGTAGGATCTAATTGTGTGAAGTGAAAAGCAGTATTTTTTGTCTTTTTCTATGTTTAATGTTATTTCAGGGAATGCCAAAGGATTGCAGAAGTTCAATAAGCAAGAGAGTTCTCTCTTAGCTAAAAGTTGAATGCCAATGTAGCTTTAAAAACAAACAAGAGACCCATTTGAAATATTAAACTTCAAGGTATGAAACATTCTGATCTCTTAGTTTCAATGCTTCATCATCTTTATAGTCACTTTTTAAAATCACACTTCTTTTCTTCATTGTTAAATGGTGCTTATATTACAGTGATTCCTATACCCAGCAAGGTAACGCTATCAATCTATTTCATTAATATTACAATATCAGCTGCCATTTTGGCTGAGAGGATTGCAACAAGTTATTGCAACACTGCTTTGTGGTTTTATTTTGTTTCTGAAAGTTTACAAAATATTAATGTAACTAAAAAAATTAATTACTAAAATTAAAAAACCAAATTTCTTACATTTCTATTCTGTCCAATAGCTAACCCTCTCTGATTAAATCCCAAGATTAAGCCACTTAAAAGTATATAATATACAACCAATGTACAAAAACAGAAATTGAAAACAATCAGCAAGTCCCAGGACTCTTAAAAATTTATCATCTGCTGTTAAATGAATGGACGTAGAAGTAAGTCTTGATGTTGTGCCCAAAGCATGACAATGTGGGTGACAGGCAGGCCTGTTCATCAGTACTGAAAGGGCCATTCATTGCTTTTTATGCCAGTGCATGAATGGAACATTATAAGCTATATGTGTTATACTTAAAGGTAAAAGTAAAGGTTTCCCCTTGACATTAAGTACAGTCATGCCTGACTCTAGGGGGCAGTGCTCATCTCCGTTTCCTAGCCGAGGGAGCCAGCGTTTGTCCGCAGGCAGTCTCCGTGGTCATGTGGCCAGCATGACTAAACACCGAAGTGCACGGAACGCTGTTACCTTCCCACCGAAGTGATGCCTTTTTATCTACTTGCATTTGCATGCTTTCCAACTGCAAGGTCGGCAGGAGCTGGGACGGAGCAACAGGAACTCACCCCATTGTACAGATGCTAACTGGTGACCTTTTCATCAACCAGCACAGCAGCACAGCAGTTTAAACCACTGCACCACCTGCATCCCTATGTGTTACGCTTACAGTGCTTTATTCAGAATGGAGCAGATATTACAAAATAAGGCAAGGGTGCGATCTTGTGGCCTCCTGGCATTACCTGGGAGCAGGCGTAGGATTATTTGGCATCCCAGTTCTGAGGTTTTCTGGTCAAGCCACCCCCTGCATCCCTCTCTTGCACTGTCAAGGAAGAACCAGGACAGCTCTGTCTCTGAGCTTGCACAGAGACTCTGGAGAAAAGTGAGGGTAGGCGGCTGGAGCTGGCAGATTGCTTCATACCCAAACAATGCCAAACTGCTTTCCTTCCTGCTCTGCGCCACTTCATCTGGATGGCCAACCAGCTGCTCCATTTAAAATGAAGGGTGTGAGGTACAGCAACGAAGACCACTGCTGCATCCCCTCACTGTGCTCTGGATGCATATAAGCCTCCAAATCTGGAAGGTCACATGCATCAACGGCAGGGGGCACTGGACTGCGCCCTCGGGCAAGTTTCTGTGGGGGGGGGGATAGGGGATGACCCATAGGTTGGGCAAATAGAGCTGCTGTCTGACGGGGAAGGAACTAAGTATGTGTTAGATTGGTAAGTAGTGCTCACTAATTTGGATCTAATGTTATGTGAGCATGTAGGAGGCATATTGGAAATTAGATGGTGATATGATTAATAAATCTAAGAACAATTTTTTTGTATTTTTATACAAATTGTTAAAAGAGATAGGTTAGTAATAAAGCTGAAGCTTGTCTCAATCTGCGTTAGAGAAAACAGTGCCATCTCAACACAGGTACTTTTAGATCAGATGGCTTCCCTGTGCATGCTTTTTGAAGCTATCCAGTAATGTGCACTATGCTGGTAGAAAAATCCAGCACATGGCTGTTTAGAACTGATGGGTCTTAAAACTGCCATTGATGGTCACACAATATGACATTGCACAAGAATATTGTCATAAAAGGTGCTGGGTAAGCATAATAATAACATATCCATATGTACATAACTTTACTGTTTTCCCAACTTGCCCCCAAGTGAATGGATTAGGAAAGAAATCCTGTGGGATACTGACAGTGTTGGCATTTCTAAACTCTAAAGAAAATCAGCTCTATCCTCCATCTTTTATAACATAAACTATGAATGGGTTTGGTGGATCTCTGTGTGACAATTTCCATTTTATCCCATGAATATTGCCTGTCTTAGATTTGATTCCCTTGAGGCTGTAAGCAAGAGTCTGCTGACTCTTTCCTCTGATTTCCAGGATGCCTGCCAAGTGTGTGACAGCAGATGGGGTAGCATTCAGCACTGACCCTGCACTAGCAGGAATGACCGTGCGTGCAATGGGAAGGTAAAGTAGCTGGGACAAAGACAGCAGATCTTCTGCTTCCAGAAAGGGGTATGTCAGCAGAGCTTATGAAAGAGGGTTCTGCTTACTTATCCTGTTCTGGGAGCAGTTCTTTTAGCTAGCTTGTTGTATTCCCGAGTGCTAGCTCCCTGGTGCGCTAGTAACCATTCCTGCTAGCCAAAATGGCCAGCACAGGATGCTGCTTATAATCAGCATGCTGCACATGAATTTTAGTAATCCGATTGTATTGTAAGAGCATCCATTACATGGCACAGGCCATGTAAATTTCACACAGGTGCCAGCTGTTTAATGGTTCTACTGTAATTCTACCAGAACTTTGGGCCTCCCTTTTTAAATGAGGTGTGTGAAATGACCTTACCCTGCAAATAAGCTTTCAGTGTAACCCATTAGTAGCAGTGTTGCTAATCTATGGGGTGCTGATTAAATTCAAGAAATTATTGTTTGGCTAACTCCATAACAGAAACAAAACTGGAGCCTCATTTAGGCTAGAATTGAATTGAAAGAGTGATTTCACAGTGATAAATTGATGCACTCTTTGACAATCTAGTGCTGTCTAGATATGTTACACCTCTAATAATCCTTGAACATCTATGATAGGCTGGCTGGAAGAATATGGGAGTTGTAGCCCTTCAGATTTAAAGGGCACCAGATCAGGGAAGGCTATGGTTTCCCCAGTTGCAATGTGTGGCTGTGAAAGTTGGGCCATAAGGAAGGCTGAGCGCCAAAGGATTGAGGCCTTTGAATTGTGGTGCTGGAGGAGACTCCTGCGAGTCCCTTGGACCGCAAGGCGATCAAACCAGTCAGTCCTAGAGGAGATCAACCCTGACTGCTCTTTAGAAGGCCAAATACTGAAGATGAAACTCAAATACTTTGGCCACCTAATGAGAAGGAAGGACTCCCTGGAGAAGAGCCCAATGCTGGGAACAATTGATGGGAAAAGAAGAAGGGGACAGCAGAGGATGAGGTGGCTAGATGGAGTCACTGAAGCAGTCGGTGTGACCTTAGTGGACTCCGGGGGATGGTGGAGGACAGGAAGGCCTGGAGGAATGTTGTCCATGGGGTCGCGATGGGTCGGACATGACTTTGCAACTAAAAACAAAGATCGGGGAAGGCAGATCTAAGGTCAGTAGCACTGGGCTCATCAGGGCATAATCCAAAATTAGAATTGGTCCAATCACAAACCTCATGGTTCTGTGACAAAGTAGAGAAGTAGTTAAAAAAAGGGTTGGCCTAATCTTTACATGCATGGAAAACAATTTGTAGTCCCAGTGCAAAGGATGTAAGAATTGCCAAATATCCTGGAAAGCTTTTTCATGCAGCTGCTATACCTCAGCTTACAGCCAGGCTCTTACAAAAAACAGTCTTTGTTGCCCCCTAGTGACATATATGAGAGAGGACACAAACTGCCAAAGTTAGTAATAGTGGCCACTTATGTATGAGGCTGGTTGCAGGACAGATCATGGCGTGAGCTTTCTTAATCCTTACTTCTTCCAGAAGTGAACCAGTGACACAATCATCTGTAAAGGGTATACACTAATAAAACAGAATTAAGAATAGCAACACCCAAAACAGTGCAGCAGCCTCTTTCTGCCTCAGGGTCACTTCACTGGATTCTCTAAGCTGGGCAAAGGGCTTAAGCATCTCAGTTCTCTACTAAGCTACCATTTCAACAGGTATAAAAATAGCTAAGTGGAGAATAAGTTGTTGCCTACAACTGTTTATAGCATTTTCCAGTAATAAGTTAGCCTCAGGTTAATACAGAAAAAAATTCTCTCTCCAAGTGAGCATTCTGAGTGAAAGTTCCTGGTGAGCATGCCCAGAATTTGCATGGCACTCACCGGGAACTGAGGTCTGCGTGAATGACACTGGCAAGAGTGAAAAAAACACCCAAGAGAGTCGGCTGGGTGTGTACAATCAAAACATTTACAGTTTACTCAGACATACAGGAAATATATGTGACACGTAGGCAGCCCTCAAAGGCACTACAAAGATGGAGTCTGTGCAGGAAGTTTTAATAATCTACCAGTTTGTGGGAGGGTGGGAGATCAGGTGGGGAACTGAATACACAGTATGCTAGAGTAAAACAGTAGGGATTGGGACATGCAACCTGAAGAAGAATCTTCAGGACAGGTAAACAGATATGTTAATTAACAGAGTACCTCCAAAGGACAGGCCTATTAGCATTGCTAAGGTGGAAAGTGAGAAACAAGGTTTGTAAGATGGGTTTCTGATCAGATCAGGAATCCCATCTCAAGTCTAAAGCTATTCTTACAGTGTCAGGCTTTTAGCAACCATATTATGGCAGAGCTTTTGCTCATTTGTCCTGACAATCCACAAGCTGCATCTCTGTTGCCCTGGCTGGGGTCAGGAAGTTTTTGGGGATTCCCAGAAAGTGATATGCCAACTCCAGATTTATTAAGAAGGAGATTATTATTGCAATAATACTAAATACGCTAGCTAGTCTTCAATAACATTCAGCAGCAAGCCACTTAACATCATGTAGTAAGGACTTCTTCAAGGTGGGATCCCAATCAGCTGAATTGCTCTCGAAAAGACTCTGAACTAGAGAACAAAGAAAGTGACTAACATCTATAGATTATAAACTTATGGTATTGCAATGCATGCATACAGCATTCTACATAATTAAAATATATGGTTACAGGAGTGATATTGTTTACACAGGTGCTAAGAGATAATTAAGTATAGTGAGCTTATAAGGAGTATTCCTGCCTGGATGATCAATGTTTCATCTCTGCCTGAACCTCAAAGCACAGACTCATTACTGCATCTTGCTCACAAAAGTAACACCTAGTAAGGAACGTTCAAGGGCAGTGTGCATGGTCCTTGTGCCATCTTGACATCAAGAAGAGAAAGCTCCCTAGTTTCATGCAAGTCATGGTCACAGCAATGCTAACTAAAGCTCTATCGTACTATTGTAAGCATGATAGACTTTAAAGCCAAGCGAAGCAATCAGTTCAGAGAGCTAGAGACCCAGGCCTGGCCTTTTGTGGTCCAGGACCTCTTCCACACTGTGTGCAGCAGGCTTTGTTGGGATGTAGCCTGTGATGTGGAAGGAGTTGCTGGTTGCACAGCTTTTGTCTTGTAAGCATCCGTGGACTTCCTCTTGGCTTGGCTCACTTTCCAACACAGGGTTGAGCATGAGAAGTCTGCAAGCCTCAGAAGGACACAGTCTGCAGGGTTTCATCACAACCCTAATACCTTCACACCAAGGTGATCGATTGCTACAGTGCATAAACAGAAACTCACTGCTAACAAGTCACAGGGCACACTGTCTCAGCCCCAAGGCCTCCGCTAAGAGTTGGGGGGAGAGGCCCTTGTGGATCTCTTGCCGGGACTAAAATTGGCAGGTGTTCCTAAAACTACATTGATAAATCACAACAGCCCCCACTGCTGCTCAATAAATTGCACTGCTGCTAGAATCTTCTTCAAACTTCACAGCCACCCCCTGCATTTTTATACAAAAAATAACAACCACCAACAAAACAGAAGACTGGATAGCAATGCTGAATTCTACCTCAGGATTGTCATTCACTACACTGCCCCACCATAACTGGGGTATTTTGCAGAGCTGCTATAAACTACATGCATCCAGCCACAGCCCTGCATCCTGTAATGTAGTTATGCTAAATGTGGAATTTACCTAGGTTCATTGTCAAGGATTACTTTACTGTTTTTATTTTTTGGTAGTTACTAAGATCTGAATTGGAAAGATCATGGGCTGTTATCTTTACTTTTGGGGTAGACATACAATTATCCAATCTTGTCTATGATAAATTCCTGGATTTTTGAATTGATTTTTCTGAGGCTGCAATCGCTTCCCAGCAGGGGTGACCCCACATTAACCAGGAAGCTCCTGCTCCAGAGAACATGTCAGTCGTTGCCATGACTTCTGCCAGAGAATGCTGAAAGGTGGGGCAGGCCTTTTTTTCCCTACAAAATGAGCGGGCAGAATAATGGCTGTGTGTGTTGCCTTTTACCATGTGCTCTACCAGGACAAGAGGCTAGATTTTAAAAATCCAAAAAATGGGACTCTCAGATTTCCCCTTGTGCCTCCCCATGCCTACAGGCCCTGCCCTCTTTTGTAGCTGGCCGCCCTCCAGGTGGCTTGCTGGGACAGAGATTGCAAGAGAAATTAACAACATTCTTAGGTACAGAAACAAAACACAAGGGCAGTATTCTATGGCACTTTCCAGTGGGAAAACTCCCATTTGCGCATGGCAACGGGGTAGATGTTTTCTGAGCCACCATACCAACTGCAGCTTGAAGAGGTTTTCCATTAGTACAATGTCACCAGTGTATACAACCCAGTTTTTCTATATCTAACAAATTATGTATTATGCCTATATACTGCCTTATTTCCTCTGCAAAGAACCCACAGCTACTTACATAATCCTCCTGCTCCATTTTGTCCTCACAACAGCCACCCCCCAGTGAAATGGATTAGGCCGAGAGTCTGTGACTGGCCCAAAATGAACTTCATGGCCAAGTGGGGACCTAAACATGGCTCTCATGGATCCCAGTTCAACGTCTGCCACACTGTCTGAAAGGCCAGGTTAGTTGTCCTCTGTCTCAGTTGCTTCATGTGTGTTTTTAGCGGCCTGTTTCTAACAGTGCCTCCAAGCAAGGCACTTATTGTGCACTCGTGATTCACTTACTCACAGAAATGTGTGGGGCCTTTTCACGACATCCTGCTCCTCTGGAGCCTCTTGATTTTTCCAGTCATTTTCCAAACGTTTTTTAGGAGGAGAAAAATCTGGTCATCTCCAAGATGGCAGCATTGTTTTCTGCAGAGGTGTCATGTAAATGCACAATTCTGCTCTGCAGCCCAGAGCCACCTTGTGAACAAGGGGACCATAGGAAAGGCACCTGAGAAAATCGTGGTGCAGGGTGTGAGACCCCTCCTGTGAAGGACTCTAATGCTGCTGCAGAGAAAGCAGGAGAAAGCTTGGTAAAGGGCTGGAAAACGCCTCACACAGGGAAGGCTAAAAAGGGAAAGGAGCAATCCTTATTGCCTAAGAATTCTCCAGCATGGCCAGAGAAATCTTGCTCAGCAAGTCATCTCTTTGCCGTGATGTTTCCCGTCTGTAAAATAGTGGACAAGAAGAAAAAAAAACTAAAACTAAAACTAGATAAAAACGAAGGTGGGGAAATGGATTAGTCTGGGTGGGGGTGTTCCACGGACTGGCACTTCCCCAAACGACCAAGCTGACAGCTTGGGGTCCTGCTGGGCTTCATGGTGTCTTTGCAGGGACAACTGGTTGTGGTGGCTAGGAATGCCTTTATTAGATTAAGCTGTGTTGGAGTTGCCCTAACAAATAGAAATCTTTGACACACACGCGCACACACACCCCCGTGCCGCAACTCTCCAGGTTTTTCCATTCAGGCTGCTTCTACGGGAAAGGGGGATGAGCCTTAGGATATGTGAATGAGTCAGCAGCTTCCTAATTTCCTCAAATGCAGAACACAGCCAGCAGGGGCGTGATACTGTGCAACTAGTTCAAATACTCAGATACTGGGCCAGCACCTCATTGCCTTTTTGGAATTTCCTACCTCAGACTGAAAAGCAAACATAGAATCCTGTTAAATTCTGTAATATCTGACTGTTTCATTTTTTATCTGTCACTCAGTCTCTTGATGCATCATGATGTTTTTTCTAATGTTTTCCTGACGATTTCCCAATGTTTCTGTATTGTCCTTTTGTGTGTCTACATCGTTCTTGCATATCATCCATTCAAATCTCCTTCCTTTCCCTGCAATGCGTATGTGACACCAGCTCCATAAAGCACTCTGTGTTTGCTCAGTTTCCTTGTAGCCAGTCTTAAACTGGTTACCTCTCAGCACTGTTGCAATTTAGGAAGAGCTGTTTGCTGTAAATAAACTATTGAATGAAAAGGAGAAACAGAGCTGCATGCCATCAGCATACCGATGACAGCACACTCCAAAACTCCAAAATGACCTTACTCAGCAGTTTCATATGGATATTGAATAGCATGGGGGACAGAACAGATCCTCAGGAATTCCATGCTGGAGAATCCATGGGACCAAGAAATATTCCTCAAGCATCTGCTTCTGGAATCATTCATCTAAGTAGAAGCAGAGTCACTGCGAGGCAGTATCCTACTCCTCAGCTCAGACAGTCACCCTAAGAAGGATACTGTGAACAATGGTATCAAAGGCCATCAAGAAATCCAGATCATACTCCCTCTGTCTCTCTCCCAGCATACAGGGTGACAAAAACTGTTTACATGCCGAAACCTGCCCTGAATCCTTACTGAAATGGATCCAGATAATCATTCTTACCCAAGAGTGTCTGGAACTGGTTGGCTACCAGCCACTCAAGAAACCTGCTCAATAAGGGAATGTTTGCCACCTGCCAGAAGTTAAGATCTTGTTTCAGTGATGGTTTCTTCAGGAGAAGTCTCATCATCATCTCTTTCAGAAGGCATGGGACCACTCCCTCTTGCAAGGGATCATTAATCCCTTCTTAGCCCAGTGAGTTCCTTCCTGGACCAATGACTGGTCAGGATGGTCATATGGTTGTCATGGAGTCCATGAAATCCTGAACCACCATAGACAAGCTGCCCCCAGCATGCATGGTGATGTCTCCCAAAACCAACAGCCTGGGGGACCTCAGCATCATGTCTGAGAGCACCTCTACCAGCTCAGGCAGGGAGTTTGTTGAGCAGCAGGGTGGCTGGTGCAGCAACAGAATCCTCAATTTGTCCCATTGACCCAATTCAAGATGTAAATACTCCAGACCTGTTGTCAGGATAGGGAACCTGCAGAAATAGATCAGGTCCCTCCAATCTGCCCCGATGCTGAACCAAGTATCCCACTGGGCACAACTGGGAAAGACTACCCCTTCCTGTTCACTCATCTAGCGCTTAGTTACACGTGCCAGACTGGCTGCCCCATCTGGTATTAGAGCATGAATGAATGAAGTCTTGTTCTGCATAGATGTGGCATTTAAAAGCAGCACCTAGAAATGATTGTCACTAGTTCAGCATTACCCCCTGGGGCATAATATCAGATTTAGAATAAAAAGTCTTTGTAAATCTAAATCTGATATTATGCCCCAGGAAAGGCAGTTTGTATCTGAGTTTAGCAACTCAAAAGATAAGCTGGTAAACTTTACTTTATAAATTCCACTTCTGTCTACCAACCATGGGTTGATATCACCCTGCTGGCTTCCTGAAGGCTATAGTAGGAGGCTGTAATCAATTAAGCAGATCTCCCTGGCTTTGCCAAGTGTGTTAATTTCCTTCCTTCTCCTTAGAAATTAAAAGAAAGGCCTCACTGGGGGACTATGCTAGAAGAACTCAGAAGACACTGCCAGGGCCTCTCACTTCCCTGTGTTGCTTAGCTGCTGTAATTGCTGCTCCTGCACTGTTGTTGTTTGGGAAGCCTAGCATGCTTCCTTTGCTCTGTTTCGAATTAAAAGACTTGATTCCAGTCTTTTAACAAATGATTGCATTCAAGCATTTTGAATATAAATGAAAATCCAAAAAGAAAACCAACACTTCAAGAGTCTTACTAATGATTTAATTGTGCATTTGGTGTACGTTAAAGTTTTGACATTTTAAAAGAGCATAATATAAAAATACAAATTTCATATAAAAAGAGAATCCATGTCAGTTTAAATATATTATCAATTTAGTTTCTTACTCTTAATGAATTATAATTTAAACTGTTTATGTACTGCTCAATACCATAAGATCTCTAAGTGGTTTATGTAAAAATATGGAAAATACAACATAAAACACAATATAAAATAGTAATAAATACATAAAAATAATTAAAACCATAAAACATAGCACTGCCATTGTAAATCAGTAAAAACTTGAGTGAATAGGTAGTCTTCAAGAGGCATCTAAAGCTCACCCTAATTTCTGCCTCTCAGACCACACGAGGCAGAGCAGTCTAGAGCAGTGGTTTTCAACCTTTCCACATCTGGGGACCACGGAGGCAGAAACAAAAAGCCGCATCTCCCCTCCTTGGCCCCCCTAGAAGCACTAGTGTGCCCCCAGCAAACACGATGCCGACTGAGGAAGAGGTGGTGGAGCACAGCCAACCCCCACGCGAGTTTGTGGCAACTGGGATGCGCTCCTCCCCCCCCCCGCCCCCCGCCACCACAGACTGGCAGGAAATCTCCAGAGGATTGAAAGTTGAAAACCACAGGTCTACTGCAGGGATGTAGTATATACATATTAAGTTATTAAGTTATACATATATACTACATACATTGTAGTATATACATATTAAGTTATACAAAATCAGGAGCATTTCTTTGTTATTTCCATTTATATCTGACCTCTCAAAAAGAAATATCCCAGGAGGCCGGTTGCTTTCCTTTAACTGTCGTTCTTTGAGTGGTCATCTGTGCATTCACACATCGACCATGAAGAACAACAAAAGCTTTTACCATCTGTACATTCACATATATGTGGATATATAGGAATGTGTAGGTCATACTCACACAGAGAGATAATACAAGTATATGTGTGTGCATGACCAGATCATCCAGAAAAGGCCATTCACCCAGTTCCTGAACCTAAGAGCTGCCCATGGACAGGGCTACCACCTGCTGCAATTCAGGCTACAATGACTGGCTCTCATCCAACACTGCTGCCTCCAAGCTCTGATCCAGCACCTGCTTGGAGGCAGATGTACATATAATGAGAGGCAATCCACTGGAATCAGTGGTACTTGAATGGATGATGACTCTAATTTAAGTCCCATTGACAAATACTTGGACTCCATATGGAGCCAATAAAATAACAGCCTGAGGGAAGGAAAAATGTAAATATGAACAAGAATAACAAAATACATAAGTTAAATATTAAATAATGGCCACAACTCTGATCGTTACTGTTTTCAAGAAAACCTCCCTCTTCATGAGGGACAAAAACTTGCATTGAAACACAGGTTTGCTTTCTGATCAGAATCAGAAAATGCTTTGAATATATAATATTAAATATGTTAAATAGAACAGTAATAAATAAGTTCAATGTTATGAAACTGTTATGGGGCAATGTGAAAGGTACCAGACGTTTCACATTCCCTTTCCACCTTCATGGATAAATGTAGAGGAGCATTTTATCACATAGCTGCACATGACCTGTGGTAAATTTTCCATCTTAATTGGTAGGAACCAAGGCAGTAGTTACACGCACACTGTTGAGTTTCTTCTTGGGAAAGAGTGATTTGTAGCGAGCTTATAGTATCAGTTATTTGATAGACAACAATGATGCACAAATACAACATGATAAAACATGATTTTCCTTTGATTCTATGGCAGGGCTGTAGGAGAGAGAACAAGGCCAGAATCCACTCATCGCATCATAAATGTAAGCACCCTGTTTGGAACTGAAGGGAAAGAGTTGCCATTGCTGTATTCTGCTACCATTGCTAGTGTTTTCCATTGTTGCTTCTCGCTTCATTGGTTCCATGTGGAAGTCTTGTGCAGACTTGTCCTGTCAGAATGACTTGACTTGGGAAGATTTCGTTATTCTATTGTCCTTTTAAAAATTACTTTAATACATCTGACTGGATGGATCATTTTCAATATCCTGATCGATGAATGGGTGAAAAACATGCTTCCCACACATTCTGTAAAGTTGGTGTGGGCTAATGTGGTTAAAAAAAAAAACTACTGCATTTCAGTTAAAGTATCAGCTTTCCCTTTCAAGAAAATACTTTTTCTGGTCCTTATTACAAATTGCTGTTGTTGTTTGGTCTTGTACAGTTGTAAAATAAGTATTGTTACAGAGTATTTTGGGGCTGTGGACACTTGCGAAACAGCTTTTCGACAAAATCCTTTAGTTGTGGGACGAAGTCCTTCATAAGAATGTGATCGGTCGGTAAACTGCACTTGTCCTTTTAAAGAAGAAGAAACAGTTGTGATTCTTTTGTACACCCTTCATCTGCATTAATTCAAATGACTGAAAATAGCAGCATCCAGGATTCTCCCATGGTAAAAGAAGTCATGCACATGAGGAGGTCTCATCTTCAAAGAACACACATATGAGATCAAACATACTGTAACAGGACCTATTTAATGTTTCTGGTATGAATTTTGCTCAGGTGCATGCTTTGTCCAGATCCAGAGAAAGAAAGACATAGGGGGAAACAGGTTTCTGGAGGCAGCTGAGCAGAACCGGGCTGGCAAAACCCAGCTGCAGTAAGGGGGGCCTCCATCCCATATCCCAGTTTGTGTGTTCTGTCCCAGCCCCCTGCACAGGATTTTCATCTCTCAAAAATAAAAGGTATGTTACAAACCAGCCTCCCCCAAACTGGTGCTCCTCAGTTGTTTTAGACTTCAACTCCTATCAGCTGCAGCCAACATAGCTGTTTTTATACTGATCAGTGATGAGAGATGAGATTTAAATTGTGAATCTTCACCACTGTTAAGATTAAGCATTGGTAACACCCTCCAATGTAGCCAATCTTCCAAAAATGATAGTGGAGAATGAGAGTGCCTCCTTGTTTCTAAATTGCTAAAAATGATGTTTTTAACTGGAAAAAGGAGGCTCTCCTGCCACACTTGTCATTTTAGAAAACTGATTTTTCTAAAACTTATAATGAACAACAATGCTCCTAATATTGCACTTCTGATTGCAAGGCGTGGTAACCTTGATCATAGTTAATGGCGCAGCACCCTGAGATGTGTGATGCGCAGAGAGCACAACGAAGAACGAACTTTATTGATTGAATACCTATAAATATTCCAATCAGACATACTGAAGTTAAAAGATGTGTTAAAAGTCATACGTAAAAATCAATCCTGTGCTACCACACCTACGCATTTGTTTTGGAGTGAAAAAAAAAGTTTTCTTTCAACTGTTTTTCACTAATGGAAGTATATATTTACTGAGGATACTTACAGTCCCAAGCTTGAACTCGCTTGGCAGTATTTTTGTCACATTTTCGCACATGGGTTTGTTGACATGCTTTAGAGCTTTGTTAACTTGGCAGAACATGGTTTGGTAAATTGAACTGTCACACTGTTGGAAAAAAACAGAACAAAACATGATCACATCAACACACATTTAAGACCATTCTGTCATTGGAAGAGGCTAGGCTTGAAGTGTAGGGAATTGATGCTTTTAAGAGTTTCTCTGGCTTTGGCAGAAGGAATCCAGATACTCACGGCGGGCACCTGCTACTGTAAAGCATTCTGCAAATTCACATAGTGCTGGCAGAGCTCATCATCTTTCCATGATGAAAGTGCTTATGCATTACGCCTGCACAACAACATGTGCAACTACTTGCAACCATAACTTTAGTTGGATTTGCCTTCTAGGCATAGTTTGCAACCATAATTTGCTAACGTATAATTTATAACATATAACATCATTTGCTAGCATAATATCAGTTGGATACTGCCCATAATTCTTTTTTATTTGTTTTTTTCCCATGTTATTACAGAAGTGTCTTATCCTAGATGAGCTACTTGCATTCCATACACATTTTTGGAGACTCATGTGGGTAATCTTAACATGGTTTCTGCAGTATAATGAAGTTCTTGAGATTTCTGGCAGTCTACTACAATTATGTAGTAGACTGCCAGACAGCATAACAACTACTGTACTGGGATACTTAGGAACATTCCCAAGTGAGGGAAACAGTGGCTACTGGATGTGCAGCTCTGGGACAGAGTGACTGTGGTAGCAGAAAGCTCTGCTGCTATCTCCTCCAGCATCACTGCCCTGACAGTAGAGGATGAACGGGGCATGTCTGGTGTGGGTAGCAGGAAGCCCTGGATATGCAGGACCCAAAACACATCCTATCTCCCGAAATGTCCTTAAGAAGAGAGATCTATGCCAGGCTTAGAGCCAGTGCAGTTGGCCAAATACTTCAGGGAGGTGAAGTTGAGGGACAGCTGCTCCTGTACTTTCTGCCATGGCTTGGGAAGTGGCAGCTTCTTCACCACAAATGCCTCCCAACCCCTGCCTGAAACCTCCATAGGATCGTTCTGCCCATTTTCAAACTGCCTTCATAAGGACGTCAAGAACTTCGGGACCAAGACTAGCATAGCTCCTTATGCATTGCCATAAAAAGAGGATTCCAATTTGCATAAAATTTGTACCTGCTAATATATTTGCAGAAGTACAACCATAGAAAGGATTGCATAATTTGAATAGAATGTAGAATACCTTTCACTATAATGTAGAAGACTCTTGACCAAGTGACCTATGTACCTGCCAGCTCCAGCATTTCCCCAGATGCTAACTGGATGGGCAACCTTAAGCCCTTTGCTTTCCATTCATTTGGTTGGTTGTTTTTAAACTGTACTTGGACTGGGCAGCCCTTTAATCAGAGAATGCCTTCCACTCAGGAACTGTCTTCTGATAGTCTTTCAAATAAAGGACTGACTTCTGTTCCATTGTTCACCTATAATTGGTTTACTGGAGAATGCATTGCTCAGTTTTGAACAAGTTCTCATATTTCTGTTAGTACTTTCAAGTGCAATTAACTTGAACCAGAAAGGACAGTAACCAGGATCTGCTTTGAGCATATAAAGTACCAGGTTGAGCAAGGGCATGGCCAAAACTATTTTAAAATTGTGGAAAGCAAAACAGCAATGGGGGAAAAGTAAAAGATTGGTGTATGAAAAATATTACAATTTCCTAAAATGCATATTCTGTCATTCTAGGCTACTTCACCCAGATCCCTGCATGAAACCTTTCCCTGCATTACAACCACTCATAATAGGTTAAAGGACCCTTTCATAACATGTATTCTTCTCACTGTAATTTCTAAACCAAGATATAAACTTTGTGGAAGTCTGCTGAATTCTCTATGCCTAAATATGACATTTTAAAATTAAGGTAGAATGATTTGGTGTGTACTATGGACATTCAAAATGCCAGTATTTCCATGCAGATAATTCCAACCATTTTGTATTATGTGCTAAACATTTTTTTTTTTTTTGCTTGTTATAGACAGAGGTTTCACTTACGCTGTTGGCGTCAAGTATTACGTGATGTACTCTTGCATCGCTGCAGTTCTTAAGCTGTTGATTAAATTGGAAGAAAAAAAGTCATCAATTAGATAAGGAAGAATCTTGCTTATGTTTTCTGTGACTGGGAAGCCTGACCACATCTCTCATGCCAGGTGTTTTGTTCAGGTGTTTAAAACAGTTTGCCTAATGCCCTCGGGCCCTTCCATGTTTTGAAGGCACCTGTTGTTTCCAGGATATGTATCCAGCTGAGAAAAGAGCCCCCTCATTGCCATGCATCTGGCAAAGCAATGCCAATCACATTGGTATAGAAATGAAACAAAATATGAATAAATAAACAATAACAACCCAGAATGAAGCTTCCTCATTCAGAGACTGTACCTATGTGATTATTATCAGGTATCAGGAACAGAAACTGGGTGTAGATGTTTCCATTTTACCCTATTTGTGGGCTTGCCAGATATGTCTGGCCTTCCACTGCTGGAAACAGAGGACTTTATTAATATCTACATAAATAAGTGTAGGCCTTGCAAGATTACATTAATGAGATTAACCTATTTGTTCCTATTCTGTGTGGAAACAAGCCTTCATAGGCAACTTGTTCCAGCTTCTTCCTACACAAAAACTTCTTGCACGTGGAAATGTCCAGCAAAGATACCATGCGGAGGCAACCCCTTGCAGATGGCCTCATTTGCCCCAAGATGTGCACTCAATCACTTCTTAAAAAAGAAAGGGGGGGAAACACCAAAATGGTTTCTTCCTACCTCTCCCATGCTAAGGATATGAGGATTTTCAGTATTAAAATAGAAGATGGGAAAGCTTAATTCTCCTTTAATGAATCACTACAGTCCCAAATTGGGGTTCATGCTTAGCTGTGATAAATTAGCTTACAAAGGAAAAATTTTGCTGACATGTAAGGCACTGATCTGGAGGAGGAGGACTGGAGGCCACCATGAGAGGCAGCCAGGTCTTTTCCCCACTCTTGCCATGCAGCTCTGTAGCCTTTTCCAACAAAACATGTATAAGCTGCTCAGTGAAAAACCACTCAGAAAATAAATCACCCGAACAAGCCAAGAACAAGCCGTGGGTTCTGAGGATGGTTTGTGCACGGCTAATGAACCACAATGAGGGAACTGTGCCAGACTCAAATACCACAAAAAGCCTTCAGGGAATCAATCCACCCTGAACATCCCAACGACCAGCTATGTGTTTTCAGAGTGGCTTGTGTGTTGTCAGCAACTCATGACAAGGCATCCAGCCAGGCTTGCTCATCACAGCAAGCCACTCTGAAACAAACAATGGTGAGAATCCACCATGGGATTTGTTTTGTAAATCAGGTCTCTATTTTGAAGTCAACAAACTTATTGTAGCTTTTTCCATCTCCATCAGGATCAGGCCATTCCTAAAGCTAATGGGTCTTAATTGCCCATTCGAAGCCGCTCGCCTCACAAATATTTTGTACTGCAACAAGGAATGCTCACAGCATGATAGTATGGGAGGGGAATCCATTCCTCTCCCCACAGGCTTTTGTGAGGATGCAGCCTTTGACCCTGCAATCCCTGGCTCCACCACACTACTGCTCAGTAATGACGATTTGATTTCTCGAATGTGCAGACATAACCACCAAATTATAAAGAGGAATGTTATGGTATGGTTGACTATTACAAAATATGGAGGGTTTTACCTAATAATTAAGTTACACAATGCAGTGGTTTATACAATGCATCATTTGGCTCATGAAGGATACACAACTGCATATCATTCTCAATGCATAAACAGACAAAGCACCAATGCTTCCAGATTGTACATTCAGTAAAACAATGCCTCTTATTGGAACAATTCTGCTGTGAAGGGAATTACAAACTTCTTCAAACGAGAAAACTAGAAGAGCTCAATTGCTTGCATATTTTTTGCAAAAATTGGTCCAATAATGAATTGTCAAGAATCCTCATCTTCTTTGCAATTGTTAAACAAGCAATACATTGACAGTTAAACAAAACAAAATGACAATAAAAGTTAGTATATTACCATCGATTCATAATGTTCCTCAATGTTTTTGAAGTAGTATTGGAGGTTTCTTCCAAGCCAGAGATCTGCCAATGAAGCAGCAAAAACAATCCCCGCCATACAGTTGGCCAACAAAATTGCTTTCAAAAACATGTTCACTTAATTGCTAAGAGCTATGAGCAGAATCTTTACTGTTTGTAGCTCCTTTGCAACCCGAATATTTATATCGTAGTGCATGATATGACATACGCTAAAGGGGAAAAAAGATGACGCAATGGATTCCCCTTGTATCAAAACCGCATCTTTCTCAGCATCTTCATGATAAGATGCAAAATGACTAATGGTTACTGTTCAATGCAAATGGAGATTTTAATAGGTATACCTGAAAAACGGTTCCGCAAGATTGATATTGATATTCATATTGATATTCATTTTAATTCAAAGGTAGCAGTGCTCTTTGCTACCCATTCTTTGACTCACACGTTGGAGGTGGGGTGAATTTAAAGCAAAAGGAAGTGTCTGAGTGGAAAAGTAAAACTAACCCTTCTGTTTGCACTTTAGGAACAATTAGATTAGGGTAGGCCATTTGTGGCCTTCCAAATGTTTAGGCCTACAGCTTCCATGAACCCTTACCACTGGTTCGACTGGAGCTGTAGGCCAACACATGCGGAGGGCCATAAGCTGCCCAGCCCTCACCTAGTTGCAATTAACACAGCGTCCAATTTTGCCTTCCCTGAAGGTAACATATCCATGTAGGCTTTTACCATCCATGCAACATAGGTGAAATATTACAGACCTTTGGAAATGTTTTAGATGTACAGTTCTGCACGTCTATATGATAAATATATAGAAATGTATCTCAGACAGGCTCTTGTCTATGTAAGCATTCATAGTGACAGCTGTTAGTAGTAAGAATAGCTGCACTGATATTGCAGTGGATAAACAAGTGTCCATCAGGGAGCACTATGTAGAAATACTGGGGAGGGGGGTTTGAGTTGTGCACAGGCTCCTTGTAGCTTATGGGTACTGGTGTATTGATATGTACATCATAGCATGATATATGCTATGATATGAATATATCTTTTCCTCCATGGAATTCAAAGTGGGTTGCATCCAATGTTAGTTTAACTTAGGTCTGTTCATAGCATGGGTCTACTGCATTGCCTTCAACATGCACCGGAGCTGCATCAAGAGATGGCACATGTTCTATTCTGGAGGGTGCCCCAGAGAGTGGGTGCCACCACAAATGGCCTTGTTCTCGCCTGATGGACATCTGCCAGATGTGGCACAACCAGATGTTCTTTATGCTTCCAAGCCTGGTTCAAGGTTTTGGTTTTAACCTATAAAGCTTTACATGGCTTGGGATTACAATACCTGATGGAAAACCTCTTCCAGCTGCAATGTATCTGGAAACCATGCTCCACGTCTGAGGCCTTGCTCCATATGCCACCTCCAAGAAAAGCTCAGTTGGTGGTAATAAGGAGACCTTTCTCTGTGGTAGCCCTCCAATTATGAAAAGATCTCCCCACTGAGGCCCATTGGACCTCATCTTCACTTTTTTTTTGACACCCGGTTAAGGCTGCCCTCTTTTCCAAGGCCCTTGGCAACTCTAAATAGCACATGAGGGAGGGAGGAAGGTGTTGCCAGTTACTTTTTAGCAGACCTAGCTGAAATGGCTTGGAACCAGGATACCTAAAGGAACGCCTTTTTCCCTACATGCCCTCCTGCCCCGAGATGGGCGGCAGAGGCCCTCCTCTAGGAACCCTCTTTGAAAGAGGTCAGGAGACAGAGTACTCAGAGGAGGGCCTTCTCTGCAGTGGCGCCCCAACTATTGAATGCGCTCCCTAGAGAGGTCTGCTTGGCACCATCATTATGTTTTTCGGCGCCAGGTCAAGACCTTTTTATTTGGCCAATATTTTAACACATAGTAATTTAATGTGTTTTAAATGATGCTCAGTGAGGAATAGATAATTTATCGTATTTTATTGTAGTTTGAAATAATTTCTAAGTCATCCAGAGGCAACAGTAATGGACAGCATACAAATTTTTAAGGACAGATCTTAGTTGACCATCTGTAGTCGTTAACGTTGTTTTACACTATTGTAATTTTATGGAAAGGTTTTTTAAAAACTGTAATCTATATTTATATTGCATTTTATTCATAGTAGAGAGTTTTGGCTACCAAGAGAGAGCTATACCAAGTGGTATAGACAGAAGTAACTGTAGTTGCTGCAGAGTTCTGTACTGGAGAAGGTGCTCTCTGAAGAATCCTGGTGAGAAGAGCTATGGTGCTGTCTTCTCTCACTTCTGCTGACTGAGGAAGGAATGGGGAGAGCAAAGTTTGCTTAGGATTCAGCCTGACTCTTGTGAGGTTAGTGGAGTCTATTTTAGCCTTTGCTTGACTTGTCCTGATGGGAGTGAAACCGCTTCTTGACTCAGTTGCATTCACCAACAGAAGCTCATCGGGACAGGGAAGGGGCAGCATATACGGCTTGAGACTCAGTTGGCTCCTTCAACTGGGACAGCCAATTTTTGATCAGGGAAAGTGAGGAAGGAACAAACCTGGCTGCACATTCAGCCAGCACCTGAGGAAGGCTTTGGGTAAATTTATGTTCCGAGTCCCTTTCTGTGTGCGGCTTGAAACATGCATCTCTGCACAGAGCAATGGGGCAGTTGATGACAGGCAGTTGGCCTTTGTAAGAGGGGAAGGGACTTCAGAGAAGGGGCTTACTGCTTATTTAAGTTTTTTATAAACTGTTTGTTTAGCAAAAGCTTTCAGAACAGTGTACAAGATTACCACTTACTATTATCCAGCCCATAGAATCATTCTGGCACCTCAAATGTCAGAATTAATCCCATTTTGAAATCCACCAAAAACTAAACAATGCCACAGTGTTTTTATGGCCCACCTATAGCTAACAATTGGAGTCCAACCTAATTTCTCTAGAGAGGGAATTCCACACTTGGGGTGCTTCCACAGAATGAATTATTATTGTTGCTTTGTGCTGTTTTGTCTGGTGTGTGTTTTGTAAGGTACTATTTGAGGGGTTAATCAGATAGAGTGGCATAGAAAATGTAAAAAAAACCCCAAACCCTCAAATAATAATGGATTTCTCTTATACTATATGACTGTGGGCATAAGATTTCTAATGGTGGCCAATTTTTGCAAAATTAAAAAGACTACAATGCAAGGAAGATAGATGCCAATTTCAGAATTTATTGCAAACCACTATTCCTTTACTATCTTTAAGAAAAAACTCCTATTATGGGCATTATCAAGTAAGAAGAGTGCTTTTTCTTAAAATAGAGTTATGGGGCAGATATGTCACTTCAAGAAAGGAGATAAAAGATTTTATCACACGATGACACTGAAAAGAAAAATGATGGTGCCAATGAAGAACAGTAATTAAGATAGTTAATTGTGCGCAGAGGAACAATTCTTAGCAGCCAAAGCTGGAGCATTCTAAGAATTTGCCCCAAGAATTTTATGCGTATAATTATATTAAGAATTGAACTAACTGGACTCGCCACATCCGGCAACATATATGGTTTCAGCCTTCAGTGTATGACATTTTGAGGCATAGGGTGCTTTATTATGCAATCTCTCCATTGGCTTCATGGAATTTTACGTGGGCAGGGGAGGTCCAGAATTCATCATCTTCCATGTGTAATCCTCCTGTAATATCCTACCAGTCCTTTCTTTTTGCCCTTACCACAGAAAATTGGAATTTCTTTGAAGTGATGGAGCTCATTGTAGTCTGTCTGCAAGCAGGGATTGGTAGAGAGAGAACAAAGGGAACCCTTTCTTTGTTTTAATCTACTATCAAATGTACCTTTCTCTCTCTTTTTTGATTGTGGGGCAATTTGCAGCTGGAAGGTATGAGACCAAGCCTCATTTGGTGACTGGAGAAGCTCTGGGGGGAAGCCTATGAGAAGCTCCTCAAGGCTTGCATCCGTGTGAATTGCCACATACATTCTTGACCCCTGTCCTTCAAGGCTTCTCTGGGGTAGCCAACTAGGACTGACCAGGTGGATCAGAGGAGTGGTGAGTACATAATTAAGGACTCACAAATTTACTGTGGCATAATAAGTCATCATGGACTGGAGTCCAATGTACAGAAAATTATTTTGAAAAGTATCACTTCTGAGATAACTGGAGAAAAATGGCACTTGCTGAGAGATAAAGGTACCAAAACTCCAATGATCTCTATTGAACCAGCTAGCTTTTTTTGCCGTTATGTGCTTCTTCTTCTACTGCCTCCCTGTAATTGTTCTAAGTCTTTTCCCCCTGAAATCAAAAGCTCAGAAGATCCCGGGCCCATGCCCAGGTAAGCCCATCTGGATGCTGACTATGCCCCAGAGGCTTCATTCTTCCAAACCTGTTTAGTAGGGATCCGAAGGGCAAGGAGGGCCTTCTCCCTCAGCTCTACCTAACTGGTAAGCAGGCATAAATGATATCTGATCAGTGTATCAGCTGAACCAGTGTGTGGAGCCAGGGTGGTGGTGCCCACAGAGAAGAAAGGTGGTATTTCATGCTGCTGTTTACACACAGAAAGCCTATGCAGATTTAATTTCACGTTACATTCATTTTTGGCATTTCCTCAAGTTTATTACGAAGTGGCCTGAAACACATATCTTGTCATTCTGGGACATGCAAGCAATAATTGTTAGACTACCATATTTCTGTGTGCAGAGTTTTATTTTATTTCTTTCCTTTTCCTGCTTTAAAAAAGAAACTGTTCTGTACCAATCAGCAAGATACATATTTTTTCAGCAAAAACACCATATCAAAACAGTCATATTAGAGGGTCCTAAATCAAAGAACTTTAAGCTAGTTGTGATCTTGGTACAACTTAAGTTCCACTTATTTCAATGAGTGTACTCTAAAGAAATTAAGTATAGCTCTAATTCATAGTAACTTTATCCAAAGATCAGTATTAATTTTCATTCTATGCTTTTGAACAATGTTATAATGTAAAATTGTTTCAAAGTTCTAATGAACATAGGATCCTAAAGATGTGACATTACATTTCACAATCTCAGAACACTGGTCAATGTTCTTCTTAATTCTGTAGAATTTCTCCACATATTCAGACCGACTCAGGAGTTCCACAAAATCTTCATCATGTGTTATTACAAGCAGTTGAAAATTACGTTGCTGGGATCTACTTTTAATTATCCTAAGAAAAACAATATATAGAACATGTAAACAAATGAACTTGTATTCCAGATTGACAAGTAGAAAAAGACAACACTTCAAACTCTAGATGGAAACAGGCAGCTATTCTAATCAACAAGTATATTGTCAATTTTGCTTATAGGATATTGTGCATTGTCACATTTGCTTATAGGATACAAAACAAATCTTCAACAATTCCAATTTCTCAATCACTCACCCCATTCCATAGCTGGCAGGGACAACAGTAGTGGGGGATGTGATGGGGAAGAAAGAAAGTGGGAGGGAAGCCATGGTGAAGCAAGCAGCAAGAAATAAAAGAACTAATTTGAAATTCTCAAAAGGCTTAGAATATCAATTATTATTGATCAGTGGGGAGAGACAATTCCATGATTTGACCTAGCAGCCTAGAAAAAAGTAGTCCTTCCACTCTTGTTAAATTCTGGATTGCTCCATGTCAGATTTGCAAACAATCAGAAAATAAAATACAGAAAATCTCCCAAAACTTCTGGTAGCAATTATAATCCAAAAGTATATGGCTGAGTGCTTTGGGCCCAACACTTCCCAGCCTTGCAACATTGAAACTATTGCTAACTAAGTATAGTACCCTATACTATAAAGGGATAACTCTTTAGTGCACCCATCAATGCACTACAGAAAGTATCAAGCTGTGGGAAACCACCTTTTTTCTAATAGAAAAGTTGCAGGTCCTCCATACAATGATACAAAAACAAACAATTTGGGGCAAGATTTGGGAAATACAACAAGACTCCAAGTGATGCAGACTAAGTATAGCATGATACTCTCCGAACTCTTCACCATAGTTAATACCAAGAGTTTCTGTTACAATTATATAAAAAACCTGGGGTGTACTCTTATATGACAAACCAGAATCAGAACTTAGTTTGTAGTCAGAGATTAAACTACAATTTCCTGGTTTGTATCTAATCAGAAACTGTGGTTTCAGATTTAACAAATCCTAGAAGTCTTGTACTGCAGAGGACAGGAAAAGAGCATGTGGACACAAAGTTTGTTCTTCAGATAGTAAACCATGGTTTATGATTGAGATAACTAGGTCTAAACCAAACCATATTATCTTCTTCTCTCTCTCTCTCAATATAATCTGGACAACCAACATTACCAGTCTCAAACAGGGGAATTAGTCATGACTTGATCAACTGGTATAACAACAGATCTCCCCAGTTTATTTTATATGCCGATATCTTAACAAAATTATCACTTAGTTGCATTTGATTATATTACATCTGGTGGTGCATCTTGGCTCCTGATCTCCAATGTGGTGTGAATTTAGTGAGTATAATACTGAGCAGATTGAGCTAAAATTGTTGGTGACATTTAACATGTAGAGACAACAGCTGAAGTGCACTGGAAAGGACTGACCCATGGACACTGGTTGCTTATCACTAGATTTACAGACTGTATAACAAACTTCCAGACTTTTCAACAAAATCTGCAGATACTTACTCCACCAAGGCATGTGCCAGAGATTCAATATTCTCTCGATCAAGATTGGTGGTGGGCTCATCTAGTGCAAGAATGCCACAGTTGAGACAAAAAGATTCTGCTAGAGCAAGACGGATAATGAGGGAAGCAAGAACCTAAATGAAAATAAGAGGTCCCAGTTCAGTAAATAAATCACAGGGACAACATTTCTAGAAACATTTGATGCAGCAGTAGTTCTGGGGTATATCTGAGGTGAGAGGGGTGTTGGTGAGGAAAAAGGGCCTTCTCGGTCATTGCATCTCAACACTGGAATTGTTTTCCAAGGGAGGTGCAACTGGCACCCACTTTATCTTGCTTTCGGTGCCAAGTCAAGACTTTTTTTATTTAGTATCTGTTTTTAGATTGGACTATTGGTTTGCTGCTGGTTTATTGTTTTATTGGTTATTGTTATTGGTTATATTGTGCATATTTTCCTCCAGTTTCCTATTTATTTGGTTGTATTTATATTGTATTTTAATGTTACTATGTTTTACGGTTTGTTTGTTATTGTTATTTATTTTTATCTGTATCTTTTATATATATATTGCACAGTGAGACGCCCAGAAAGCCTTTGGCTATGGGGTGGCATACAAATCAGAAAGACAGACAGACAGATAACTTCAGAATAAAGATGAGTGCTAATGTGACTGACTGCTTCTCAATATAAAAACTTGCCTTTACATAGAAAATTTGCAAGCTAGAGAGAAGGATTCTAGCTTAGCTTTTTTGCTCACATGCCAATTTTCCACATGGATAAACATTGGTTTTGGAAGGCAACTGCTGCCTCTTCACATCACCAGGGACAACTCTGCTCTCCTCCACAATTACCAGTAAGAGTGGCAAATGTGGAAAGGCCTCACTGTTCTGCCTTGTATGGCCAGGTTGCAGTTTGGTAGACAAGGGAGGTCTGTCAGGAGCTAGAGAGGAAGGAGCTTGCTGGATTTGAGCTGCAGTACTCTTGGCACCTCCGTAACACAGTGGCCAAACAATCTGCCTCTCCGTCTCGGTGCTAGGGATGGGGCAGGGACTGCTGCACACGGATCTTTGCACACCCTTGCACTTCCAAGGCTGGGACTCACATGAGGGGGGACGGAACATGCACTATGATGAGTAAAAATGGATCTCAAATTGTTTCCTTTAAGCCAGAGCTGAATCAACAACCTAGGAATTTCTACAATTCCCCACTCTACTCCCACCAACAAACTGTGGAAGAACATAATTCGCTTCTCTCCAGCAAATGTCTTTTCTGCCTATGTTTCTCTTTCCCTTGAAGGATCCTTACCCTGATCTCATTCTTTTTGTCTTCTCCTACCATTCTCTCTCCCTTATATGTGACCTGGTTGGCAAGATTTCTAGAGCATCAAGTGGAATACAATATAACACTTTGCAACTGAGTAAGGATTGTATTGAATAACACAATTACAGCCAAAAGGAAATTACTTTGTATCAACACTGTAGAGCACATAGAGGGACTAAGACCTCTAAGAGGTTCAAATGCTTCTTTAGTAATGGGCAAAGTATTATCTCTTACATTTAACTCCTTCCGTGTAAAATGGAATCAATATCCTACTTCTTTAGATCTGCTATTAGAAGAGAAAAAGAACACCCCACCCCCATTAATAGGTCATGCCAATAGGTGGATCATGCAACTACAGTGGTGCTTCGTAGTTCAAATGACTCTAACATTGAACGATCCAGAGTCAAGATAAAATCTCTTCGAAGTGCAAATGATGCTTCTAAGTTCGAACTGCAAGCACAGTGAAAAATATGTGGTCACTGCCTAGATGTCATCAGCTGCATGCCCAAGTCATCTCTCATGGCATCTGTGCCTTTTCACTGTATGCCTTTTCGATTGTTCTCAGTGCCTTTTAACTGCCTGCCTTCGCAATCGTCCCCACTGCCTTCTTGCTTCTTCTCAATGTCTTTTTGATTTTCTGCTTTACCATTCCTCACTAAAAAATCTCGACAGTAAATGTAACTTTAATTTTATTATACCATACTGCACATATTTACACATTTTATTAATTTTGTTCAAGTTTTAATTAATAAATTTGGCGTTTGTGTTATTTTTACCTTATGTGTATTTACTGTTTATCAAGATGGGTACTGTTCAGGGTCTGGGAAAGGACTGATTCATTCCATTAATCTAATGGGGAACATTGCTTCAAATTTCAAACGATTCAGAGTTCAAATGGCCCCCTGAAACGAATTAAGCATGAGGCACCACTATACGTTTGTTCATAATTTTCACAGCCTGAACAGAATGGGTTTGTTCAGATGACCAGATCTCAGCTTCATAAGCTGACTCATGACAATTCTCATGCACCTTCAGGTAGCTGCTCTGTGGTTTCCTTCACGCATGCAAGCAAGGAGATCAGAAGTCCACAGTTAACTCAGGTTTCCTGTTACATCATGACTGGAAAGTTATGGTTAGTAGGCTTTGGAAGAAACCAGGAAACAAAGCTGCTGATTCAAGTTGGATTTATATAATAGCTTGTACATTAACCATATTCTCCCAATTTGGAAGAAATAGGAAATGATGGTTTTCTGGTTCATGTGAAAGAGCAGCATGAAGTTTGAGCATTTAAACCAGATATAATTGTGTGAACATGGCAACTTAGTTAAGTCTGTTTTGAACAACCATGAGAAAGGGGCTATTATCTAGGTTGCCACAGGAAAACCACCCAAAAGTCCTTCACATGAACTGCTACAAAAACACAATGCTATTACATACCTTTTGGCCAGCACTGCATCTGCCCCTCATATCTAGAGCAGTGTCTCCTTTTATCATTACTACTCTATAATTGTAACTTCTCCTCTTGTCAGAAGCACAAACATTCTCATCTGCATCAGACCGAATTTCTATGTATTCAATATCTACAGAGGGAAGAAAAAAGCTTGAATGGTTATTTCCAAATGGTAGGCAAATTGGCCTTCATTCATAAGCCATAGTCCAATCTTTTGCATGGAGGCATGATGGGCTATACTTAAACCTTCTTAAATGGTTAGTACATATGACAACCATACTATCTATGAGCTCCCAGATACGCATTACTGGTTATACTCTGCTTAAAAAATGAAAAAATCAGCACCAATAAAAGTTGTATATACAAGTTCATCTTTACATAATTTACTTTGCTTTTGTTAGCTAGAGGCATGGGCAAAGTTTCCTGCAAGCATTAACCACAGAATAACCTTCTTCAAGATTCTGCAAATAATTGGCGCATCTCTCTTCTCAGATTGCTACATTATAGTACTAGTACACACTCAGAACCAGTGTGGAGGGGTGGTGAGTGTTAGATTTGGGAGATTTGGGTTCTAGTCCCCACTCAGTCATGAAGCTCACTTTGGGCCAGTCACTCGCTCTCAGCTGAACCCACTTGACAATACCATTGTTGTAAGGATAAAACAAAATGTAAGAAGGCTATGTAAGCCACCCTTGGGCTCCTTTGCAAGAGCATCAATATAAACGCAATATAATAATCATAATAAATCAAACACTTGCTACATCCACAAAGTTCTTGCTGCATTCACACAGAAAAAGAAGGATCTGTAAAGATGCATCATGACATAGGTGACTGCATGGTAAAAATACATTTAGCAGGCTAAATCAAGATGACTTAAGCTGGTAATGACATATTGCTTGTTAGGAGGAGAAGACTCCTGTCCCTGGTCTTGACACTAAAACCTGTTTTTAACTTAATAGAGGACCAACTTAGAACCCCATGCCCACAAAAAAATGCTCTAGTGACATTAGTAATAAAACTATTTTTTATACTGGTACCTTGTCCCCTGTAGGTAGTTCGCCAAAGGTCACGGATTATCTTGTTTATTTCTTCCATTTTCATGCTGTGAAATGTCATTATTGCTCTAACAGGGAACAAAAATAAAACTATGGATATTACTGCTTACTTCACTGAATTAAGCTCCTTTCACCAAACTTCATTTTCTCTGTAATCAAAGTATATAAACTCATGGTACAATATTTGGATTGCAGAAGCCAGAAGTGTTATAGCTTATATTTTAAACCATGTCAACATCATTTTTGCAAGTTTTCTAGAAAAGCACCTTTATAATTCAAAGGATAAAATTCTACGATTCTGTATTTTGAATTCTGTATAATCCACTGAGCCATGATTTGTAAAAGAAATCCCTTTGCCACACTCCAATGAGAGGTTGGTGTTCTAAAGCCCACTGATTTTAATTGCCCTAAGTGTGCCAAACTGTGGTCTAAGTTGGATAAATTCTCAGGAACAGCCAAAGGCAAGGATACAGGAAAACACAAACTCGAAGTCCTGTGCGTTAGAATAAATCTTATGAATAAAAGATTAAAAATGCTTCGAAAGTAACAAAATAATGAAATTGGCAAGTTAAATTAAAAAAATAATTAAATTCAGTAATATATGTGTAAAAAAATCTGTGAATTTTACAGTTTTAAGTCCTATAGTGCTGAAGATGCTTTTTGTTTGTATGACATTATAAGTGTGCAAGCATGAGGTCATACTTAGAATATGAAAGCCATCAAAAGCATAGCATTTATATTCAGTAGGCAATACACATGCAAACCCTATCCCTATGCTCAAGGTCAGATGTAATTTCAGACCATATTAATGTTTAATATGTTAGAATATGCACAAGCAGTGTGCCCCAAGTTTTTCTCTACACCTAAGCTAGGAGGCCAGGGTTCACCAGTAAAATGTAGGATCCTATGATAGGCAAAGTAGGAATTATGGTTAATGGTTTTTAAACAAACTGGGGTCTGTAAACCAACTATGAACTCTTGAGTACAAAAAGATATTCATGTCAAGTTTAAGTAACGGAAAATGAAAAGATTAATAATGAAGATTAACTTGTGGACAATTTACGATACCAATCTAGACATTAATCCACTGGCCAATAATAAACCTCATTCATAGGGAAGCTCTGTTGTGCTTTCGAACACCTGAATCAGGCTGAGCATGCATAAAGTTATTTTTGCCCTTTGGATATTTCAGAAAATGCCAGGCCTGGAGACTTTACATGTCACATGCATTGCAACAATACTGCTAGATGTAAAGACAGAAGAGAGATAATGGAAAAGGTAACTTGGTATGGAACACCTTTAGTCTCCACTATACCAAGAAATATTGCTTTCTCTATTCTTATTAGTTATCTTTAGTCATAGCTTCCATTATAGTAGAGGTTCTTTGAGCAGTTCTCCATTAGATAACATCAAATATATTTAATGTTGAGTCATGGTTATTTTTGCTGCTGAACTTAGCTGCATATTTTGGTGCATCAGATAAGACTGCAGAAAGAGAAGCAAATTTGCCTCTTATCATGTTTGTGGGGGAAAAACATGGTAATAATGAATTGTTTTAAAAAGAAGAACAAGGAAATGCTAGTACAACATTTCTTCTGTTCACACCAGTTACTGCTTTCCATTTGAGATGTGTGAAACTAATACTATTGCTAGGTCTTAAGAAACTTAACAAGCTTATATGTTACAGGAGCCAGGTGAGAGTTTTATAGTGCAAACTGGTCAGTTATCATAATGTCTCTACAAATATGTCTGCACCCAGGTCTTGTGACCAGTTTCTTCTTCCTACAGCATCTGCTTGGCTAGGTTCACGCAAACAACCCCACATGATTTCCAAGGTGTGTGGTTTTTGCCCAAATTTACAATTACATGGCTGTGAACAGCACAGTTTCCACACTCTCCATTCTGTTCTCCCAGTCCCCTCATGCATCCCAGCAGCCCCACAAGTGAAATCCCCGTTCTTTCCCTATTCTTTAATGAGCTTCCTTCCTTTCATGGTTTTCAGGATTAGAGGCTGGAACTATCTAAACTGAACCTGCTAGAGAACCCACACAAATTGGGTAAATGGAGCTCCCATCTTTTATGGAAACATTTTGGACATGTTTTATGTCCATATTTGTGCAAATGTTCTATATGGAAATATCAAATTTCTGATCTGAAGCAATTACTATGGGGCAGTTCTCACCAGGAAGCAGTTATACCATGTTAACACTGGTAAGTTTTTGAGCAGTTTTTTACCCTTATACTGTGACTATACATGCACTTGCACCTTTATCTTTGGCTAACACCCCCTCCCCTTTCTTTCACACTGAAAAGGCTGAAAAGTGTTCCTGGCTGCTATTCTGTCAGCATTTCCTCCCTATCTCTAATTATAACATGATTTGCACAACAGTATTGCTATATCCTGAGACTAATGGCTCATTATCACAAGAGTCAGACTTCTACTCTCTAAACATTAGTAGCATACAAGTGAACTTGTTTTCTTAACTATCTGAGAAGAACTGAAATTGTGGTAGCTGGAAAATATATGTTCCTGAGTGATATTTTGCCCATTAATGATTCTTTTTTTTAATACAGACAACTAGAAAGCCAGTGTGGTGTAGTGGTTAAGAGTGTGAGACTTCGACTTGGGGGAATCTGAGTTCTAGTCCTCGCTCAGCCATGGAGTCAGCTGGATGATTTTGGGCCAGTCACAGACTTTCAGCGCAACCTACCTCACAGGACTGTTGTGGGGATAAGACTGAGAGCAGTCAAAGAATTATGGAAGATGCTTTGAGTTCTTTGTAAGAAAAAAGTGGGATATAAATCTAATAAAATAAATAAGTAAATACACACATCAGGTCCAGTAAGAGACTCTGAACTGGAAAATTATAATACACAGACATAAAAGATACAGTCTTAAAGGTTAATTAATAGAACAAAGGCCTTCTGGGCCATCAAGGACAAAGACATTCAATTCATGGAAACATTAATCCATGGTCCCTGAGAAGATCAGCACACATTTCACAAATGGGTTAACAATACAAAGGTTTGGAGAAGATAAGAAGCTGAGAGAGAGTTTCATTAAGGTAAAACAGGCAATAAAAGACAGAGCAACTGCTCCCTTGTAGGAGCCAGAAACCCAAAATCTTGGTGTAGCACTAGTTGAAACTGTTTGCAAAAGGAACACCATTTTAAATGAGAAAAAAAAGTTCTCCTTTAAAAGAGATGCTGCCACCAGCAAAGCTCTCATGTGTGCATGAGTTCATAAGGAGTGGCTGCTAAACTCTTAATAATTCCTCTGTCTTGACAAGAGTGTCTGACAGTTGCTCAATGCATCAAATCGGCATCGCTGCTCTGCCCCTTTGACCTGATGCTGAAAGCTTGGAAACAACCCCAAACAACTCTTCTCCCATTTTTCAATGGAAGTTTTAGTAGGTAAACTTCTGCAATCAGCTCAGGGCCAAAATACAACTGCTATATAAGGCATAATGAGATTTCAATTCTCCTTTTACCTGCAATTAGCTAGTAAGTTGAACAATGACGTAGTCTAATGGAAACCACCTTCTCATGGCTGCATGGAATTCTACATTATGCTTATTAAAAGTTCAAGCACATGCAACAAGGCCTACCACCCAGGGCCAAATCCAGGCACATATGGAGATAAGCTTCTGTGAGTTCAAATGCCCTAAGGAATTTTGCGTTGTGAAGGGCTTCCCTG
>NW_025336480.1:8670794-8784613 GCF_004798865.1 Varanus komodoensis
TTTCCTCAAAATAGGAACTAGACATATTTAAGTATCTTTTTGCCTTTTGTTTTGTTTTTTCCCATTAATGTTTTTCTGTGATGTTCCCAAATGCAAAATTGTAGTTTGGCAATCAAGACTCCAGTTTCTGAACTAAGCCTTTGAAAATCAGGCAGTCTGAGAAGATGTATTACATAACTCTATTGCCCATTTAAAAAGAGACAGAGAAAAATAAAGAAAATTATTAATAATTATTGTGCATGCACCTGTGCACAAACATGTGATGGGACAAGGAGAGAGAGGGAGATGACGCAATAAAATAGGTTCATTTCAAACAATTGGTATTCTAAGTATGAACAGTCTAAGCAAGTGGTTCACAGAAGTTTGCCTTACTTTATCTTTCATAGGTTCGGTGCTATGTCTCTAGGTACACTGCCCTCCAGAGAAACAGGAATGTCTATAATGACGGCATAATCATTCAGGGATGAGCATAAACCATAGTTTTCAAATCTACTTCAAAACAGATTTCTGATTTTAGTTTTCTGGCTGATCATAAATTATGGATTGTTTATAATTTCATTACAAACTCAAGTTAAGATGCTATAATCATAGTTACCATAAAGCTGGAAAGAAACTCTCAAGTTATCAAGTCCTGCCTATGCAGAAAATAATCTGCTATAGCATCCATGATAGGTAGCCATCCTGCCTTGATTTTCAAATTCCTAATAAAAGATATTCCACTTCTGAGGCAATTTTTACTGTCAAATAGCTCCTATTCTCAGGGTTTATACCAATCTTGAATCAAAAGTCTCTAACTTGTAATATGAACTTGTTGGCATAGATCCTACCTTCTAAAGCAAAAGATAAAGTAAAAAGAAAAGCTTCATGGGCAGCAGAAAATTATCCAATGCTGTCTTTTTCCATGGAAAATGTTCTACATGATTTATTCATGAACAGCAATTGATCATGTTAGATGGGCTAAATATAGGATATGAACTTCTATGGAAAAGAAGATACCTTTTCAGTTGCGGGACTTGCATTTCGCCCATCTCCCTCAAATGCTGCCTTATGCTTTCTTCAACCTCTTTTAGATCTTCGTTTCTTTTCCTCAAAGTAAGATTATCTTCTAACCATCGCTCCTGAATCTTAATTCAAATAAAATAAAATATATGAATTACATAATTTTGTTCCAGTAATGTTTCATGTGCATGGGCTTTAGCTAGCAACAGACTATGTGTTTTCTACACAAAACCTACTTTAGTCTTGTCTACAATCACTGCTGTACATTTATTGTAACTGATACTTTTAGATGGCTAAGTCATTTTAAGGCTGAGGGGAACCATGTCTGACATGCAATAAGAAAAAAAGTGTTGATCTGTTTCATACCATATAATGAAAAATAATATTTTGAATCACCTATCCTGGCTTTAAAGTGAAGTTATTCTCTAGATGCTAAGGTGCTCTATATGTTATATATTATATTCTACAAGTAACTTGTAGCATATTATTTTATCAATGGGTTAGTCCTGTGGCCCTTAATGTTGCTGCCACTGATATGGAATCAAAGGGCAGGCTATTTTCTACCATTTGTGGATATCAAGCTAGTATTCAAGGATAATGTTGGGATAAGCTACATCTACCTTTTGGGTATCAATATCTTGCCTGATTGTTCCCATTTCTTTATTTATCTTCTCTTTCTTTTTCTCAGATTCTGCTAGCTGAGCCTTGACTTCATCAAGTTCACATTCCTTTTGCTGTAAAAAATACAAGAAACATTTTAATTTAAGAAATAATATCATTTTGGAAGGTTTATGCTATTTTTTGTAATTACCTGTTTGTATTCCTCTTTCCCTTCTTGAATGTAATTCTCAATCTCTTTTACATAGTTATGGATGTTTTTAACTTTTTCTTTAATGTCGCTTATCTGTGAGAAAACAGACACCAAAATGTTTGCTTGTAAGAAATGTATATGTAGTAATTCAAAATAGTAATTAGCTGTTGAAGTAAACAATGTCAAAACACTACACATTCCAAACACACTAAAAAATCAACATTCCAACTGTACTGAAAAAATGAGACTGTTTGAAAAGATAAATTTCATGAACTTCATCCCAAATTACCCCATTTGTCCTAATGAAGGGATATAAAATACTCAATTCCATCAATGGGAACCAATGTCCCCCTCTGCTTTACAGCTCTGTCATAAAAATGCATGTATTTACAGTGCTCTGCCTTATCATCTACATATATTTACTCTCATTTTCTGGCTTGAAACCCACATATGTTCTCTAATCCTCCTCACTCCCTACTCTGCCTTGGAATGTACATCTTCACCTCTTCACATCACTGCTCTGCCTTGAAATTTCAAGAGAACTTTTCTCTTTGATGTGACACACACCACAATTATAAATGCTGTTTTATGTACTTGCTCTAATATGACAGTTATACCAGTATGCTCAAAATGTTTTCATGAAAGGTTATTTGCATAATATTTAAGCATGTGCATACACTTCAGTGAAGGGTGCATAATACAGAATTCAATTCACAGTCCACTGAAGCCACTCAGAGAATTCCAACTCATTTGGCTAACCAGTAAAACAGGAATGCAGAACGAAGTACCAAATTCAGCCTTCTGAAGATCCCACTGCGGCATTCTAGAATCCTCTGCAAGAATTTACATCTTCCCCTATCTCCCAAGGGGTTCTCCAAAATAGAATTCAGCCCTTCGGTTGAAATAGGTTCTGAAAGAGGTTTCTAAACTAAAAGATGTTACTAGCCAAGGCAAGCATTTAATGACGCTGCTCTTGTACACTAAGATCAAAACCAAACTTTTAATAGTATTACAAAGTTTGCAAAGTGGTTCCATGGTCCCTAGCTAGGAAGACCTTGAATGTCAATCTTTTCTGAGTATCTACAAATTGCCCAATTCTGAGTATCTACAAATTGTCTGAAGCCACCAAATTCCATGACAAGACAGAGCTCTAACCAGGAAATGTAAGCAGCCTTTCTCACATAATGCTGTATTTTACTCAACCAACTGAAGATAAGTGATCTTAACCTTCTCTTGTGTCACTTTGTTACTCGTGTTCTTTTTGTCCATTAGCTCTTCTTTCTCTTGTTGAAGTCTTTCCAAAGTTGTTTCCAAAGGAAATATCTGCTCCTTTGCTTCCTGAAAAAGAAACCATCTTTATATTCATTATGCTTTGGAAATTTGCCTTGGCCTTTTTTATGCAGATTGTTTTTTTTAATGATTTGCAGGATTCAAAGGCCAATAAAACTGAAACATGCTGTAGGCAGAGGAGAATAAACCATATTAGCATCTACATCAGTTATTCATTTTACCTTAATCTCTCTGTTCAAGCACTGCACCTCTGTGGTCAGCTCCACAGTTTGCTCTTCTAGCTGCTGTCGACGTTGCATACGACAAGAAATCTGAAGTTTCTCTGTATTCAGCTCATTAATTGTACTCTTCAGATGCTGGATTTGATTTTGCTGATCTTGCTTAAGAGTCTGCTTCAATTCAATTTTGCCTGCAACTGCCGGTATAAATTAAAGGAACACATATTAGAATAAATGAGACTATCAAAATACAATTTTCATCTTAACTGGATGAAACTTTATCTAAAGAATTTTCTGCACTAAAGTATATCATTTAATTTTAATTTAACCTATACTTTACTTTAACTACACTGAAGTTACACTACACTTTAATTTAACCGTCAATATAATTTAACCTACACTTAAGGTTTTGTAGAAAAGAGTTAATGAGTCTGTTAGACTCACACATACCTGTATAAAATTGGATTATTTATGGATTATTTATTTTAATTTTGGTTGATTTATTGGCTGTGCTTATTGGTGTGTGCATACATTTTATTATGTGATATTATTTACTATTTTATTGTTCTATTTTATCAGATTATCAATTGTTTTACTGTATTTTATCTATGTTTTTATGCTGTTTGGCATTTGTAAGCCACCCAGAGAACCTTCAGGTTATGGGATGCCATAAAAATAAATAAATAATATAAATTTTTGCTCTAAATGAAAAATAATGCATTTGCTGTAGTCACATGAACACAAATATGGCATTTCAGTTGCATATCTAGGAGCACTATAGGCTGATAGTAATACTATTATGATTTATCACAGAGGAGACCAGAAAAAAAGACCACAGATCCACAAAGATTTAACAGTTGTCACCCTGTTGGTGTGAAAGCAGCTGGTGAACAGCACACAGCTGGTGGAAAGCACTCTTCAGAGATACCCAAGTAGCTTAATAAAATAATACATTGAAATTAAATTGTTACACACAACTGAGATGAGGCAGACTATGAGAAGTTCTACATGATCTTGAATACATTTTCTTGTTCACTGTATTAATGTACAATTAATACAAGAAACAGATGCACATAACCACTAAGAGAAATTTCCTACTGAAAGGTGGTCTCTATGTAAAATATTTACAATTATACAGATTTTACTTTAAAATGTTAAGGAAACAAATTCTCATTAGGAAGGACCCCTTATTTAACTTAAGAAACTCTATATTACTAGTAATCAAGCCTGTCACTTTCACAAGTGAAGATAAGAACAGCCTTTGGTTTTGCCTGTTCTAGTTTAATTGTAAAGGTGTTTAATTTGATATAGCCACTTTTAATACAAATTGTAGTCTCTTAAAATTTGATTGTTTCATTTGGAAAACAGGAAATCTATAGTTCTTTCTGTTCTTTGGAAACATGTGTCTTCAAGATGCTCATTTCCACCTGAGAATACTAGAAAATGGCATATAATTGAACTGTTAGATATGAATGTACGGTCCCATGGCAGTCACCACATTTGCAGTTAACCTTGGCTGAAAGAGAAGTCGTAAAGTGCTGTAAAGTGCCAAAGAGAGGTCATAAAGTGCTTCCTGTAAGAAAATTCTTGCTTCAATAGGGAAGGGAAAGAATCATATGCAGAGGTAAGAATAAATCAAATTGTGAAAAAAGAAATGTACTGTATACAGTATATATGATGCAGTGTTCACTATTAACTGCAGCTTCAGACATCTGCTGGGGGTCTTGGAACCAATCAACATGGATACGGGGGCTCTGCTGTAATGCAGGCCTACGGTTTATTTAACTCTTTATTTGTTGCTCTACTCAGGATTTGTCTGACAGACTATCAAAGAAACCATGATTTAACTTGTCAGCTGCTTCTTTCTCTCCTCTGCCATTTCCCGGTACCCAAATTCCTTTGTGACACTATAATGCTAGCATGTATGGTGGGTAGGATTTTTGGTCACTCATGCCTACTTCCAGTGTAGCACAGCAAAACGATTCATGGTCCTAGTTTCAGATATAACAACAGACAATGCTTTAAACAACTCAGACTTCACATCCCAACAATAAACCATGGGCTCTTTCTTTTACTGGAATGTTTGCAGTTAAGAAATCATGGTTTGCTAGCATGACTGTGCTAACTCAGAATTCAAGAATGCATACTATGGGTTAGTATTATGTGCACCCCAGGCCAGTATGTACATTTTCATAGTCATGTAGGAAATACAGAAAGAGATTTCAGAGCCTCAAGCAGTATAGCATTTTTCTTATCTCCTTACCCGTGTCCCACTGATGTTTTCGCTCTTGCTTTTCCTGGCTCACTTGTAGAAGAGTTCGACCTAAATCTACTCCCTGCAGCTTAGTAGCCTGCTGTGCAATTTTTCGCTCAACATCCCTTAGATCAGTCTGGAAAATAATGAGAAAAGTGCTGACACTCTTATAGTGTCCGATATTATGACTGGAGCTCTAATGAATCTACCACAGGTGCAAGTGCCCACATGCATCTTTCCCTGTGCCCAATTCAAGATTCCTTCACATTATGACCACACAGAAGTGGAAGAACTGGACAGAAACACAGCCCCTTTCAGTGCCCTTTTTCTCTTCACGTGAATAGGGGCTTTAGTATGCAGCCTAATCTGTGCAGTACAATTACCTGATATCTTTCCATAAATGTAATATCTTGCAAACATGCTTTGGCACTTTCTTCCTCAGGCATGATAGTACCCAAAAGAGTTTCCTGTTCTTCTATATCACTTTTAAGGCGTTGGATATCTCTGTTGAGATTCTGTAGCTTGTTCCTTAAGTCAGGTATGTCCTTTTCCTGGAGTTCAGTTACCATTTGCCTTAGCAAGAAATATTAAATTCATGACAATACATTCTTTCTCTAACAACAGCAGAATCAGCTCAATAAAAGAGGAGCTTGAATTCACAAGCCACATGTACAGAATAACTTTACAGAAAACTCTGTTCATGGGTATTCTATTAATCAATTAGAAAATACTCATGTATATTATAGCATGTCACCATACACTGCTGCCCTGGGAATACAAATTATTGCCATTATTATTGCCATTAAGTGACAAAAAATCCAATTATACATATTTAACTCAGTATCTATGGCTAGTGCTGGGTAAACCTAATCTGCTCCAACCTTTATGACCAAACCAAGCATCTATTTTTCAAAAGTCAAGGGGCAATTGGTCTTTGAAGGATTAGCCTGTTGGGTGTAGCTCTGCCCAAAATTGACTTCTTCATCATGCACTCTCCTTCCCTTCAGTTTCAGTGGGAATACTGTGGACAGCTATCCTGACTTCAGCAGAGCTCTTGATGAAATGCCTCATGATATCCTGATTACCAAACTAGCTAAAAGTGGGCTGGATGGAACAAATATCAGGTAAATACACAATTTACTAGACTCAAAGAGTGCTTATCAATGATAACTTCTGTAACTGGGGAGGGATACAGGGTCCTGAGCCTGGTGCTCTTCAATATTTCATTATTAATTTGGATAAGGAGGTGTCATACATTATTTTTGTATTTGTCCCTGCCTTTTGCCTTTGCTTTCTCCTGCCACTGGAATAGCTCTCCCAAAATGGAACTTGGCCTGAAAAAGGTTCTTTATTCCAAGCTTAAGGAGGAATAGGAAAACTGTCTACTTCAGACAAGCTTTCAATGTTATTTGACCACTACTTTTAAAAACTGTTTTGATGCTGTAGTTTTGTCTACTTTTTAACTATTTGCTTACTGTGATTATATTTCTTTCAGATGTTACTGGCTTGTATCCTAATTTTTGTGTGTGGAAATCTATTCATGGGATATTCCTACTAAAGGAAGCACTGAGAAGAGATGGTTTTTACCAATTCCCCTTTCCCTTTATGTCCTCCAAAATTCTGCTCCGGATGACTGGAGGATCCACAAGACCCATGGAAAGTGGGACAGAGAGGTTGAGAAATCCCTCCTCTTCCCAACAAAAACCCTTTCTCCCTCCCTTCCTTCTGCCAGCTGCAGCCTCTGTTTGATTGTTTGACTGAAGTCTCTCATATTCACAGAACTCAGGCTTCAAACCATTGTATTATTTTTTGCTGGAAGCCACTTTGGAGGAGATATATGTTACATAAACTAGGCATCTTAAAATGGCTCTATTCTCAGAAAACTCTGTTCACCTATTAGATAGTTCTACAGTTTGAGCTTCACCTGACAGGTTTAAGTGACATCATTTCATCACGTTTTTTCTCTCTCCTCTTTAGCTCAGCCTCTGTTGTCTTCAGTGTGTCTGGAGCACGACGCAGCTTAGCCTGAAGATCATCTATTACTTCCTGCAGCTCAGCCTCTGACTGGAAGACTCTCTGACAAACTGGACAACATGATTCTTTCTCATCTGTTAATTGTGTGATGAACTGCGAATAAACTGCAGTGGCACCAGCAAGCATGGCTATTTTGAAGGGGGAAAATAAAAGATGAACATTTTATCAAATTCACCAATCAAGGCAATCAGGGAGAGATTCAACTAATACTCTTAAAAGTTTCTGTTTCTTTTTCAATAAAAGAGCTCTAAAGCCAATTATAACCGGGTCAAACAAAGAATAAGAAATCAAAGCTAAAGTAAAAACACACCACCAGTTTTTTAAAAGTTAAAAATAAAAACAAGCAGTGGATAAAAAATGCAAATGATCCTGCAAAGCAGCAGCAGCAGCACAACTCTTAAAAAAATAGGTCTTTTGCCAGATACTTTTAGTGCAGGCACCTCACAAATTCCACAAACCATTGTGCTGAGAGCCTGAGTCTTGGCACTGGCCTATAGAAAACACCCTCCTTGGGATAGGACTATGCCATCCTGGAGCTCAAACACATTAGTCATCACTTGAAAGTTGTAAAGTAAAACGCAAGAGGAGGTCTGAGATATTTTAGATTTGTACAAGAAAAAACTGAAGTCTAGTATCAATTGCACACTGACCATTTTCTCATTTAAAATAGCTGCCTTTATTATTATACTTACAGAAAGGGGAGCTTGTTAAATGAATACAAGTAAGACAATATAGTCATCAACACCTAATATAATTTAACACTGAAATACAACTTTAAACAAAAATACAGGAAATGGAGAAGTTGCATAAACTTGCCTCGCTTCTTGGATGTTTTTTCTATTTCATCTTGAAGTTTGTAGAGATCACTTTCAAAATCCTGGCTTCCACAAACATCAAAAAGTTTTTCCTCATAACTGGACATTTGTTCCTCTTTTTTTCGTAATTCAGTGCTAATATGATTTTTGTTTTGCTCTGCTGAAACAAGTTCTTTGCTGAAATGTAAGTATTGTTATAATCAGAACTAAAATTAAAAAAAAAAGAATGTGCAAGACCAGTTTTAACTTTTAAACTAACTGAATAGGTTTGGTTCTTGAAAATTCTGTTTTTTAATACAAAGGAAAATAAAAAACTGTAACTATAAGCTTGCAAACCTGTAGACTAGATGGAAGCTACCTACCTGTCAGATTATTTGCACCACGTAAGAACAGTCTTGTTTCTTTTACCAAGAGCTGTCTGTGCATGTGTTCAAGGCTTTAAGGTAAGATTTTCAACAGTATGATCTCAACAGAAACATGACATCAGAACAGAGCCACCATCATGGTCTTCCTCAAACTGGAAAAATAATTAGTTGATCTTCCTGACCAAAGTGCCATACGAAGATGGAGGGAGGGAGTGAGCAAGAGTAGGGAAGCATAAGTCCTTGTCACTGACAAATACTACAGTTATCTAGAGGTCACTTGAAATGTAGTTGCATTTACAAATCATAAAGTGCTTCAGCCTTCTAAGGAATCTGAGGGTCAGACTGGCCCGGGGCTAAGATTTTGCAACTCTGGTTGAAAATCATGTACTACTTACCAGTTTATCGAATTACACATGGATCAAAACAGAATTATACAAGAAAAAAATCCAAGTTCTATACGTTCTTAATTGTAAGGGAAAGGTGCAAAGTCTTCTAACAATCAGATGATTGGTAAATTTCAATGCACACAGTCTCTTCCTCACCTCCACTCATTTCAGCTACCCAAGCAGGAAATCATAGCAAACTTTTCTCCCTAGCATGTTTTCATCTCTCTCATGCCACCCTCTCCCCCAAATCTGTCTACTCCACATTCTTCTACTGGCTCCCGTGTTTGTCTGTCTGTTCCACTTCCTTCCTCAAGTCCTGTTCTGACTGTTAAAGACTGATTAATTCACCCTGGCACAAAAACAATGAATGCTCTGCCTCAAGATGTTAGCTTGATCCCATCACCTTTCACTTTTCAATAGGCAGCTATGACTGACATTTTTCATGATACATTTTCAGGTATGGCCTTTTAAAACAGGGTTTTTCAATGCAGCTGGATAACTTCCACTGTATTTTATTGTTGCCTACTTTTTTACATGCACTGGAAATATTTTTAATGGAAAGGAAAAATGAAAAGGTTGAAAATGAGTAAAGTTTGGATACAAATCACCATGCAATTATTTATTTCAACAGAAGTTACTGCAAAAGCACAGGTTCTTTAGTGCCAGTTCTTAGCATGCTTTGACCTGTACCAGTAAACAGAAATGTGGATAAGCCCTTTAATGAATACAAATCACCCCACCATTGCCGCAACATGTATGCATATTTTAGTTGAATGAAACTCACTTTAGCTTAGCAATTTTGTCTCGTGTCTCATTAATTTCTTTAACTTTAGAGTGAAGCCAATCTTCAAGCTGTTTTTTGTTTGGAAAATATCCCATCAAGGTAATTAACTCTTCGTTGTGTCTGGATTTTATTTTTCTTATTTGTTCTTCTTTGTCTGCCTTTAAAAAAGATAGATACCTACAAATAAGACTTGGTTTTATTGTGACACAATTAGTTTCGAAATGCTTGATAAGCACACAAATAATTTATAATTCTGAAAAGACTGGGCTGATACAGATATAGCAAACTTCATACTAGTGTACACCTGCCTTCCCTTGCATGATACAATATCCTTCCTGCCTTGAGGCAAATCATAGATTGTATTTTATTTCAAGTGCAAACTAGGACTTACATACCACTAAACCATAGAGTTGGCATTATGTGTGAACAACTTATTAACACAATGGCTGACATATTCTATGTGTTCTGGCATATTAGGGTCAGAGAAAATACACTACTTTATCTTTTTTCAGCATGTCCATTTGGGTAATTATGGTAGTATTCAAGTTCAGCTGTTCCATTTCTTTATCCAATTTACGAAGAAAACTGTCCAAAGTTGCTTTCTCTCTTTGCAGCTCTTGTATTTCCATTTCTAGGCCTTCAACGTTGCAATTCTTTTCAGCTTCATCTAGTTCATGTTTCTAAACAGGGAAACAAAAGCAAGCTTTTTGTTTTATACCTGTTGGAAATGCCCATTGTCTGCCTTGTGAACTGTTGCAAACCACCCAAAGAGCTTCAGCTACTAGGCTCTACAGAAATGAAATCCTCCATCATCACCACCACATGGATATAAACAATGCTGTTTTTCCATGTGTAGGGAACATGTATGAGGGAGTTCATGTGAACTCCCACGTGCAACTGAAAGTAATACAGCCCAAACACAGATTTATCATCTTAGTATATATCAGGATTCAGAAAAGAACATAGGATTCCAATTCATCACTGGTGTCATTATTCACACATATCATCATACATAAGGTAATACAAGGGCAAGAGAAAACTAAGAATTTTCTATTGTTTCCTAAAGTGTCATACAACACAACAAAGATTCAAAATTAACACTTAAATTTCTGGAAGAGGAGACTGGGGTAGGGGTACACCCACACAAGAGACTAATACTTGGAGCCAGTAATGGCAACAGGGTGAATGATGCATGCTTCCATCTCCTGTACTATATTAGTATTTCCAAAACACACATTTGGAATTAATGTCAAAGACTGTCTAGTTGAAAAGATGATTAAAAAATGGTATGCCACAACTATATAAATTCAATTGTAACATGTTTGTGAAACTGTAAAAGTGTAACACAAAAAGAGACAGTGCAATAGTATATTTTAAATGGAAACAGAATACTTGAAAAATCATAGCAGAATGTACAACCAAAAAGTCTATTTTAACAAAAGTTTTAAAGCTACTGAATTATATACAAGTGAGTTCACTCACCATAATTGGCATTCAGAAGCTGCTAAACTTTAATCTCGCATTTGCATCTATTAAAGTCCTTTTGATGGTTGATTGTCCAAACACACATTTCAAATTGGGCATTTTATTACTTTTAAAAGTTTATAGTTTATGGATGTGCTTAATATAGATGCATAAAATATAGGAAGGCATATTTTCTTATTTTTGCTCAGTGTTTCCTTCATACCAGTTTTGGGATAGCATACGTCTTATACCACTATGGCCCTAATTATGTAGAACTATGTGATCAGGACTAGCCAGAATTCCAGTGCTACTGGACATGTCCACACTGGGAGAAGAATCTACAGTTAGAGTCCATAATAGTAATCCATATCACAATAGTAATCATATATAGATCACCAACACTATGTGACTTCTATGGTTCTCAGGCAAGCACAACCTCAATGCGCGTAGGCTTTACACAGTTAGAACCGCATCTGTATACAGGCTGGTATTCCAGTAATACAAATGAGAGATGACAAAGAAAATATTAATTAATGCATGAAGGCAGTTTTAGATATGGTAATTATTACACATTGAGAGAGAATTTAAAAATAACAATAATAAAAATTCAAATCTTACTGCTTTGGTAAGTTCCTGATCCAGTTCCAAGAGCCTATCTGAAGACCCTTCAAGCTGATGTAACTCATATTTCAGGTTTTTTACTTCAAGCTGTTTCTTATTTTGAATGTCTGATTTTAGGTCAATGGTTCTTTCAAGTCCAGTTTTTTTATCTCTTATTTCATCTAGTTGTTTCTGCTTCATTAGTTCCTTCTCGCTAAATTCTCTCTGCAAGAGTCAAGGAATTTATTTGCACAGAGGATCCTGAACTTAAGTACACCTTAATAGTCCCACAAAATCCACAAGACCTAGTTGGAATTATTTATTTATTGGATTTTTAACCCACCCCATTAGCCACACAGCTACCTGGGCAGATTACAACAATAAAACCATACATACAATATGAAAACATAAACACCAGTTATAATAAAAACCATGCCCACTGACATAACTATTTCATTAAAAAGCATACCCCATCATTCAAATGCCATTAAAAACAACTAACAATTAAAATACCGTTGAAATAAAAAGGTCTTTGCCTGGTACCAAAAAGAGTTTATGGAATGAAAAGAGTATAAGGAACATCAAATGTGGCTGGAATGAAGTAACTGTCTCTTACCCAATAGGTGCTAAATAAAAATGCTCATCTTTCACCTCTACCCACAGTCCTTTACAGAAATATGTGTCACTGTCAACTTTGCAAAAAGTCCTTAGAATTAAATATTTCTTTCTAAAAACCTAGGCAAAAAGTACTCATATTTTTTTGCCTCTCCTCTTTGAAACCTGGAACATGAAGCCTACTTCACAACAGCAGCCAGAAGCCAGAAAACAAATGAAGTAAGATAATGTTCAGCTGCCATAATTCCCCCTTCCACAATCTTGGCTTTGGGTTTGGTGGGGAGAAGAACAATTAGAAGTATACAAACTCAACTAGATGCTTAGATATACACACAACACTATTTTCCTGAGCAATAGTATTTCAGACTACAGGAAATGGACTACGTATTTCTGCACATAGAAAATAGTATGTCAATGTTCTCCCTGAGATGTTGACTTTCCAGGTTTATTGAGGTTTTATCAATGGGGATGAACCCAAGCATGCCAGTTGTCCATGCCCCCTGCCCCCAGAATACTCTTAAGAATGGGGCAAGACACATGTGCAGGTAGGGCTTTTTCTTTTAAACATTTGGGGGTGAGGGGGAGAACTCTTTGCAGGTTCAGGATTTTAATCTCAAGTGGTGAAGTCCACTCTAACTCTTCATCTCAATTTCACACACAGGTGGTCTACTAGATCAAGAAGGGAGAAATTTCTATTGGTAGCCAGATACCTATCTGTGTATGCAGAAGGTGTAACTGGTCCCCTTGCATTTATTATTAAAAAGCAGGACCCAGAATTTTTAAACTTTCTTAGATGTCTGCAGGACAGATGCAAAAAAATAATAAAATTTGATAGGGATACCAGTGTGGTGTAGTGGTTAAGAGCATGGGACTGGGACTCAGACGATCTGGGTTCTAGTCCCCGCTCAGCCATGGAGCCAACTGGGTGACTTTGGGCCAGTCACAGACTCTCAGCCCAACCAACCTCACAGGGTTGTTGTGGGGATAAGATGGAGGAGATGTAAGCTGCCTTGAGTCCTTTGTAGGAAAAAGGCAGGATATAAATCAAATAAATAAACTAAATAAATAAAAAAATAAATAAAACCACTTGTTACTACTCATTATCCTGCTTTCAAACCTAAGACAATTATTACTTTATACTTGCCACACATGCCCATACACTTTTTCATAACCCTAATTCATAACATCAAATAAAGATATAGTTCATATAAATGATCCCATCTAAAATGTACTCAAAACGTACCCCCCCTTTCTCTAAAGTAAGCATGCATGGGTTTGCATGATATTATTCTACAAGTTTAGAATGTGATCATCTTTTTTCTGTTTTGCATTGACTGAACCTTTAGGGAACATGTGGACATAATTGTTTACCATCAGCTGATTAGCAGCTTCCATGTCCTTGTCCTGTCTCTCTTTCACAAGGCGGTGAAAATTGTTAATTTGCCGTTCATTGAAAGGTGGTCTTTCTAATCCCTCCAGTTCCAACTGTGCTGCCAGTGACTGAATTAATGAATCCCTGGTTCTTATATGTTGCTGATGACGATCTGCTTGCAACTGGAGGCGACCTTAATAAGGACGAACAATGAGGTTTAAACAAATAAGCACATTCATTTTCAGTACTAAAGGGCTAAGCACTTGAAGCTCAGCTTATAAGAAGCTACAACAAGTTTAACCTTACCATATACAGAAAAAGATATTACTAGCCTGGTCACTTGGGGTGAGTAAACTTAGTCTCCAAGTAACCAGGACCAGTAACCTAAAGTCTCCAAAGTGGCACCCCGACTTTGGAACATGCTCCCCAGGGAGGTTTGCCTCGTGCTGCTGCTTTATTCTTTTCAGCGTCAGGCAAAACCTTTTTTATTTTAACATTTAATTGGTTTTATCTTTGATTTTTATCATTAATGGTAAGATGTAGTATGTTATTTGTTGGTATGTTTTGTTTTTTCTTGTAAGCTGTCCAGAGACTCTGGTATTGGACCACATTAAAGAAAATTAAATAAATAATAGTGACCTTTTGGTGCCCAGGCATGAAACAGCCACCTTGGTCTCATGAGCTGCATGAACAATAGCTGCAATGTAAGTTGCCCATCCTTGCTTGAAGGGTACTAGATGATGTTAAAAATGCACACAATTTCTAATTCCCTGCATATGTATAGGCACTTTTGTGACCTAGTATGTTTTATAGACTTATTTCCAAGCTTGCTTTCAAAATCTTCGAACTTCAGTATGGGTCAATCCATTTTGTGTTCCAACTCCAAACCTTAGCTGCTACAGTTTAGAGATGCATTTGCTCAGCTAAACTCCAATTGAAAGTATGAAGACCTACTTTGTTTCAAACTTAGAATTAAACATTCTAATGGTCAGCTAGTGCCTTTCCATAAAAAGTCTTAAACCTGTTTACATTGACATTACCCAGAACACCAAAGCACACATACCCATGGGCTTCTCTTACAAGCTAATTACTTGTCTCCACCCCTCATTAATGACATGTGGACTTTGTTTTTACCAAACTTTGATTGAAATTTGGTGACGCCAGATAAAATGAGGCTGGAAACTTTGCCCACAGATTACCAATTGGCCAACTCTGCTTTAACTGTTAGATGAATAGATTATATTATGACATTCTTGATTAAATGTGTATAATGGTATGATGGATCAAAATAATGGCTCACAGAAATCTAATGAATGAACAAATTTTGTTATGAAACTAATTATGCTCATTTCTCATATGCCTTTTTGAAATGTTTATTAACATAGCAAAACAAATTAACCACAGTACCTTGTTCAACCAATAGTTCAGATTTTTCTCTGTTGAATCTTAGGCAATCTTTGTTTGTTCTCTCCAGCTCTCTTTGAAATTCTGTTAACTTCTTCTCCTTTTCTCTCACAGTTCTCTGATGGTTTTGATACATTTCTCTAAGCTGCTCATCAGTTCCTTGAAAAACCTATTATTACAGTGCCAAAAAAAGCTTTTAAAAATACATTTGCATATTCAGTGTGGGAGACATGGTAAAGTTCAAAATATAAACAATGAAAGAGATCTGTAATTAAGATTATCATAATCAACAGTCCTGCATGGTTGAAGACTGGCATCTAAACTCCTGTCCTTCCACCCTGGAAGCTGCGATTAGCTCACCTCCCCACAAGAGCTAATGGCAATTGCATCACCACTCCCATATCCAGTTGGGCCCTTAGAAATTTTCAAACCAAAAGACTCCAAGTATGCAAGCAAAGGAACAGAAGAGATCCTACTTTACTGTGAACTTCACTGTGAATTGCCTTGAACTGCCACAAAATTTCAAATACTGGGCAGCACAGACATGCAAATAATAACAGTCTGGCAAGAGCTTGTACATAAATCTATATGCTGTTCACATGAAAGATGACACATACTAGAGTTGACTCATACTAGGGTTGCTGGGACACTTTTTGCTATCATGTTTAGCAGCATCAAAAAAGCTTCTTTCTTCTGGCAATTTTTGGGTGACTACTAATACAGCAACTTGCATTTTTGAGGAAGACCTGTGCTCACTCTGAACAGTCTTTGCTTTCCCCTTACCAACATTCCATATAAACATGTCTGGTATGCTATGTACTGTCATGAAATCATTCTGTTCATTTGACCAGGGATGATTGGAAGGTACATCTCCAGATTTTTTAGACTTCACTTCTTAGAAGCCCTTGCTAGCATAGCCAATGGTAAGAAGTACTGAAAGATAAAATCCTTTGTACTAGACAAAGTTTGACCACCAAGATAGACAATACATTTCAAGAACCAAATACAGCTGCAGATTTAACTTCTATACTGCCCAATAACTGAAGCAATTTCCAAGAAAATCCATTGAAACAGTCTAAAATGTACAACAATTTTAAAAACATTAGGAAAAACATTACCATACCAAAAAATTTAAAACTCCATTTAAAACACATGTAAAAATCCAATAATGTAAACAGATAAAACTTGACTGAACCTGGATTAAAAACTAATGAAGGCCCAACTAATTAAATGCCCCGTGGTAGATGAAAGTCTTGACCCCTGAAAGATATGGCTAGGTGGGCCTCAGTGGGGAGGGCGCTACCACTGAAAAGACCCTTCTTGTTGCCAACAGCTCATCCTCCTTCAGCTGCAGTCAGAGACAGGACTGAAAGGTTGATTGTAGTTTCCAGGTAGATGGTGGTTGGGAGAAGTTTTTTATCAGGTATTGTGGTCCAAAGCCCTGTAGGTGTTTATAGAGTAAAACCAGCACCTTTAATTGCACCTGGAAGCATACAAGCAGCCAGTGCAAGTGAGCCAGAATTAGTATTATATGATCAGACTGTCTGAACTCTGTTACTAGTCTGGCTGTCACATTTTGCACAAGCTACGTCTTTGGAACAGTCTTCAAGGGCAGCCTCATGCAGAGAGCATTGCAGTAAGCTAGTTTAGAAATTACCAAAGCATGGATTACTGATAGGAGGCTATCTCTGTACAGATAGAGGTGTAGCTGGGCCACCAGACATCATTGGTAGAAGGGACTCTGAGCCACCGAAGCCACCTAGGCACACCCAAATGACAGGGAGCACCCCCAACTGACAAACTTGCTCCTTTGAGCGGAGTGCAACCCCCTCTAGACTTCTATCTAGCCAGAGGAACCACCCACTAACAGCATTTCAGTCTTGTATGGACTGAGCTTCAGTTTGTTAGCCCTCTTCCAGTCCACTGTTGCAGCTAGGCAATGGCTTAGTACATCCACAACCTCACTTGCTGAAGATGAAAAGGAGAAATAGAGTTCCACATCAACATTCTGATGAAAACATATTTGAAAATTCCAGATTACCTCACTCATTAGGTTCATGTAGATGTTGAACAGCATGAGAGACAAGACTGACTCCTAAGAAATCCCATGTTGAAGGATCCAAGGGGAATTCCGAACTATATCCTCCAAGCACCACTCTCTGGAACCTGCCATCCAAACAGGAGCAGAACCACTGCAGAACAGTGCCCCTCACTCCCAACTCAGACAGTTACTTCTCAAGGATACCATGGCTGATGGTACCGAACACCACCAAGAAGTCCAAAAGTACCAGCAGGGTTCCTCTCCCTGTGTGTGTGTCTCTCTCAGCATAAGTCATCGCACAGTGCAAAGCTGTTTCTGTGTCAAAACCAGTCCTGAACCCTGAATGAAATGGATCCAGATAATTGTTTTGATCCAAGTGTGCATGGACCTGGTTGCCACCACCTGCTCAAGAACCTTGCCCAGGAAGGGCATATTTGTCACTGGCCTAAAACTATTAAGTTCTTCCAGGTCCAATTTTCAAGGGGTGAGGGACCACCCCTCATAAAGAGGCATTAATCAATTTCCTGGCCCAGGCAGCAGTTCCTTCCCTGCTAGCTTTTAACTTTTCTTAGCCAAGAAAGAGTTGTGCATGGATGTGGCTGCACATACCTGTCCAAGTATCCTGTATACATCCTCAAGATGGACTAACTGGAACTCATCTAAAGAAACCTGGCAAGGCTGTGCTCTGAATATCTCACCTGATTTCATAGCAATAACACTGGCATCTAAAGTCCCAGCAGATACAAAACATTTTGCCCTGGAAATGCCTACCAAATACATTACAGCACACCTTATATGGCTACATGTTATCCTTAAGGCCAGTACGCAGTAGCCCCCACATACTCCTAGAGAGCTCTGCTGGGTGGCAAGGAGAAGATTCAATGGAATCAGATATTGTTTTTTGCCACTCTCACTGCCTCCAAATATATTCCGCTATAGGTACATTTCCTCCATGTAAGTTGTTTCCTGATTTGATTCATCACTTTCAGCTCCAAGGTATACCATGGAGGTGAAGGGGTTCTACTATAAAGAGGACGCTCAGGAAAGGACACTCAGACAAAAGACCCTGACGGAAAATAGGATAACAAAAAGGTCAATATTTGCTCAATGAACTTTTTTCAATAAATGCTTGCTTTTAACCTGAAAATTGAAACAGAAGAACACTGGATATAAACTGACTCACTAAAAAACTGGAAGACTGAAACTATAATCTATGCCTAAAACCATGTACCCACAATATGAGTAAGCAAGCCCAAATGTTGCTGGAAAAAACTTTTCACTATGATACCAACATAAATTTTACTGTGCAATTCATAATTTGCATCAGAACACAAACAAAAATTTATTATCAAGCAAACCTTCTCCATTTTTTGTTGCAAATCTTGGTTATCCTTCTCCATCTGTTTTTTTCGACTTTCCAGAGCTTTAATTTCATTGTCAAGTCTCATTACTTTTACAAGATTCTGTTCTATTTCTGTTAGATGATTCTGAGAAAGAATGTAAAAAGAAATGAACTATGCAACTGTTATGAGGGTTATAAAACAAGCTTGTAAATACACCCACAAAACTTACTAGTCTGCAAGTTTTTTTTACCATCTTACTAGGGGAGGAGGGATGGAAAGCTTTGCCTCCCTTCTAAGACTGCCCCATTTAATCTCTGTGCTGGGTATGGGAATACTGGCTTCCTTTCCCAGACAACTGATATTGACACAGAGAAGAGACAGAGCACTTCCTCCCTCCTACATGAGCCTGCTCACTAACCTGCATGCAATTCCATGCACTTGCCTATGTGCAAGTCCTTGACACTTATGCCTACTAGGCAAGTACTTAGCAAAACAAATTATAGTCATTATGTTTCAACCTAACCTTGCATCACTATACCTAAAGCATGCAAACAGAGGAGATTCAAGTGACTTTTCTCCAACTGGCCTGTAATATTCAACCTTCACATAAAAAAGAAATGTAATCTTTAAAATATATATTCCAAAGCTTTGAGTATGAATATCTCAAAGCCATGCTGCAAGCACATTCATACTCCCAGTTAGTAAAGACCATAAAATCCATCACTTATTGAGATGTATGCGCAAATAAATGTACTTAGTAAAACTCATGTACATGTATACTACAAAAAGGGAGGTCAACATAGCAGTGAATATTTCCAGGGATCTAAAACTTCATCAAAATAAATCAGATAATTTGTTAGTGCCCTCTGTTTCTTCCATTTTTTAACTTAATATGAACTCAACTATCTCAGTTATGTTCTAACATAATCCAAACAGAAAAATGCTTTTAACGATTTAGACTGATTCCATAAACATTTTAATACAAGAGGGCAGGCAAGTCTTGGGTTCAAGGAAATACACTTTTACACTAGGAAATAACCTATACCCCAGCACAATACTATGTCTGTCGCAAGAATTGTCTTGAATCTGCTATTCTCACCTCAAGCAAAACAGAAGTACCAATAGGACATTCAGGAAGATCTCAGGTATAGACAATCAAGACATCATTTCTGGTCATATAGTGCTATCTAGAAAAACTGGAGCAGGAAGGGCAGGCCCGTTCCCTGCCATACATTGTTTGTGTAAAAAAATTGCACAAACAATGGAACATATATTCAACACTCCATGGTTGGGAAATTTCCCTTGTTAAGTTTTTTTTGCTCCATACAGGACATCAGCACTACACTGAAACCTTAACTATGCAACAAAAGAGGATAAATTACCCTTAGAGGTTCAAGCTGGTCCTCAATAGATTTAACATTTTCCCTGGAGGCAGCCAACTGAGTTTCCCTATTGGCAAGTTGATTCTGAATCTCATGCGCTTTTTCTTTATTCTGTTTCAAGTACTTCAGCTCGACCTGGCACTCTTTAATTCGTTGTCCTTGCTTCAGACGTACCTGACGAAGTGTTTCTAAAGCCTTAATGTACCTTTTCAAAAGATAATCATGCATATATTTTAAATCTAAATAACATTAGTACTGAGCATTTTTAAAAGGTATGTCATTTTCAAATTAGAAATATCAAAAGGTGTAACTCTTGGTTGCACAGCAAAATATATGTTATTAAATATACGAGAAGGAAATTACCATTTAACAAATGGGAGATAGAGTGATCTCAACCTATTTTACAGAATAAATGAGAATTTGTAAAAATGTTCCATCTAGCTTAACTTCAGTTGACCTACAGGAAAGATCTTACAAGGTTTAAAGTCAACAGTATCTTACCCCATAACATATTGTAAGCTATAAAAAAGGCATGATATATGTTGGTTCTGTTCTGCATTGTATGCTGACTTGTTTTATACTTTTTGAACATGTCTTATTAAGCAGTCTTAGAGAAAGGTTATTAGGATAATTGTAACATGGATCTTAAAGTGATTATACAATGTTACTGAAGAATGTACTTAAAGAATCTAAGATTTTAATTACTAATTAAATGATGGCAGCTAAAATACATAGACCCAGAATTCTGGGTAAAAATAATGTTCTTCCTATTACAAAATGATATTTAAAAAATAGTACATTAATGCCATGTCTATGATTATTTAGAATTTGAGAAATCAAGGGTAAAAATACCAAGGAATTTGATGAGAAAGTGGATTCTCATTATACCATGCTAGAATAGTAAGTTTCAGGATAGTATTCAACCTTTCACTGTGTTGGGAATACCTGTGATTTGTCCTTTGACACTGTGTTTGGGAATTGTGCATATTAAGACAACATGATTTGTTAAATAAAAATAAAAATGTCATAATCAAAAGGTATCAAATGTTTTAATTCTATTTAAAAGCTATAGATAAATGTTAACCTTGTTGCTGAAAAGATCTCATCAAATCTTTGTTTCAGAGCCTTTCCTTCACTTAGAGGCCAGTTGGATTCTTCTTGATGACAGAAAATGACATTATTAATCACAGACCTGGAAACGCCAAGGGCACTAATCATCTCACGGTCAATTTCTGCACATTTGGAACTTAGGCTGACCTTCTCTCCATGTCTGTATGAATAAAGACAAGAAAACAAATGAGTTTGATAGGTGGTAAAATCCTAAAATCACAATTAAAAAAGAATTAACATGATCCGATCACAAGCTCACCATTCCTTTCCTATAATGCAGGGCTTGTTTGTAAGAAAGTCACTTCAAATAGAGAAACAGTTCTGTATATTTTATATAGATGAGACATTTCACAAAATCATGCAGTCCAATTACTTTTCATTCAATGCAGTATCACAACAAAAGTACGTAACTTCAATTAGGTCAAGGGTGGGCAGAAAGTAGTCTGATCTATTGAGAGATCTCCAAGTGATTTCCAGTATATCAGAAAGAATGTATTACTCCCAAATGTTTAATAATATTTGCAGCTTAATTATGTTTCCCTTCTACATTAGGCTACTGAAAGGGGTGGCTTTTTGAGTGAAAGGATTGAGATATCAGTTCAGTTCTGACATACAAATTTCTAGGTTCAGTATATGTTCAAAGAAACCTTATTTTTTAATTATAAGTGTATACCTTTTGCACCAGCCTCTGGTTGGTGCATCTTGGAAGTTCTAGTAAAAAACACAGAGAAGATCCAACAAGCTTGAAGCCTGTTGGACAATCTTAACAAAAAGATCAAGAAGCAGTGAGATGCACAACATTCGACAAATAATCCCAGCAAATGAGGACTCAACATTTTATTTCTATTTAATGGCATCTGATTAACTATAAGCAGATATTAGAAAGGTTGAATAAGCATAACCGTAAAAACAAATGCAACAGGAAGTGTTCTATCTACCCACTCACTCACTTTGTTCTGGTAATGACTCCTTCAAGAGTTTTAAATTCTGTTTTCTTTCCTTTCTGAGTACACACCATAGATCGCTGGACAGCTACAAGCTCTCCATTAACATCACGAAACTGAAGTCGAATTTGAGCTCTGACATCTGTTTCATTGGCAACCTTCAGCAGCAAAAAATAGACTTTGTAAAATAATCTCAACAAATTCTCCCACAATTCACTTTAATCACTTGTTCTCTAGCACCTGTACAGTGTCCTCTTATTTTCAAGGCAGATCTGAAAAAAGAGGGGATCAGCATGTAGATTCAAATCCTATTGGAATTAAAGAGGGTAGCTTGTGGGGGGTGGACAAACGCTACACACACGGATTTATGTCCATGTGTCTTTTTTTTAAAGGCAGACCCTGGGCATGGAACTCCCTGTCCAGGAAGACTTACTTGGCATTTTTCCAATTGACTGGATTTGTATAGCACAGCAACCTATCACAAGTAACTAGCCAGCGGGTTGCTGTGTCATCTAAACTCAGACTGCTTCACTCATTTTTGGCAACAAGCCACCCTGACAACCCATGGCTTGTTTGACCCAGGATGGATTGTTGTGTCATCAACCCTGGGAAACTAATTCCATTGGGGATTATGGAAGGCAGCTATTGACTCTTTGCTATTGCCACCACTAATGACAGCCACTCCATCAATGCCCAAACAGCACTTTGGTTCACCACCTTTTTAAAAAATATATGTTTGGCCCCCAAATACACACAACTCATTGCTTTCATTGTTATTTCCTCCTCATCATCATCATCAATCTTGTTGGTCTTTTGTAGATACATAAATGTGTACTTATATATAGCCTTGCCTGGTCAATATCCTTGTAAGTTTAACCTGTCAAAGTGCAGTTGTTAACAAATATGGTAACAAAAGCAAGACTGCATACTTTGTGAGTTGTCAATCAAAAATGGCTGCAAAAAGAGGAGAAGTAGGTACATTCAAAAGGGGTGGCAAGGGCTGAAATGACAACTCTTAGTGCCCACCACATCTTCAACACATCCCTAGGTTTCCAGCTATTAACTCTCTTCCCACTCTCCACTTTTCAGAGCACACACTGCTGCAGTTATTGCAGTTCCCTGATAATTGAAAAAAACCAAAATCCCCTAAGGAGGCAGCTGAATGGGACCAAGTGAAAGGTGTAAGTTTCGTTGGTACACCAACTGTTACTTTCATCCTTTTTTCCCTTATTGTCTAGCAAATTTGTATTTTTTAACTGGGAAATATACAAAGATATCATGATTCAGAAGTATATGGAAGGGAAATTTGCATTGTATTTCCCCTCCATTTACTTCCTACAACTGATTTTGCAGTTAAAGGGGAAAACGTGCAAATTTGCCAGACACATTTTGCTAACAACCAATCCATCATAGTTTATTCACTAGGTGGCTTAGGATGTCATGCAAACTTGCCTATTTTCTCTTATACAGAAAAGCTTTTTTCCCTTATTATTTCAAAAAGCTTTGAACTAATTTCTTTTCCTTTTTGACCAAAGTAGCTTGTGAGTTCTTCCTAACTTTTTAAAATTTTGTCTATAATAAAATGCAATAAAATTCCATAAAGAGTTTAGAGAACTGTGCTTTGGGTTTGCAGAGACCAGGCATACACAATTGTGGGTTGTAGAATTTGCTTATTTCACAATTTATTTATGGGGAGGGATTTACTCTTTTGGAGAGTAAGAAATAAAGTTTATAGAGAGGGGTAGGGGATTGAGACAGTAGACTACTACTGTAGACAGTAGATTACAGGGAGATTAACAGTTGTACTAAGACGAAAGGGGGTGGAGGGAATCAGACTTTGAAAAATTTCTGCTTCCAAATGGAAAAAACTGGAAATAAAAACAATTTTTTAAATTTTTCTGGGGGTGCACATGCCTAGGTACAACAACGATGTTAGCATTATGCATGAGCCAGGTCACCATTTCAATGGGCTATTTGAAAATCAGCGATTGTCTTATGCAGGGTATACCTTATTGTGTTTCTCTATACCTATGTTTCAAAAATTCTCCTTTGTTATGAAAAAAATCTGCACTTTGAAGCACACATAACACACATCATGTACCTTTCTGCATGTAGGAAAATGTGAGTTCCTTTTTCAATATGCTAAAAGTAGTCTTGTTTCTGTCACAATCTTGCTCACTGGAAGCTAGTAGTTAGTTGTGAAACTTGAACTCTTAATACTTACTTTTGGATCATGGACAAATGAATTTCCTTTGGTGCCAGGTGGGAAATCCCCAGTGCAAATGTACTTCAGACATTCTATGATTGTCTAGTGAAAATGGAAATAAATGTCAATAAGATTTCACAAATAGCTGTTGCCCTTCTGTTTCCAGATAATGAGATAATACATAATAGAAAACCAGGTCATACTTTACTTTATCTAGCTCTGTGGCATGTTTAACAGGACATGCAACTTGTTTATTCATGTGAACATTAAAGCTGTAAGACATGATCTCGTGGAATTTTGCAGATCAGTCTCCAGTAGCAGGGTTTCAGAGCACATGCTACTCACAGAGAATAATCTGCATAGTTCTGCAGGCTCCTTCTGCCAGGTATTGCACTTGCGATATTAAGTTGATCCCTCATATGAGTTGTTACACATGCAGGGGAAGCAAATAAAGTAATCATTCAAACTTGGTTCCTTAAAATGTACTCATACAATGCCAAGGAACTGTATCTCAACAGCTTTCATTAGTTAAGGCCATAAGGGCTGCTCAGACATAAGAATGGTTACTGTGCAGTTGCCTTCTTACCTTGCGTCCTGTGTTCATACAATCACAAAGTAACTAACCCTGAGTACTATCAGCACAGATCTATTTTCCCTCCAAATGGTGCATGCATTCCATCAGCCCTTCAGCTAGGAACCAATCCCAGCATGCACCACTTCTACATGCATCGCTCCTCCCCTCCTCCATTGACCTGCATGTTCCCCTGGATGTGTTCTCCGTCAGTGGCTGCCTGGCCAGATCACCCACATATCTAGATTGCTGAAATGCTGCTTGTGCCTGCTGGGCCTCTGGCACAAGTGTGCTGTTCCCTCTCATGGAAGGCTGTGCTTCCTCATGTGCTTGCGAGAGAGGGGAAAGCATGACTCACAAGAGAGGCCATGCTAGGAGGGCACATGGTGGTATAGCCATGACAGTTGGGCAAGGCAGGCATGTTGGTGATTGGCCAGGCAGTGGGTAGGTGAAAAACTGGACACGGCAGTGGGACGGCCAGGCATCAGAGAGAATGCACTGGGAAAGGAGACAGGGAACACGGGGGTCAGCGCACTGTCTGTTGGCAACTCGGCTGTTGCTAGGTGAACAAGGCAGTGAAAAGGGCAGCTGAAGCAGCTGTGGCCACTCTTGCTGCTGAACTCACTGGCTGAAATGGGGAAACCATGGAAAAACATTGTAACCAGCTTCACACACAATGAGAAGCAATGCTGAAAAGTGAAAACCTTAAAACTGTTTGTTCTCTGTGGTGATTCACAGTAATCAACTGTGCCACATTTCACCATGCTTCCAATTTTACACATAACAAACCATTCCTTCCATGACCTGTCATTATATGTGAACCCAGCAAAAGTCTATTAATTTAAATATACTATAGTTCATAGGTATGCAAGCATTACAGACCCAAGAGCCATCAATTCAGAAGATATTTGTATTGACAGCACAAAGGATCACAACCTCCCCTGAGGAGACAGGGCAAATACATCTATGTATCTATTCACACATTGGTAAAGAAATACATTCTAACTTGGTCATAATATTTTGAAAACTGATTGGATTGTATTAATAATGGCATCCCTATGCAATTCAGAGGAAAGAAAAAGCAGTTCATCTATACTGAAATTAAATCCACTTGGTTCTTACCGTTTTTCCAGCACCATTTGGACCAACCAAGATTGTTAAAGGACTAAAGAAAGTGATCACTTGCTTGTCTTTGTCTTCTACCCCAAAACTCCTCACACCAAGAATGCTCATTTTCTCAATCTTAGACATTTTGAAGAATACTCCTTTTTCTGTAAATACTAAGTTGCACCTGCAAAATAACACTGGATTGAAAAATAAAATCTGTCATTTTCTTTCATTCTGGACAAGACAAAGAATTTTCTTAAAATTGCTTTGGTTTTCCTTCCCCTGCCCCCTTCTAGTAATATTCATTCCCAGGTTGGTAGGCAAAGATTTTACAGCACACAACAGCACGGATCACAGATGGCACCTCAATCAGCCTTCTCTAAGTTAGCTATACCTAGATTCTAATATACATACATTTTGAGATCATGATTACAAAAGCACTGCTGAATGAAATATTAACATACGCTAAGTCTAACTAGCAAGTGAGGGCCTTGTAAGTATCTAGCAGGAAGCTTACCAGGCTGTATTAGTGCTGACACAAGCAGGTAAGACTTAGTGTTAGGGCTCTGAAAACTGCCACAATATACTGAAGCCCAGTACAAAACAAAGACAACAATCTGTAACTAACATGTGCCATAAAGGAAAACAAAACAAGTTTTTTTTTAAAAAAACCCTACAAATTATAAATACAGAAACTCCATCCAATCTTTTTGCTCATATTTCTCAGCATTCTCCTGCTTGCATCTGCTTGCTCTGCTTCTAGCATTCTGCCCAAAGCTTGCTTACTGGAGTATTTGAAAAAGCACAATTCCTCTACTCATTCCCCTTTTGTGTCCTATATGTTTGAATGTAGTATCATCTATCTACAATTTGCATTAAGCCTTTCCTTGGCACCCAGTTCAGATCCCCAACAGAACTGAAATCAAGCATATTGACAGCACTTATTCACATTCATTCCTTGAAACTCTTTTCCCATTCCTGTGCTCCAACCCCAATTCTAAGTTCCTTTAGGAAATATTCTTAATGTTGCTCATAATGGTGATCAATGATAGGATTAAATCTAGCATTCCATCTACTGGCTGGACTGTTCCCTGAGCTAAGCTCCAATTCCCCTCCCTCCCACCATTTCCTCCATAACTGGTTTACTACAAAATTCCAACTGACTTTCACAAGCTATGGGATGCTGCAAGGAGAATAAAGAATTAACATCCTTTCCACCATTCCACCAGTGGAAATGCTTTGCTGTATCAGAAGCCTTCCACAGACAAAAGGAATCCCTCCTCAGCAAGAGGCTTTTGCTGGGTCCAACTCATACCTGTTACGATCCTCATCACCCTCAGTAACGAATATTACAACATACATTTACAAAAGCAATCTATTTACTCTAAAACATTCAGTGATTAGTTACCTATAATTGTTATATAAAATTTATAAATAAATACATTGATAGTAACACTCAGCATTGTTATATCAAGCAGCAGCAAGGGTTCTAACCACTGAAAGGCATGAGCTATACTGGAGTTTCTACACTACAGTGACTTTAAAGGGCTGTTTTTTAATCCACCAGGTTTGATTTTTGTTGATTTACGTGCAAGTGCCATAAGCACCAATGCTGACACTCTATTACTCTAAAATACTACAATCTACACCACCAGAGAAACATAGAAATGTGAGCTGGAAGGGGCCAAGAAGACCATCAAGTCCAACCCCCTGCTCAGTGCAGGACACTAAGTTACACCATCTCACTCAGATGACTGTCCAATCGCTTCTTAAACGCCTCTAGTGTGGGAGAGTCCATGACCACCATAGGTAATAGGTTCCATTGTAGTACTGCTCTGACAATGAGGAAAATTTTTCTGGTATCTAGGCAGAATCTGGCTTCCTAGAACTTAAGTCTGTTATTCTGTGACCTGTACTCTGGGATGATTGCACTCTTGTCCTTACTCTTTGTGACAACCATTCTATTGCTTGTGGAGTGCTATCCTATCTCCCCTCAGTCTTCTGTTCTTGAAGCTAAACATGTCGAGTACTTTCAATCTCTCCCCATAGGGCTTTGTTTCCAGTCCCTGGATCATCCTTGTTGCCCTCCTCTGAACCCTTTCCAGCTTGTCTGTGGTGGCCAGAAGAGATGAGATCTCTCTTACTGGCAATAATATTAAGCCAGGTATTCTCCATCTTGTAGCAATGCATTTGGTTTCTTTCTCCTAAGTGGAGTGCATGGCATTTGTCCCTACTGAATTTTGTTGTTCTCAGCCCAGTGTTCTAACCTATCAAAATCACCCTGGATCTTTTCCCTGTCTTCCAGGGTATTGGCTATTCCACCCCACTTTCTGTCAACCACAAATTATCTTTTCTGTACTTAAAATATAATTTTTAAAAAATGTTGGAAAGGACTGGGCCTAGGATAAAACCCTGCAGCACCCCATTTGTTGCCACTTCCCAGTTTGAGAAGGTGCCAGTGATGAGCACAGTTTTTTAGCAAGTTGTGGATCCACTTAATAGTTCTTCTATCTAGCCTACTTTTTATGAGTTTGCTTATTAGGATGTAATGAGGCACAATATCAAAAGCTTTACTAAAGTTTAGATAGATCATGTCCACAACATTCCCACAGTCCATTTGGAAGGTTACCCAGTTGAAAAATAAAATTAGTTCGGCAGAAATTGTTCTTGGGGAATCCATACTGACTTCTGGAAATCACTGTATTTTCTTCAAAGTGTCTGCAGACTGAATGTTTTATAATTTTCTCCAGAATTTTCCCAGAGATTGATGTCAGACAGCCAGGTTCATCTTTTTTCCCCTTTCTTGGAAACAGGAACAGTATTCCCTATGATCTGGCACTTCCCCTGTCTTTCATGGTCACCAAGGTTGACTGAACTCTGATGTGCAAGTTAAGTTGTACGAAAGAGACTTGTATTTGTAAATAGCTCATAGCATTCCAAACCCAATTGTGATGCCTTAACAGCATAGGAATCCTTTGCATGCTTACTGAGAAAAAAAACTAATTTTGTTCCTCAGTCCCTGGTAAATCTGTTTAGGATTACATTCTACACAAATAGATTAGGAGAAGGAAGAACATCTGTGTTGATAAAAGCAAGCATGAGATGCTTTTTGAACATTTAATGGATTTTCTTAGCACTGTTGGGTGATATAGAAAATAAATGAATAAATAAACAAATGGAAATTTATTTGCTGGAAATGACTATTGGAAAGAGTACCTCATTGAATGTATACAACAAATTCATTTTAAATAGCTCTGGAGATGCAACATTAAGTTATAACTAGTGATTAAAATGAATTGTGGAATCAGTGCTTTTATTTCCAGGGCCAGAAATAGTCATGAAGGCTGTAAGGGTGAAGTTTTCTCAAAAAAGGCCCCTTAACCGAATGTTCAGGTTCCATTTTAAAAGATAACACCAGCCCTTTAATTCTACAGAGTTACAGCAGACAAATACAGGCTGTGTTCTACCCATGTGCTCCAGAAACATGCATTCTGGCTTGTTCTTGATTACTTCAGAAATTGCTAAGTGTGGGTCCAATTTGGATATTGACCAAAGATGGAGAAAAGGACAAGCCATTGAGATAAACAAGACTTCTATTATTTCAATGAGTCCATTTTATAATGACTAAGTCTGGATCCACCCCATTGTAAGTGAATAAAAGTTAGTTCCATCTAACACTAAGGGGTTTAAGATTGATTTCCAACCTGTTAACAGCTCTTCAAGCCCCCCACGCACCATTTAAGTGGCCATTTACGCAAACAGATCAACTGCAGTCCTCCCACTGTAAGTGATAAGGCTTTCCTTCTCTACCACAAGTGATTCAGTAACCACAGTGTTGCACTTGCCAATGCTCTAGAGAGGTAGGTTTCCTCTTGCAGTGTCTATGATTTTTAGGAATAGGCAAGCCCTGACATGTGTCATCATAAGAATCCCCACTGCCTTCAAAAAGCCAAATCTGAGGGCCAAAACAGACATCACTTTAAAATGTGTGTCTAGCAGATAGGTCTTCTATTTTTGAATCTGGAGGCCCCAAGTGGGATTTTCCAAGTTCTCCCACCCAGGTCAGGACTGTAATGAACTGTAAAAATCTTGCTATTAAACACATAGTAAAGGAATGTTCATTTTTGGTGCAGAAACACAGTGCTTTACAAATACTACAACTGAGAGTTCAAAGCCATTTTACACATTCTTTTTCAGGGACACTAACATCTACTCACACTTATTTAATCAGAGGAACTGTCAGGAACTAGGTTCCCCTCTTCTCTCTTTCAAACAGCATAACATTCTTTGGCAAAAGCCCCTTATTTCCAGTGTACTTCCAGCACACTATAGCTGGCACATGCACACAGTGGTTGCTGAACCCAAAACAGAAATTATTTCCAAGAACCCTCCTGCTGAGTAACCCTGGACACCACCCCTCTGGGAATGCCTTTCTAAAGATGAAGAAACCTCCTAGCTATAAGCAGGTCCTCTAGCTGGCTAGCCCTTCACTCCTGATGCTGCATCAAGGATCAGGCCAGGCACCTCTGACTCCTCTCTCATGTCCCTACACGGCATTTCTAACCCTACTGGTTCCCAGGATCTGCCTGAACACCAGAAAACAGTGCCCTTGAGATGAACTCTTCCTCCTCTGCCATCCCTATGTCTGCAGACCTCATTTTCCAGGCCACACTGTTCTCATCTGAAGAGTCGTTGCCACTTCATCCCTGAAACACGCATCAAGAATAACTATTTCTTTCATTCCCAACAGCAATGTTAGGTAGTGAGGCAGTATCTGGCTTAATACATGTCAACATGATTACTTGCTGATGCAGAGTAATTCAAGTCAGGTTCCCTAAGATTTCCTTATGAAATATATAGCGCTAATGTTGGGTTGTTTCTAGTTTTAGAAGTTCTTCGTGCAGGCATTGACTATACTGGGGAAGGTGACCAGAAACTGTTTCAAACAAACAGTTCTAGGTGTGGATCAAACAGGCATAGCTATGCTTTCCTCTTCATGTACATGCTGGTTAGCAAGTTCAAATGTCAGCCCTGACATGAAAACATTTGTAATTACCTATGAAAATGGAATTCTGGAAAGTCTTTATCCTGCTGTATTGAGCAGATAGAATCAACAGCTCAACAGGGACAATCTCTGAACTAAAAACATATATGCATTTTTGTTGCAACAAATTGGAGAAACTACTCCGCTATGTATTCTGAAATGTTGGCCATATTCTAGTATTGAAAATCACTATTTAGAGCCTTCATTAAAGAAAATACTGGAGTGTGAAAAAAATTAAGCCTTTCCTACAAAGCACTTAATCAGCATATAATGCAGAGAATGTTTTCCTTTGCACTTAAGTTCCCTAATCTTAAGAATATATCAGAATCTGTCAGAGATAACTGTAGTGGAGATTCTGAGCTTTTCAGTACGTAAAAACCACAGTACAAAAAGGTCTCTATTTTTAAACCCTATCGCGTATAGAATACTTTTAATCTGCATCCGTCGCCTTGTATAGTAATGCCCAGGCATTAAAAGGTACCCTAGAGATAATTTTTATGTGGCACTTTTAAATGCACGTAATCTTGCGGATCTCTAGGCGGTCTAAACGTATTTCACGTCGTCCGCTCTGATACCGTCTTCGCGCTCGTTCAGCTCTCCTACTCCAGGGACCGTCTGCTTCGGCCTCAGCGGGAGGAATTTGAGGGGCTGCTCGGAGGCGGAGGGGGCGCCCTGCGAAGGGGGAATTACCTCGTCTTGGAGGGGACTGAGACCACCAGGATAAACTGCGGAAGCGCTACGAGCTTGAGGCAACCCACACGCACACGACGCGGCCTCGAGACCGCCTCCCGCCCGCACGGTGCGTCGGTGGCGCGGGAGAGGCGCCAATCCGCCGCCGCAATACGTCCCCGCGTAGAGGGAGGAAAAGTCAGAGGGACTCCCTGTAGGGTCACTGCTCCTCCGAACCGGGACTCCCTGCAGGGTCACTGCTCCTCCGAACCGGAACTGGCCTTCGCCCCTCCTTCGCTATGCAAAAGAATGGAGGGCATAAGGAGAGAGTAGAGCTAAGAAGCAGCAGAGCGGCGCCACTCTGCACTCTATTAAACTTGGCTAATGGCAATTTTCGATCGTTACACTACTTTTATTGTAATAATCGGGATTTGTTTAAATCTAGGAACTCCCTCACCTCACATCCCGCCCGGCGTCCTAAGAAAGAGAAAGGAAGTCGCTCGGAATCAGATAGAGGTTATATCCAGAGGGAGGTCGCAGTCCCCACAGACTTCACGCTTAGCGTGACACACAAGCCTCAACTTGCGGGACTTCTTGCCCATAAGATTTGCCTATAGATCTCAAGAGACACCACGATTTTAGTGCAGCTGTGAGGAAGCATCAACTGCGTCTAGACCAAAGGAAAAACTGCCATCAAAGATGGGAATGTTTTCACTAACGTAGATCTTACTTTGTGCAAAAGTTCCCTCTCCACTTTATTTGAAAAGCTTTTTAGGCACAATGTTATGCATGCTTGGAAAGCGAAAAGTCCTACAACTCCTTAGGAAGGTTTTTTCAGTTTTTAGACTTTTTTCGGTCTTAACACCAAATAGGATTGCAGCTTACAACATTTATTAGGTTTCTATCTCACCTTTTTACTTTATAGATCCCCAGAGCAGCTTATATCATTCTCCTCCAGTTGCTCTCAACCTTATCCCAACAACAACCCTGTGAGGTAGGTTGTGCGGAGTCTGTGACTGGCCCAAAGTCAGTCCATGGCTGAGCAGGGACTAGAACCCAGATGCCCTGAGTCTCCGTCCTGTGTTCTTAACCACTACACCACACTGGCTCTCGCACTTGAAAAGTGCAGTTGATACAAGTGTGCTAAATTTGGGTTGGAAAGGAGTAGAGGAGGCTTTTTTGTATTACTTTTTGTAACTATTTTAAATTGAAGTTCAGTCAAGAGCATACAAGACAACTAGGAAATACAGCAGTTCAATGCATAAATGAGTATTCAGATTTCATTAAATACAGAGAGTAATTAAATCTTGTTACATTTATATCCTATTATTTATTTATTTATTATTAAAACATTTATATGCTGCCCCATTCGCCAAAGCCTCGGGGCGGCTCACAACATAAAAAATAACAATAATAACAATATAAAATATGAAATAACAATATCAAATAAATAACAATATAAAAGAAGTTGCCCTGGCCAGATTTTTCCTCCAGGAAACCCAAGTCTGCCTTCTTGATTTTTCTCCATTTTATCCTCACAACATCTTTGTAAAGTAGGTTAGGCTGAGAGTGAGTGAGTGGCCTACAGTCACCTGGTGAGTTTCATGGCTGAGAAGGGACTAGAATCTTGATCTCCCCAGTTCTAGTCTAACACTAAGTACTATACTACACTGGCTTTCAATTGCACTTTACACTTTTACATTTCTTTCACAGCCATTCCTTCTGATCTAGGACTCCCTGAAACTGCAGTTTGCTGAAGAGGCATACAGATTTCTTGGAATTTTCAACTTCCTAACCATATTAGGAAAATTATAGTCTCCCTGCTCTATTCTGTATATACAGAAGCCAAGCAGACTAGCTGAAAATGACTCCAGCATTCACCTTGGGAAAGCCTCTTTGCACACCGCAGGCAAGCTCTGTCCAAGCTCTCACCCATCATGACTGAGTTCTAAGAAACTTTTTAAAAAAAGTCCGTATTTAATTAAGTGCTCATTGGAATATAATGGTTGAAGGCATGTTTACTGCCTAAAGCTGGAATATACTTTAGTAGGTGGTTTCAGCAATCCTATGGCCGCTGCAGAGTCATCGGGTATTTTGGATCCCCAGTTCCAGGTATGAAGAACAACTCGATCTCAACCCTGCAGGCCACACTCGGAAGCTTCTCCTGGGCCATAAAAGTGACCATGGAAGAGGTTCAGAGAGCAGGAGACGGGTGCCAACAAGTTGTGACGCATCCTGGGGGCACCTCAGCTTCCTCCCCTCTCCCTCCAAAGCCCACTGTTGGGTGACTGAAACTGACCCTCGGACTGTTTTGCAGGGGGGAAGAGGGTATTCTGCCTCTGCACTCTTTCTGCTCTGCACAGGAAGTTGGTCCTCCTCCAAGGAGGGCCACAGACATCCCCACTGAACTGCACCCTTAAGTTAGCTTTTAAAATGAGGCAACTTTGGTGTATATACAGTATTTGTGATAAACAGGTTTTATACATCTTCACAGAAAACATACTCTTTAGGAGACACTAAAGGAGCAGCATGCCTCACACAGTCAATCCTATTTTTGAGGTAGGGAGAGGAAACCACTTTTTCTTTTAAAAAAAATTGGCTCTGCTTATCTAGAAGATAGTGCTGAGTTATCTAAAAGTTACCTGAAAGTAATTTTCCAGGATGTAGATGCCAACACACTAAGTTTGAACTTTTGCACATCTAGCTCATTTTTAAAGAATGTAGATCAATATCTGTTTTTTTACATAATACTATAGCAAGTGACAGTATTAGCTATGAATTACTTTTGGTAGGGAATGACTAATAGCTATGAAGATTATTGAACTTTTAATGACATTTCAGTCTATTCCTGTGATAAACTGGAATATGGCTTTTGTGGAGGTGGGGGGATGCCCTGTCATAAACCGTAAATAATTTGTTTTGATTTCTAGTTATTTTGTATCTGTAGGAAAATCACTTTTTACACAGTACAAAAAGGCAACTTATTTACTGTATTGCATCCTGTTCTAGTGAACCTACCAAAGCAGCTGGAAGTCTAAGCTGCTGAAGAAGTACGAGCTGAACGGCAGCCCAGCACCAAGAAACAAATGCTGGATTTGGCTAGAAAGATGCTTGTACAGACCCAGTGCTTCCCAGATCAGAAACTATGGCTATGAATCTGCCCATCGAGGGGCAGATGTGGTACCCAGTCTGAAAAGCCTTCCACTTTTTGTGGCAACTAGTCCCATGCCAGTCCCCCCTTTTAAGGAGTGACTAGAGCAGGATTGGAATGAATACACACACGTTAGAACAAACATGTTTCTTCCCCTACCTGTACAAGCAGGAGGAGCCCCCCTGAAGTGCCAGGCTCAAGCACTCTGCCCTCTCCTCTAACTTCTTCTATGCAGCTGGGAGGAGGATTAGTCGTGGGTCTAAAAATTGGGGTGCTTATCACTACCTGGAGTAAGTCATTTTTTAAAATGGCTTATGACCCAAATCAAATTATTAGCTATGATGGCCATTGGTAATACATTGCTTTCACCAAAGGCACCTCAACTATGTAAAAATAAGTAGCTCACACTTCTCAAATGTAAGAGGAACATGATAAATGCAACACAGAGTTCCTAGAGAATTTAGGTGCGACGTATTTGCCATGATGAGTGGAAGCATTTACCTTGTTGCAGGCACTGAAGGTCCAGTTAACTATGGAATTCACTGCCACGGGAAGCAGAGATGGCCACCAGTCTGGGTGGCTTTCAAAGAGGATTGGGTAAATTCCTGGAAGAGAAGCTTATCAATAGCTACCAGCCTTGTTGGCTGTGTGCTCTGCTGTTACCAGGGGCACATGCCTGTGCTCAACAGCTGTTGAAGAGCTTGGGCAGGCAGAGCCCCTGGGGGATCCCGTAGGTGTCAGAATCCCGGAATCTCAACTTGAGAAGAGGGACTAAAACTCGGGTTCGTGGGAAAGACCAAGCGTCCAGACCATCTGAGGCTTTATTGTTTTACCCCCAAGGTTCCCGCGGTACTCACAATAATACAGGCTGCATTACTGGGCAGGCAGAGATGAACTCTGCTGCAAAGCTTCAATACCGTTACAGGGCATTTATAGGTACACAGGTACAGGGCAATTGATGACAGAATGCAGAGATTACAATAAGATTCTGAGGTCTTCACATACAGAACGGATAAAGAAATGTCAGTTAATCACACTGTAACAATGAGATTAAAATATTTCTAATTGTCTGTATTGACACTTTAGTTGAGTAACTTGAACTCATCTCCAGGTCTGCTCAGGCATGCAGATTCAAGCTACTAGAAACTATTCATGATAAGCTCAGACCCCTACCTTGACTCTAAACATTCTGCATGATCAGGGCACATGAAGCCCTCTGGGCTATCAAGATTACTTCCTTGTAAAACTGAATTCCAACAATGATTATTTAATCATTGTGAAGGTATACAATGCAAATTTGGACTAAATGGCCTGTCTGCTGTAGCCCACAGCTAAAGGTGAGAGAAAGGAGCGGGGAAATGCCATTTTAAACAGTGACAGCTTGGTTTTGAGAAGGAAGACAGGATTTGATCCCACAATTCAAAGGCACACAGGAGTAATGCTTTTCAGACAGGATTTATCCAAATTATCCCAACATAGGCAACTGGTCTGCCACAAGGTGAGTGGACCGTTGGCCTGATCCAGTGTGACTTTTCTTATGTTCTAGTCCCAGAAGTACACGACATGCTTTTTCTATTATAGTGGTACCTCAGCTCACGAACTTAATCCGCTCCATGATGCTGGTCATGACCTGAACTGGCCATGAGCCAAGTCAAATTCCCCCATAAGGTTCCATGTAAATAAGGTTAATCAGTTCTGTAAATATTTTTTATCACAAAAATTTGAAACAAAGTGACAAAGAACAAAGTAACAAAATATAGTACAGTGGAGAACACTAACCTAGGTGGGGGAGGTTATTGTTCGAAGGGAGAGTCCAAACCATAATTGTGCGATAGCGATTGTGCTGGGTGGGGGGGAGGGATGGCCACAATCATGTTTGTGGAGGGAAAACGGGCACGATTGTGCTCAGGTGGGAGACGGGCATGATTGCACTCGAGGGGGGAGATGGCTGCGATCACACTCATGCTGGGAAGATGGGCGCGATCGTCACCCAATGCGGAGTTCATGACCTGAGGCAATTTTTTTCCTGAAATTTCTGTTCGCGACCCGATTTGGTCATGAACTGAGGCATTTGTGAGCCAAGGTACCACTGCACAGGAAAAGCTATTTGTCTACTATCAGGGCACTTTGATCACTAATGCATGCTTCTGAATCATAGGTGCAGCAACGTTGCAACACTGAGCAATACTTAGGACTATTACACCTGTTGGTCTGTGCCACCAAGTTGTCTGGCTCATGGTGACCCTATGAATGAGCATCCTCCAAAATGTCCTGCTCAACTCTTATAAGTGCTGTGGCTTCCTTTATGGAAACAACCATCTTGAATTTGGTCTTCCCCCTCTTCTCCTGCCTTGGACTTTCCTTAGCATTATTTTATTTTATTTATTTATTTATTTATTAAAAGCTTTTATATCCCATCCTGTTATATAAAAATCTCAGGAAGGCTTACAATGCTTTAAAAGAACAATCGTCTCCTCCAGTGAGTCTTGCCTCCTCATGATGTACCTGAGGCATGGCAGCTTCAATTTTGTCAGTTTTGCTCCCACGGGAAGTTCTGGATCTACAACCCCCTTGGTTTTCCTCTCGGTATACACAGAGCGCTCTTCAAGCACCACATTTCTATGCATCAATTTTCTTCCTGTCAACTTTCTTCACTATCCAGCTCTCACACTTTTACATAGTGATTGGTAATACAATAGTGTGGATGATCTTGGCCTTGGTCTCCAGTGAAATGTCCTTATACTGGATGATCTTTTCTAGTTCCTTCATTTGCTGCCCTTCCAAGTCCTAGTCTTCTGCTTTCTTGGCTGTAGTCTCCATTTAAATTGATGGCTAAGCCAAAGTACTGAAAATCTGTTGTTACAATTTTCAGCTACAAGTAGCTTAATGTTCAGCTATATTTATGCTTTTGTACTTTCTTCTTTCATGTTCATCAGGAGTAATTTCAATTCACTGCTGCTTTCCATCTTAAATTATTGATGAATATTTCACCAATCTTCATTCCTTCTGCTGATCCTAATCTAGCTTTATGAACAATGGATTGGACAGATAGGCAGATAAAATATACCCTTGTCTGACATCTTTGCCTATAGGAAACCATTTTCTTTGTCCTTATTCTGTCCTACTATATGAGTAGTTTCATATCCTTAATACAAGTAACTTATCAGAACCATTGAATGCTGAGGTATAACCATTTCTTTCAGGGTGATTCATAGCTTCTTGTGATCCAAACAGTCAAAGGCTTTGCTGTAGTCTATAAAGCACAGACTAACCTTCTTCTGAAATGCTTTAGTGTGCTCCAGTAGCCAATTAATTTGTATTATGATCCTGAGCACTCTTCCTTTTTGGAATCCAGTTTGAATATCAGGCATTTCTCATTCTGTATGATAGGGCAATATTCTTTGTTGAAACACCTTGCACATCACCTTACTTGTGTGGGAAATTAGTACAATGGTCCTATAACTGCTGTACTCCTTTGTTATTTTGTTGTTGTTGTTGGTCGCGAGGTCATGTCCGACCCATCGCGACCCCATGGACACCATTCCTCCAGGCCTTCCTGTCCTCCACCATCCCCCGGAGTCCACCCAAGCTCACGCCGACTGCTTCAGTGACTCCATCTAGCCACCTCATTCTCTGCCGTCCCCTTCTTCTTAGCATCTCATTTCTTGGGGACTGTGTACTGAAAGTTTCCAGTCTGTGGACCACTGTTTTGTTTTCCTATATTTGCTAGCATAGCCTTGTTAGGATGTGGACCAATTCAGTCTCTGCAGCTTAAAGTAGTTCTATTATCTACCTACTCTGGGTGTTTTATTTTTTCCAAATGCTTTCACAGCAGCTTTCACTTCACATTCTATTATGCGACTTCTGTAACGCGCTTTACGTGGGGCTACCCTTGAAGATGGTCCGGATACTTCAATTGGTTCAAAATAGAGCTGCCAGGCTGCTGACGGGGACTGGGCGTTATGTTCACATGATTCCAGTCCTCCGTCAGCTTCACTGGCTTCCCATTGAAGTCCGGACCCAATTCAAGGTGTTGGTAATGACCTATAAAGCCCTAAACGGCTTGGGTCCTGGTTACCTGAAGGAGCGCTTACATCCATATATGCCCGCCCGCCCCTTGAGATCTGCGGGAGAGGCCCTTCTCCGGGAACCCTCCGGGAAGGAAATTAGGAGGGTGGGGACTCGGAGGAGGGCTTTCTCTGTGGTGGCGCCTAATCTATGGAATGCACTCCCCAGAGAGGTCCGCCTGGCGCCGTCATTATTTGTTTTTCGGCACCAGGCGAAGACCTTTTTATTTAAACGTCATTTTAATTGTTAATATTATTGGATTTTATCTGGCCAGGGCGACTTATTTTATATTGTTATTTTTGTGTTTTAACTTCATGTCTGCACTTTACAAACATTTTAATTTAAGGTTATAACTTAATGTTTGTATTTTAACTTAATGTACTTGTATTTTAACTTAATGTTGTAAGCCGCCCCAAGGCTTCGGCGAATGGGGCGGCATAAAAATGTCTTAATAAAATAAATAATAAATAAATATTATTGCAAGTTCATTCTCACAGAATTGCTCTTCAAAGCACTCTGTCATTCTTTTATCCTTTCTGCATAGTTCATCCATATATTTCATCTGAACAATCAATGAGTTTTGCCCAAATGATAACAAAAAGGAACATACATGATGGAAATCCAAGCAGATAAAGTGAATCCTGTAAAGTGAAGACCACTAAACATGTAAACAGAATTACATGGACTTCCAAATATGGACTTCTGTTGACATGGTTTTTTTTAAAATCAAACATTCATTAGTAAATTTGGCAATTATGTAATAAGATGATGAGTCCCCTACAACTGGTTAAAAGAACAGAAAGAATAGGAATAAATGGGCAATTCTTGCAATGGAGTATGTAAACAGTAGTTCCCAACAAATTCCAGTGCTTTTCAATTTGTTCATAAATGATCTGGTGCTAAGAACAGTGAAGTGGCCATGTTTGCTGATGGCACCAAATTATTTAGTGTGGTTGCAGCAAAAAGAGATTGTAAAGAGCTTCAAAGGCATCTCTCCAAAAAGTGAGAATGGGCATGAAAACAAAACCCACAAGCAGGATATAAATGCAGTGGCAACTTCTTGTTCATGTTCCCTAGAAATTGTCATACGCACTTCCTGATACTAGAAGCACCGTGTTCAAATAACAAAACCCACAAACAAGGCCTGAGTGCTGGTACTCACTGAACCATGAAATATTGAAATTTGGCTTATTGTTGTCTGAACCCAGCTAACAAACTGTCAGCATCCGGGGCACGAGCGGCTGGGTATCTGGTCAGGGCACCAGGACCCAGACAACCGGTGCAATATACAGGCCCTTTCCAAATTGTAGTCAGGCAGTCCAGAATCAAGGTGGGTAACAGAAGTGCAAGGTAGGCCAACCTGAATAGAACAGCACAGTCAACGCCAGTCAGGAGTCGAAAGCCAGGGAGACAAGCCTAGGAGAAGCAGATACCTGAGACTGGAGCGGAAGCTGGAGCAGGTGAAGCTGGGCACGGTCCAGAAGCAGAGGCAGGAGCAAGGCAACGGGCAGTTTCCGGAAGGGACAGGGACCTCCTCCAACAACATCAGGACCCCTTACTGCTGAGGCAGCATCTGAAGGGAAGAGCTGCTTCTTATATAGCTCTTCCTTCAGGGCTCCCGGGGGGGGGGGGGGGGGTGCTCGTCGCATCCCAGGTGGCTGCGATTGACTGTGGGCCCAGCCCTGCAACCACCAGGGCTGCTATTCTGGTCTCTGGCCAGAGGAGGGAGCCCTGGTGCTGCCTCAGAACCTCACACAAACTCAGCTGAGGTAATAAAAGTCACCCAACAACCAACCGGGTTCTTTTCATGGGATGTTCATGGTAGAAGCCATCGCTTGTTTGCATAGGTGGGTTCGGGCAGTGTAAGTCTTGTTTCAACCTCTGAGAATGCACAGGGTGAAGCCAGAGGACAGGAGCAAGAGTACCCTTCCTTCATGTTTTTTTGTGAGGGAGCAGGAAAAGCCATCAATTCCTCCCCTTTTAAAATTTCTCTCTTCTTTCTCTGCCTTCCACATTCACATAGCTAATTGAGCTAATCCAACAAAACATGCAAAAACAGTTGGGCCTTAAAGAATCATTTCATCGCACACCACTCTTTTCCAACTGCTTCGGCAATTGCATTTATGTGTGAGACAATCTCACATATCTTAACTCTGCTGTTCATTAGCGTGTGTCCCAACCCTGACAAAAGCATTTTGCCTAATTACTGAGATTGTGCTTCCTCATGCACAGAAGGAGCTCTAGTGACCCTTGGGCAGAGTCCTCTCTTTACTTTGCACAACAGGTAGAATAGAGAGTAGTCATTCAATTCAGGGATGCAAATTATATCTTGTCACCAGCAGGTGGCGATCCAGTATCAAAAACAGAATTGCCACAATTTGAGACCAGAATAATCCTCCTGCTCATAGAGGTTTTCCCTTTGTCACGCCCTCTCTGTGCCTGTTCCCCATTCACTCCCTCTCTTGCACGGGTCTGGATATCGCTACCAAAGTTGGGGTGGAAGGGTTGTCTGCATTTTCACCCCTTACCTATTTTTTGCCCAGTTGCGATAAACAGAAATAGTGCACCTCTTGCCTATAATGCTTTGAATGTGCCTGAGCACACCTGTTCCACAGGGTGACAGTCCTTACTGCTTAACAGCACCCGTTTCAGGCAACCTGGGTTCCAGTCCCAGCTCAACCATGGTGCCAACTGGGTGAATTTGGGCTAGTCACAGACTCGGCCCAACCTACCTCACAGGGTTGTTGTGGGGTAAGATTGGGAGCAGGAGGAGGAGAAAGATGTAAGCTGCGTTGAGTTCTTTGTAAGAAACAGGCGGGATATAAATCTAATCTAATCAATCAACCAATTCATAGTGCCTGATCATCCAGAGGGCATCCAACATGCCTTGTGCCCCAAGTTCACTGTGGGGGTGCAGCGCTCAAGAAAATTCCAGTCCTCTGCCTTCTTTGCATCTAAAAGGAATCTCACCCATAGTGGATCAGTGACAATGGACTTTTCCCTCTTCTCTTTCCTTTGCAGAAGGGATCAAAACAAAGCAAGATCCTTGTGAAACAACCATCTCCTGTGTGAACCTGCCCACCTTCTACAATCATTACTGGAAAAGGCCTGAACTGTGGGAACGCAAGGCAGGGCTTTTCCTGTGGCGGCACGCAGATTACACAACTCTTTCCCCAGGGAAATTTATTTTTTTATACCCCCCTTTTCTTTTTTAAAGAACTGAAAGCAGCTTACCACATTCTCCTACTCCTGCTCAAAATCTAATCCCCACAACAACCCTGTGTGGTAGATTGGGCTGGGAAATGACACTGCCATCCCTCTGCATCATGCTTCGGATGAGTGTTGGGAATGTTTCTGTACCACTGAGCCTTTAATGGTGCTTTCGAGGTTTCATGCCAGCCTCTATTGTTTGAATTAATTATCCTGTGTCGATCTTTTTTGTTCCTGTGATTTTATCATGAATGAATTTAACTGTTTTATTAGTTGCATAACAGCATAAGGGCCTATTACGGAGGGGTGAATCAAACATCGTATTAACAAAATTGAGGATGATGTTGATATATATGATAGAAAATGAAAGATGATGCATCTATTTTTCTATACACCATTCCAATTTAGCCAAGCGTATACCTTTAAGATGATGGATTGCATACAGGTCTGTTGGGTATTTTGTGTTGAGAAATCCCAGCTGCTAGTTACTTACTTATTGCTTAGGCACGATCTAGTTGTGATGCTTGTAAGCCTCGGAACTTGGAAATGATGGGCATCAGTTCAGGGCGGAAGAAGCATGGAGGCGAATGTTGCCTGTAGACCCCTCCCACCCTGCCAAACCATTGGATGGTCAGTGTGTGCGTGTCCTGTGTCTGTGTCTAAGTGGGCCACCTCAGAGTGTGAGAAGGAAGACTAAGGTGCCAGCATCCTACGCCCTATCTTGGCAGCGCTGGTCTATCCTCATCCCTGCCCAAGAGCGGTACTCTGAGGTCAGTTCTGCAACCTCCGTGGGGCAGCCAGCACAGTCCTCTCTACTCCGTCTGCAAGGGGGGTGACCGTCGGCTACAAGGTCAGTGATTTTCCATTCTTGCAGCTGGTGATCCAATCAATGTAAAGGCCATGTAGACACTGTCTGGAGGCCCTAGGACTAATCTGGCCAAATCCAAATCTAAACACACTTTAGACTGCATAGCACGACTGGAGCTGCAGGCCTTTTTTCCTGTGGTGTAAACCTGGCTTTTTCTCCCCTTCACTGTCAAAACAGGTATCTGTAGATTGGCAGTTCAAATGCTGATTCAGTGGCCAGTCTTGGTCTTCCCCTGAGCTTCAGGCAGGGTGACACTCTTTCACTTTGGCCCATTCACACATAACAGTGATGAATCTTGGGTCAGTTAATTAGCCAACCATTTCTGGCAAGGTTATCACACATAATCAAACTTCTGGTTTGAATATTCTACCTCTGATCTGCTTAATCATAGGTTGCACCTAGCAACTAACCATAAGCTAATGTTGGGTTGTTTAACCCATAAGCATCCGATAGTGTCCAGGTCTGGACATTACAAAGCAACCTATAATCAGGCCAATTGGAAGTTGAATATTCAAAGCAGCAGTATGAATTGAACCATTCTAACGTGAACTGGTTGAGGATTCAGCCAGGCGGGGAAGAGTTAACTGTCAAGAGGGACAAAATGTTACAATTGCCAGGTGTCTGCTCAGTGGGAAGGGATGCTGGCTCCTAAGGTCTTGGGGAGGGTCGGCTAGTCTTTGGTATGCAGGAGGGAGAGAACCGTAAATTACACCCAAGGACAGGAGATTGCAGCAATAAGAGCAAATGGTCCCCGAAATCAATCAGGGAACATCACTCCATGGATCACCTGACCCAGGCTGGTGCGGGGGGGGGGGTGCTGAAGAGGCTTGGGGTCCCTCTTCAAGGAGAGGTTCTGCTCTCGTTGCCAAACTCCGTGCTCCCCTGCGCTGCCTGTGCCCGTGTGTGTAGCTACGGCTAGGCTGAGCATTGTTACTTTGCATCCAAGGAGGCCAACAGGGCCTGGGAGTTAGGGGGCTTTGGTTGGCTGTAATTTACATTGTTGGTGTTCTCCCAATCCCCTTTCTTACCCTTCCCTTTTATTCCTCATGTGCCCCTTTTAGCTGTTTTAGAACCCTTCACCCCTATCTTTTATCCTTTTAATAAACCATTATTTTCCCCCGACACTTGGGTTGTCATGTGCTGAATCCAGCATCTGGTCTGGGGCTCTGGGACCAGGGAGTTACTGGGCAGGATTTTTAGCCCAGTTGGCCGTGGGAGTGGGGAATCCTGGCCGGCTTTCCAGCACAACCAGGATTAGTCATTGTTGCATGCAAATAGGTCAATAGCTCCACCACTTAATGATCTGTACACAGACTCAATTGACAATCATTAGACTAATCTTTTGCATAAGGCAATTTTCTGAAGGGGAGTGAAATATCCAACTGTGCCTTGGTGCTGATGAGAAAGATGCTGAACTACCATATACCAAAACTTGTACCATGTATCTAGCACTTGCTAGGCAACAGGAAAAAGTCACAACTTGCAGCTGCTTTTCCCATTACCTAGCAAGCAGAAGCTAAGTAGAACAGGTGCAGACTGATGTTCTTCCAGCATCATTCACATTAGCTCTGGGTGTATCTTTCTCCCTTGTCTTTCGCTTCCCTTCTTTCCTCAGCTATTTGTAAAGCTTCCTCAGACAGCCATTTTGCTTTCTTGCATTTCTTTTTCTTTGGGATGGTTTTAGTTGCTACCTCTTGTACAATGTTGCAAACCTCCCTCCATAGTTTTTCAGGCACTCTGTCTATCAGATCTAATTCCTTAAATCTATTTGTCACCTCTACTGTATATTCATCAGGGATATGATTTAGGTCATACCTGAGTGGCCTAGTGCTTTTCCCTACTTTCTTCAATTTAAGCCTAAATTTTGCAACAAGAAGCTCATGATCTGAGCCACAGTCAGCTCCTGGTCTAATTTTTACTGACTGTATAGAGCTTCTCCATCTTTGGCTGCAGAGCACAAAGTCAATCTGATTTCTGTGTTGGCCGTCTGGTGAAGTCCATGTGTAGAGTCGTCTTTTGAGTTGTTGGAAAAGAGTGTTTGCTATGACCATCATATTCTCTTGACAAAATTCTACCAGCCTGTGCCCTTCTGCATTTTGTACTCCAAGGCCAAACTTGCCTGTTATTCCGGTTATCTTTTGGCTTCCTACTTTCACATTCCAATCCCCCATGATGATAAGGACATACTTTTTTGGTGTTAAGTCTAGAAGGTATTGTAGGGCCTTCATAGAACCGGTCAACTTCAGCCTCTTCAGCACCAGTGGTTGGGGCATAGACTTGGACGACCATGATGTTGAATGGTTTGCCTTGGATTCAAACTGAGATCATTCTGTCATTTTGGAGATTGTATCCCAGTACTGCTTTTCCTACTCTTTTATCGACTATGAAGGCTACTCCATTTCTTCTGAGGGATTCTTGCCCGCAGTAGTATACCTGGTCATCCGAATTAAATTCACCCAATCCTGTCCATTTTAGTTCACTGATTCCTAAGATGTTGATATTAAGTCTTGTCATCTCTTGTTTGACCACGTCCAGCTTGCCTTGATTCATGGATCTTACATTCCAGGTTCCTATGGAGTATAGATCTTTATAACATAGGACTCTCCTTTCACCACCAGATACATCTGCAATTGAGTGTCCTTTCGGCTTTGACCCAGTTGCTTCCTTTCTGGCACTACTAGTACTAGCCCTCTGCTCTTCCCCAGTTGAATACTGGACACCTTCCAACCTGAGGAGCTCATCTTCCGGCGTCATGTCTTTTTGCCTTTTGGTACTGTCTGTGGGGTTTTCATGGCAAAGATACTGGAGTGGGTTGCCATTTCCTTCTCCAGTGGATCACATTTTGTCAGAGCACTCCGCTATGACCTGTCCGTCTTGGGTGCCCCTGCACGGCATAGCTCATAGCTTCATTGAGCTACGCAAGCCCCTTCACCACGACAAGGCAGTGATCCATGAAGGGGAGTGCAATCCTATAATTGCCCATTTTGATGTAAGCGCCATTCAATTCAGTGAGGGTAAAGCCCAGATAATAAAATGTGCCCAGTGGGTAAAGTAACCTTTCCAGAAATGTTGCATTACAATCCCTAGTATTCTTAACCCTCAAAGGCCCGCTGTGACGACTTTGCCAGGCATTTCAGGGAGAAAATTGCTCAGATTCGTCACGAGCTGGACACCACTATTGATTCCGAGGTTTCAAAGGAGACACCAACGCTGCCGTCTGGTCCAGATTTATTGGATGAATTTCAGTTACTGCGGCCCGATGACGTGGACAAGGTGCTTGGGCGAGTACGTCCAACCACTTGCCTTTTGGACCCTTGCCTGTCTTGGTTAATAAATGATTCCAAGCACGGGATTGGAACCTGGATCTTGGAAGTGGTTAACGCTTCTCTGAGGGAGGGTCGGGTGCCTGCCCCTTTAAAGGAGGCGGTAGTCCGACCGGTCCTGAAGAAGGCGTCACTGGATCCAGAGATGGCCACTAATTATAGACCAGTGGCCAACATCCCGTTTCTGGGCAAGGTGTTAGAACGAGTGGTGGCGGGACAACTTCAAGCACTCTTGGATGAAACTGATTATCTGGACCCATTGCAGTCCGGCTTCAGACCCGGGTACGGTACTGAATCTGCCTTGGTCGCCCTGTACGATGACCTGTGCAGGGAGAAGGACAGGGGGAGTGCGTCCCTGTTGGTTCTTCTGGACCTCTCAGCGGCTTACGATACCATCGACCATGGTATCCTTCTGGATAGGCTTGCGGGATTGGGGGTCGGAGGCACTGCTTTGCAGTGGTTCCGCTCCTATCTCAATGGCCGGTTCCAGAAGGTGGTGCTGGGGGACTATGGCTCTGCGCCATGGCAGCTATGCCATGGAGTACCACAGGGGTCCATTTTGTCCCCGTTGCTGTTCAACATATACATGAAACCGCTAGGAGAGGTCATCAGGAGGTGTGGGCTGCGGAACCATCAGTACGCTGATGATACCCAGCTCTACCTCTCGTTTTCCACCAATCCAGGTGAGGCAGTGGCTGTGCTGAACCGGTGCCTGGCCGAGGTAATGGGCTGGATGAGGGCCAATAAACTGAAGCTCAATCCGGACAAGACAGAGGTCCTGTTGGTTGGCGGATCGGACTTCGGAGAGGGTGAATTGGACCTTGTCCTGAACGGGGTTGCACTCCCTCTTAGGGACAAGGTCCGCAGCTTGGGAGTACTCCTCGACCCGGAGCTTTCACTGGAAGCTCAGGTAACAGCAGTGGCGAGGAGCGCTTTCCTCCAGCTTCGGCTGATTCATCAGCTGCGCCCCTATCTGGAGAACGACTGCCTTGCGACAGTGACACATGCGTTGGTGACTTCCCATCTGGACTTCTGTAACGCGCTCTACGTGGGGCTACCCTTGAAGACGGTCTGGATACTTCAATTGGTCCAAAATAGAGCTGCCAGGCTGCTGACGGGGACTGGACGTTATGTTCACATGACTCCAGTTCTCCGTCAGCTTCACTGGCTTCCCGTTGAAGCCCGGGCCCAATTCAAGGTGTTGATTATGACCTATAAAGCCCTAAACGGCTTGGGTCCTGGTTACCTGAAGGAGCGCTTACATCCTTATATGCCCAGCCGCCCCCTGAGATCGGCGGGAGAGGCCCTTCTCCGGGAGCCCTCCGTGGAAGAAGTTAGGAGGGTGGTTACTCGGAGGAGGGCTTTCTCAGCGGTGGCGCCTAAGTTATGGAATGCGCTCCCCAGAGAGGTCCGCCTGGCGCTGTCGTTATTTGTTTTTCGGCACCAGGCGAAGACCTTTTTATTTAAGCAGTATTTTAAATGTTAATATTATTGAATTTTATTTGGCCAGGGCAGCTTGTTTTATATTGTATGTTTTATATTATATATTTGTATTTTACTGTATATATTGTGAAATGTTATTTTAATTTTTGTTGTAAGCCGCCCCGAGGCTTTGGCGAATGGGGCGGCATAAAAATGTTTTAATAAATAAATAAAATAAATAACCATAGCACAATTTAGCTGGAGTTGACAAAGGCATTTAGAATTGTGGAGGCTATGGAGAAAATGGGAAAAGGGATGTTCGTTTTCCCTCTCTCATAATTCTAGGGCCAGATCCCATGAAGTTGATTCAGGGCACATAAAAGGAAGGGCACTTAAATGATGGCATTCACTTCCATTAGATGGCCAAGAATTTGGATAGCTTTAAAAGGGAATTGGGCACATTCACAGAGAGAGATAACAGTGGCTGCTAGTCCTGATGGCCATATGTGCTCATTAACATCAGAGGCACTTTGCCTATGTACATCAGTTGCTGGGGAAAATGGGTGGGAATACAAAATGGCTACTGTATTCATATCCTGCTGGTGGGAACCTGTAAGCAGCTGTTTTGCCACTGCATAAACAGGACAGACAATTTTTCTGACCCAGCATGGCTTTTTACATGTTCTTATGCAGTCCAAAACTCCTGGAGAGCACCAGGTTGGAGAAGGCTGGAGTATGAGTAAATCTCCAGCCAATCACTAAAAGTAAAAACATCAGCATGATGTAATAGTCCTAGACTAGATCCAAGCAGACCAAGTTCAAATCTGCGCCCAGCAGCAAAGCTTACTGGGTGACCTTGGGCCAGTTACTCCCTATCTACATGGGGGAGGGTTTAATCAAACATCTTTCTCTGAAGGAAACGTAAAATATAAATATAGTAAGTACAGCTTCCCTGCTAAGATGAATGCTGTAGCAACAGCTCCATGAATCATCTAAAAAGCACACAAAAGGGGAAAAAAGGCTTCTATCTTCAGCATTATTTTAGCCGTGTGAAAATTCAGAGTGATTCAATAACATCATTAAAATTCACATTATTTATTCATCTTCATTTAATTGTGCAAAAGCCGTAGTATTATTTATATAACCACTAAGAATGTAAACATAATACATGTTGTTACTTGTTTTCTGTTGTTGCTTCTGTTATTTAAATAGCCTTTATGTACATATTCTATAAGCAGGTCTTGGCATCCACTCGAAGTCCCCTGGGCAGCTTCGTGGACTGTCCCATTTGAGTTTCCCATTCCTTGCAATCTCTGGGGTTTTCCCAACACATCCTACCCTTCAAAGGCTGAGCTAGTGAGGACACAACTAGCACCACACCACCCAGGTCCAGGATGTATAGTAAGACTAATGCAGACTAAGTAGATTAGGTGCTTTCTCTCGTGAGCTCACACTTGCGGAACTGCAATAAGGCTTAACTTTGCAAAACAGAGAAAATGCCATGCCGGCTTCTGAATGACACCACCGGCAGGAGCTCTGCAAGTTTCTATTTAGGCGAAGAATAAAGTCCAGTAACATCCTCTAGGTGGTGTCCTTTCAAATTAATTTGCTCTGAAAACCACCCGGAAGTCAGCTTTTCAGTGAGCACATTTGCCTTGTGCGGTTTTTTTGCTTTCACCTTGTTTTGTCTCAAAATGATTATGTTTGGATCATACTTTAACAATGACCTCAACAGCTATTTGTTGGGTCGTTTCTTATGCATCAAAACAAGCAAAGGAAAAGCAAGTGCTTTTCAAGGAGGCCTCATCCCAAAGTCATGGGTTTCCCATCGGCTTGATCTGGAACTTCCAGCAGCTTTCCCCCAGATCTGTGTTTCAGGAGTGACTCACCACAAATATAAACTACAATCACAGGATTGTTGAGGCACAAGGCCATTGCTAAGGCTAGAAGCAACTTCAGGGCATAAGTAGAAGTTGAAAGAATTAGGGTGCAGTCCTGGGCATCTTCATGCCTAAACAAATCTTTGAGGAGACTTGAAGGCTTCAGGCTGTTTGTAGCACAAACCCTTAGAGCATGTGAAGAGTGCACTTGAAGAGCATTTCTTTTCCTTATCATGGCTTAACCACAGCTGTCCCTCAGATATAGGGACTGAAAGGCAAACTTTTTAGGATTATAGGATGTTGCTTCATGCTTGGACCCCAAGATTCTTCAGAGGACTCAAGAAATTCAGCACAAATGGAAGTGCTGGCAATCCAAAAACCCATGCAAGCCTGGAAGAGCAAATGCGTACCATGAAATGAAGGTGCCCGTAGCAATGTTTAAGTCACAATTCAGGTTGCAGGTTAGTATCATTTCAATATGAGAAAAAGTTGCACCCAATTAATTGAGCAGATTTTATATATCATTTGAAATATATTAACTTTTTTAAAAATGCAGTTACATAAAGAAACTGAGGACAGCACCTTCAAAGAAGATTCCTTATCTTTCACATAGGTCAGAATGACTCTGGTAAGATGAGGCCTGCTGTAATCTTTAAAAATGTTATCTTTAAAAAAATGCCTCTTGGCTCAGAAATATAGCTTTAGATCTATGTAAATATCCACTAATATTAATTAATGGATTAATTCATATACTGCCCTATAGCTGACGCTCTCCGGGATATTTACAGCAACAGATAAAATTCAGTATGGAATACAAATAATAAAACATCATAAAAAATTACCACTCAAAAATTTAGAACCAAATTTAAAACGCTACAATATACAAATTAAATCATAAGTCCTGTTCAAGCAGCTAACAATGCCTCTGTAAACTAATTACATACCCTGTGCTAGAGGTGCCACAAGTATATTAGGGTTGGTGCCAGGATTCAGTAGGGAGATTGTTTCGGTACTGAAAAGGCGCTTGTTGCCACTGGGCAAGCCTTCCCTGAGGGTGGCAACTGGAGGCAGGCCCCAGATCGTGATCATGTTCTCTGGACAGACTGCAGCTGGGAGAGGTTTTCCATCAGGTATTGTGGTTCTAAGCCACACAGGGCACAATTAAGGACACAATCCTGTGCCTATTTAAACAGAAAAAGTCCTACAACTCCTCAAAGTTTCTTCTTCTTTTTGTCTAAACATGCAAAGAACCTTAATTGATTCAAGTACAATTTGGTACCCTCTGCACCTAAATGCATGTAAGACTAAACTTGGAGGCTTGTGGGCAGCCCATGCCACCTGCTTTCAGAGTCCTAGCACTAAGTTTGCAGGCTCTATAATACTATGGCCTGATTAATCTTATCTTGACCAGACAGTGTCAGGAGACCACACAGTTGCACACATACCTGGGAGTAAGTCCACTGAATTCAGCTGAGGCATTCCACTGAGTAGCCGTGTATAGAATTGTGCTATTCATCTAATGGTGCGTCCCTATGCATGTTTTATCAGAAATAAGCTCCACTGAGTACAATCCTATACAGAAAAAATACAGCATAGCTAACTTGGACATACTTTGAACTGTAGGCCTATTTTCTGTCTGAATTTGCATAGAATTGTGAATTTAACAACTCAAACTTTCCAGAGAAGTAGCTTGTTAAATTTGCAACAGCAAAACAAACAAGCCTAAAGACTAACTAACCTAAAAGAATTCTTGTGGCACCTTAAAGGCTAACCATTTTATTGTGGTGTAAACTTCCAAAGACTAACACCCTTGGGGTGTTAGTCTTTGCCCAGCTGCCTCCCCCCCCCCCCCAACAGTACCACTGGAAGAAGCTCCTTACCAAGTGAGCAGGAGCCATCCTGGCCAGGCACTCCAGCAGTCCCTGCATCTGCGTGGCCTTACAGAGGTGCACAGGTACCACTGTAGCTGCACTGCAACATTAGGTTCAGCTTGCAGAAAGCAGGCCCAGGTGGAGCAATGGAGAGAAACAGTGAGGTGCTGGACATGAGCTGCCCTGCTGTATACCCTAAGCTAGTCTCCTGCCTTCATGTGTGTGGAGGGCACTGATCCTGGCACTAGCATTGGAATAAAAGTCAAATGTCTGTCTGACTGGCTTCTGTACAACTGGTGGTGGCAGGAGCTGGGCCAGACCAACCCTGCATCATCTAAGGTGCAACCTTCTACAAGGCCCCTTCCCTCATCTCCTGAAACACACCTCTCACAGATGCTTAACTGGTTCCATCTCTGTCTTTACTTTAGTGTAATGTTAATGCTTTTTAAGTCCCCAGTTTGTTTCAGATTATTTGGTAATGACTATAGCTTTTAAATGCTCCTCTGATATATTGGTTCTATTGTGTGAATCTTTATTGATAGGCGATCTTTTTTTACATTTTGTAAACTGCTTTAAGAGGTTATATATTTAAGAGACTATATAGAAATGCTAAAACAAAGCAGTAAAAGATGCAGAAAGAATGAGAATAGTAAAAAGAAAGCAAATACAAGTAAGTTGGGCCATCAGTCCATGTAATGCAAGATAATGTCCTAAACTCAAATGCATAGAAGGTAAATCTATTGACCATTGATAGCATTAGTAATTAGGTATTATGCAATCTCCCAATCATTGCTATGCTAATCAAATACCCACAGTGGAACAGAACACCTTGATTCTTTTATTTATTTTATTAAAACATTTCTATGCCGCCCCATTCGCCAAAGCCTCGGGGCAGCTCACAACCCAAATTAAAATACAAGAGATAACAATATTTGGGTCTTACATGAACTGAATCAAATTTTCAATTACCCTTTTTTCCTATTAGCTCTGTGTAATTTTTAGCAGGCTCGTCACGCGGACGCATACAAACTGGCAAGGGGTTCAAAGCCGTCCTCGGCTCACTTTGACCCCAGCATACCGATCTGCTCTCCTCTCCCACTCTCTTTTGCCAAACAGAAGAATGTGCGTTTCCCTTCACAGCCTCGCCTTCCAGGAAATTCCCTCTCCTTGGGCTGTTTGCCGCTTCTACTGAGCTCTCCTTGTTTTCAACTCTAGTGCCCTCTACTGACCCGCCACTGCTATTAACAAATTCCCGGAATTATCCCCAATTTCAGTGACAGTGCGCTCCCTTTGCAAGAAACCGAAACTTAAACGCCTTCCGTCTCACACTTCGCGTGAGTCCTGCCAAGGGAGGGGATAGGAAGTCGCTTCCCCCGCTCGATCTCCCGTAGCAGCAGCTGCATGCGTGCCTCTGGCTTTTCTTTAACTGATACATGAACCCGCAGCTCGAGGTTGCTCCTGTTGCTGCAGTTTCTGTAAATCACCCGGCTACTAGTCTGAAAGGGGGAGGGAGCGAGAGCCTCAGAGCCAACACAGGCCTACGTGCCTTTCTGCAGCCGTAAGTCCTGCCGTACTCGGTGGCGCTTGCTCCCAAGGTCCGCAGGCGGAGGCGAAAAGTGCTGTTGCACGAACAATAGCAAAGAAGCAGGCTGGCAGCAACGGTTCAAAGGGTGGCAAGCCATTCCGTGGGTAGGGGTTGCATTCGCGCCTTTGCTCTGGGCAAGAAAAAGGCTGTTTGCAGGACCTGTCGGATGTTTATTTGAAGAAGGAAAATGTATAGGGACGTCTCAGATATACATGGCGGGGAGTGGGGGGGGGGGACGGGACGAAAGCCAACTCTAAGGACTAGAGAGCGATCAAAGGGCAGACTATGCTGTAAGAAGAGCCACTGCTTTCTATAAACTGCAACTCAGTATTGCTAAGCACCTGAAAGTTTCGGATTTCAAGTCCATAGGGCACAAATGGCATATGGTAATTGATACCTATTTATTTCCTTTCGCTACCACCTCAATGGCTAAAGCTCTCTGGACAGTTCATGGCAATGCAAAAATGCACACTCAGAAAAAATTTAAATTTCACAGTATGCAAAGCCACCCAATTAATTTCTCATCCAGAGCATCTCAAAATAAATCAGTTAATTCACATCCTGCCCCAAATCTTCCGAAAACTAATGCTGTGGCAAAAAATTCTCCTACATATCTTTTGACCATTCTCATTCCACCGGCAGAAAAGAAGCTGTTCTGGGAGAAAAATTCCAAGGAGAAGAATTTCAGAGAAATGGTTATGAATGAAAAAAAAATTGTTATGAACTTGCTTCCAGCCCCTTGTGCACACCTTACCTATGAGGTGAGCACATTTGTCCTCTCTTTCATCATTGCTGGAGCAGCCAATGGCCTGCTTGAGGTAATGACACAGAGTGGGGGCGAGATTACAGGGCAATTGAGAGCTATGTAATGGGGGGGGCACTTTCAGCCGCTGCTCTGATCAAGTAAGATAAAACCTACTTGATTAATGGTGTAAATTGGTGTCCTGCAACAGCAGGGAGTTGGACTCGATGGCTTTCATGGCCCCTTCCAACTCTTCTATGATTCAAATAGAAATTCAAAATGAATCAAAACCTGTCCTCAAAACAAGGCAGAAAAAAATGGAGGCCTCTTTCTTGGGAAATAAAACTTTCAGGAAATTAGAGGAGAGCTTGGATACAGCACACTACAACTCACCTCTTAGCTGGTCTGTACAGGCATGGCCCTTTTCACACCTGTTATAGGGTTTGCGGGGGGTGGGGGTGGGGAGTGGTATTTCTATCACCTGAGTTACAGGCACCCCACCCTCCCCTAAAACAAAATGGCTACTTGGAGAATTTTCTCCAAAATGTCTCCTCCATTCTTTCTTCTGGTGGCTGCATTCCCCTCCCTCTCTTCCTCACCACTGCATTGCCCTGGGACAATCCGATGCAGTTGATGATGTTGCCACTGGTGGTGGCAATGCAAAACACAGGAAACAAGCTGTGCTAAAAGCCTGGCCCAGGGTGAGGCCTACCTGGGAGGAATTGTTGAAGAAATTTCTCACGCTGTCCATGCTATTTCTCTGCCTCACAAATAAGGCGAAAATTTTTGAGAGGCCGTTTGCACACAGGTCTTTCTCAAAGCAAGAGGAAACACTTGTTTTCTAATTTCCACATTTTTGGATCTCATTTATTTATTATATTTATAGCCCACCATTTTCTTTTTTAAAGGACTCAGAGGGGCTTGCATCCTTCTCCTCCTCCTACTCTAAATCTTATCCCCACAACAACCCTGTGAGGTAGGTTGGGGTGTCTGTCTGTGGCTGGCCCAAAGTCACCCAGTCAGCTCCATGGCTGAGCAGGGACTAGAACCCAGGTCACCTAAGTCCAACTCCCACACTCTTGACCACTACACCACACCAGCTCACAATTCCCATGTTGCTGCAGGAATGTTTGGTGAAATCTCATTGTGTTGCCAAGGTGATGTGGTCATTTACTGCTTGTGCCAAGGTCTTTACCTTCCAGCCAGCCGAGGTTAGTTTCCTAATCTTCGCTCTTTAGAGCCTGCATAGAAGGTTATAAGGCCCATACATAACAAGCAGCAACTGCAGTGTTTTCCTGCATCTTAGAAAGCAGGTTCCAATGAAACTTTTGGATGCTGGATGGGAGGGCTGACTCATATATTTTGTTCTGACCTCAGACTCAGAGCCCTCCTTATGATTATAGAACTGCAAAATGGGGATAAAGAGAGGTACTTGAAGGGCTACAGTTGCAGTTCATAAGGGTGCTAAGGGTGAAGTTATAGAAATTCCCATAAGCCTCTGAACTCAGAAGATTATGTCCTTCCTATGCAGGGTGGGAGAAGGATGGAGGCTGCTGACATTGCTTCATGCTTTTGTAATTCAGTTAGATGGTTGAATTTGCCCATCTAGCTGCAAGGATTCAGGTGGAGAACAAGGAGGCTGGAGTCCCCCATCTCTCCTTCCTGTGCATTTTACCTTTTCCAAGGAAAGTTTTATGAAATAAATAAATAAATAAATAAATATTTATTTATTTATTATACAGTGCTACCTTGGCTCACGAACTTAATCCGTTCCAGGGCTCTGGTCCTGACTCAAATTGGTCATGAGCCAAGTTAAATTTCCCCATAAGGTTCAATGTAAATGAGGTTAATCCATTCTGTAACTTTTTTTTTAAATCAGAAAAACGTGAAGAAGCAAAGTGACAAAGAACAACAAAGATGGTGGCCATCTCCCTCTTGCCAAGCATGAGCCCGGCTATCTCCCTCCCCCGCAGCATGACCGCAATTGTGCCCGTCATCCTGGCGCGCTGGTAGGAAGAGACGGGCATGAACGCGGGCGCGCAATTGTGCTGGGGGGGAAGATGGCCGAGATCGCGGTTGCGCTCATGCAGGAAAAACAGGTGCAATCACAGGCGCCCTCCTACAGGAAAGACGGGCACGATCTCGGCCATCTTCCCCCCGCCCCCAGCACGATTGCGGGCATCTCCCCACTCGGGCAGGTGAGGAGATGGCCATGATTGTGGTTGCTACCCAATGCGGAATTCGCGACCTGATTCAAAATTTTAATGAAATTTTTGTTCATGACCCGATTTGGTCGTGAACTGAGGTGTTTGTGAGCCGAGGTACCATCGTATGTATATGTGTGTGTGTGTATATGTGTATATACTGTATTTTTCCGTCTATTTATTTATTTATTTTACTATTTTTATTTATATCCTGCCTTTTTCCTACAAAGAGCTCAAGGCAGCTTACATCATCTCTCCTCTTCCATCTTATCCCCACAACAACAACACTGTGAGGTAGGTTGGGCTGAGAGTCTGTGACTGGCCCAAAGTCACCCAGTTGGCTCCATGGCCGAGCGGGGACTCGAACCCAGATCGTCTGAGTCCCAGTCCCATGCTCTTCACCACTACACCACACTGGCTCTCATAAGATCTATAAGATGCCCCCATGTATAGGATGCCCCCCACTTTTCCTACTGATCTCCGAGTGAGCAAGCTGCTAACGTGCGCATGCCTGCCGCCTCACCCCCCCCACGCACACTGCCTTGCGCCCCGTCCACCAGCAGTTCTCCTATTAGCCCCCTGTGTATAAGACGCACCTCCATTTTTATGTAAATGATTGAAAGAAAAAGTACCGTCTTATATACGGAAAATTATGGTGCACACACACACACACACACACACACACACACACACACACACTCTCCATTCATGTATATGGAAATAAATAAGGTTTATGACCAAAGAAATGTAGTTGGCATGATTGTTTTTGCAAGCAGCTGCCAGGTAGAGAGTAAAATCTCCAGTTCAGATCTCCTGTCCAGAGTCTATCTAGAACCTCAGAGTTGGAAAGACTTTTGTGTCGCTCAGTTGCAGATTTAGGAGCCATATCACTGTTTTGCCTGTGGTGCAGGAAGGACCATGCTTAATCCTGGTACAGGAGTGCAAATCCTTGGGAGAGCTAGTGTGGTGTAGTGATTAAGAGTGTGGGACTGGGACTCACGTGATCTGGGTTCTAGTCAGCCATGAAGCCAACTGGGTGACTTTGGGCCAGTCACAGACTCTCAGCCCAACCCACCTCACAGGTGTGGGGTTGTGGGGATAAGATTGAGAGCAGCAGAAGGAGAATTAGGTAAACCTCTTTGAGTTCTTTGTAAGAAAATGGTGGAATAGCCTCAAGCCCAGGAGTTCAAACTGGCCTGCCTGTGGGCCCACTTGGGACTCCCCCAGGGGTGATGATTCCTCCCCCCCACACACACACACACACAGCCACCAATCATGTTGAGGTTTCCTGGCTTGGTGCTGTTCTTTTTCCCATTCTGAGCATTGAAATGCCTCTTCTAAGGCTTAGTGACTTGGAAGAGAAGGTTAAGCTAGATATGCAGGTATTCGGGGCATTTGGCCCTACTCCTTGGGCGTTCAGCCCTGCCCATTGCTGGAATGTCACTTTCAAGAGCTTTTCCAAAATGGCATTTGGGCTCCGTGGTGAAAGAGGTTAACACCTAAGTGTCGACATTCCTCCTCCACAATACACCCAACTATAAATCATGACATTTTTACAGGAAAAATGCTTTGGGAAGGTAAACAGGAGCAAACAAGATGAGGGATCGGGCAAGCAGCGCTCTCCCACAAATCATTTTTTCACAACATATCATGCCCTACCAAACATCTAGGTAGGCCCTATGGAAATTTAGAGCTAAGAGGCCTTTTATCCATCTCCATGTGTGTGCACCTTTCTTCTGGGTGGTGAGAACTTTCAGGCGTCCCAGTGCTTCATTTTCCTCAGATCAGGGGATGCACACGATTTCTGGTCCAAAAACCCACATGCACAGGCACTCTCACACACACACCTCTCATCAGCATCCCAGTAGCCACAGTTCTTGGTCCTGAAGCAACCGTGTGTGTTCCAGGTCTTACATCAAAGTCTTGAAGCCACCAATTCTGCTCCTTGCAACCAGATTGGCATTACAAAAAAAGATAGAGGAAAAATGCCCCAGAAATGGGTTCCATGGATGCAGTCATAGAAGCCTTGTTCCTAGAGTCCCCAGAGTGCCTTTGGAAGCACCCTACTAGATGTCCTAGGAAGCTTGTGGATGCCTGCCTGATTCCCTGTCATAGCAGCTCTTCTCGGGTGTGTGGGGTTTTTTTCCCCTTTATGCCAATTTTGTGGTGGCAGCAGATACTGCAAGTCTGGGGGCCTCCACGCAGAGTTTAGGGAGCTGACTCCAATCTGTGTGATGTATGTTTTGCACTCTTCCTTTAGATGGTGGTTGTTGGAATCTTGTGGTATTTCTCTGATATAAAGTTATTTTATGCATATATATGGGGGGTGGGATAAGATAAGGGTTCACAGCATTGCTACTCCCAACAAATTTCTTCGGTTTTCTAGGGGGCCCATAGTGCCTAGGATTTATTATAGAAAGCTAGTCTGCTCTCTGCCTCCTTTAAGATCATGTTCCGGCATAGACTGGCCGCTGCATACACAGACCTCACTTGCCCTCTTCTTGGCCTAGTAGGACAAAAGCACTGGGCTATAAGGGATCCCAAAAATAATTTGACTAACTCCAAACCCATCACCATATGATACGATTTTATGCTTCTTTGCAGCCGATGTGAAAAGGTGTCTTGAGAAGATACGACAGGTGAAGAAAAGGTTAAGCATCCCTTTCCTGCCTGTGTCTCCTCCAAAGAGCATTTTACCAACTGAGCTAATGTTACAAAACATTAGTCTGTTAGCTAATGTTACAAAAGCTGCAGTATAACACATGTTTTGACCCTATTATTCTATTAAATGTCATCATCGGACTTTTGCAAGCAACTTCTCTGATAGCTTGACAACGTTTGACATGACTTTCCTTTTCATCAACATATGCTTTTTAGTCTCCAGAGAGAGGGTTGTATTAGCTGTGAATTCTATTGAACTGCAACAGCTTTTGTTTGCTTTAGGCAGGAAATCTTTCAGGCCCTGCCCTATAAACTCTTAACTGTTGCTACACACATATAAATAAACCCTCCTGAAAAGCAGTAACCAGGGAGTAATGGTGGTGATTGTTTCCCCCTGAGATTTTGGCTGAGGAATCAAAGAATACTTGTCTCATGAGGCTTATTGCATTGCAGTCCTGCATTAAAATATATTGTAGGTTACTTTCCAGTAGACAGTGAGAACACAATAATAATTTCATCCCCCTACGGGACTGCCTTCTTAAGGACACTGTTACTCCCTTCCAACAACTTGCTAAATTTCTGTTACCTGGCCTTAGTCATAACATTTCTCAGGAAACTTCTTGCAATCCAGAATCACTGTGCCCCAGTTCCACAGAAATAACACAGAAGGTGGTGTCAGGTACAGAACTCATTTTCCTGGGAAAAAAAGTGTTTCCCTCCATCCCTCTTTTTTAAAAGCAAATTTCTGTTCCTCTCATCTGTGAAGGTACATTACGTTGGGAATATTTGCAGAAATCTCTTAAACCAGATGGATGGCTAAATCAGATCTCTAGTATTTAGGTCAATTCAGCATAGGCAGGCTTCAAAACTGGCACTTTTAATGGTGGTTAGATAGGTATTTCAGCAGTGGTCTTATATGCTGCCTTTGGATAATTCACAAAAATAAGTGAGCTGCCAGAAACAGAACCAATCTGAGTTTCTGGATAACAATGGCCAATTTACCCATACAGATGGGTGAATAGTCTGCAGATTAAATTGATTTAAAAAGAGCTTCTGGCCAATGGCAACCCTGTGAGGCATACTGGTTAGAGCGTTGGACTAAGATGGAGGAGATCTACATGCTAGTACCCATTTGAACATGAAGTTCACTGGGTGACTTTGGGCAAGTCACCCAGCCTCACCTAACTTACAGTGCTGTTCTGAGGATAAAATGGAGAGGAGGAAGATTATATGAACTGACTTGGGTTCTTTGTAAGAAAAGGGTGGGACATTATTATTATTATTATTATTATTATTATTATTATTATTATTATTACAACATTTCTATGCCACCCCTTGCCGAAACCTCGGGGCGGCTTACAACATGATAAAATACATTGAAATACAATAGTACATAATAAATTACCATTAAATACAAAAATACAAAAATACATTGATTTACAAATATAAAATTAAAATTATCAGTATAAAATAAAAATATAGGAGGAGAAAGAGAAGGAAGAAGAAGTTGCCCTGGCCAGATCATATGTTTTAACAATTGAAATGATGTTTAAATAAAACATAAATATAATGAATAAAATTGCAGCCCATATACAACTCATGCATGTAGGCTATCTTGTGGTCTGAATGCAGTTCATGTCTGTTTTGGCCCAACATTCACTGGGCCAGAAATCAAGGTTTTGAGTGTCTACAGACCATTTAACCTCTCTAAATTCAGTTGTATCCATTGGCCACCAGGGGCAGATTATCCAAATTTACCCATTTTCATCCCTCCTGGAGCAAAAAGATGGATTGGCTCATGGCAAAAGAGCTGTACTAAAGCATCTGCACCTCCAAGCACGCTCCTCTTGCCAAGTACAAAACAATAAACTGAACAAGTATTTTTTTTGTTTGCTTAAATCCATTGTTTCCTAACAGGTCGTCAAAATGGGGGAAGCTATCACAGAATAGGAAACTGGATTCACTTTCAAAGGAGTGGCTCTAAACTGATACACACTTCTTATGAGCAGATAAAATAAAAAGGCATAACCCATCATTACTCATCCACAGCTGAGTACACTCAGCTGGCCCCAAGCCTTGCTTTGGTATACTGATTTGAAACAATATTAACATCAGAAAGGGAAGCTGAAGAGTACCTAATATTGGGTAGGTTAACAATAGAATAAACAAATTAATGAAAGAAAATTCTAGCCCCCACCCTGGTAACATGTGTTGACCATCCCTATTAGTTGAAAGAAAGCCTATCTATCATCCCATATTTGTTCACACCATCTCCAAATTTTAATACATTCCTCACGTAATGAGATTCTTTACCTGAGGCACATTTTAATTAATTAGTTGCCCTCTGATAAAGGTGTGGGAATCGAAAGTGTTTCCAAGCATTTGTGACAAGTAAGAAAACAAGCCAAAACTGAGGACTCTGGGGGATTTTCTGGCTGATAGAGCTGGCGCTCCTGTAGGTGCCCTGATTGATTTGAGGAATGGGGAAATGACTGGGGCAATTGACACGATTGCACCTAAGCATCTCTCTCGGCAGGCAGAGCCCTCTCGGCACCATGGTATATGTCTGAGCTGTGGGCGATGAAGCAGGCTGAGATGACTAGAGCAGAGTGGAGGAAAGCCCTTGACGAATCTGACCAAGCACATCTCAGAGCTCATTATCAGGCCTATGCCTTGCATGTGAGGATGGCGAAAAAGGAATTCTTTTCCACTTCCATCGCATCCTCACAGTGCCGTCCTGCAGAGCCTTCTTGGGTGGTGAAAGGCTTACTACATTCTGGGCCTTTTGCCCCATCTGCAGTGATAACTCTGCCCAGCTCTTTAGGGATACAATTGCTTTGATTCACCATGAGCTGGACTCCACAGTTGATGCAGTCACAGAATGGGAAGTGTCCAGAGCACTGTCTGGTCCATCTTTATTGGATTAGTTTCAGTCGTTGCAGCCTGAGGACGTGGACAGGGTGCTCGGACTGGTCTGACCCACCGCCTGCCTGCTCAACCCTTGCCCTTCCTGACTGCTTACCAGAGCCAGGGATGGGATATGTCCCTGGGTCCTGGAGGTCATCAATGCCTCTCTGAGAGAGGGCTGGGTCCTGGCACCTTTGAAAGAGGCAGTGATCAGGCCTGTCCTGAAGAGGGCAACTGTGGACCCAGGGTTAGCCAACTATTGGCTGGTGGCTAACATCCCATTCCTGGGCAAGGCGCTCGAGCAGGTGGTGGTGAGACAACTCCAGGCACTCTTGGAGGAAATTGACCATCTAGACCTGTTTCAGCCCTGCTTCAGCCCTGACTATAGAATTGAATCTGTCTTGGTCGCCCTGTATGATGACCTGTGCAGGGAGAAGGACAGGGGAAGTGCATCCCTGTTGGTTGTCCTGGACCTCTCAGCAGCTTTCGATACCATCAGCCATGGTATCCTTCTGGATAAGCTGGCCAGGTTGGGAGTTGAAGGCACTGCTTTGCAATGGTTCCGTTCCTACCTGATTCCTAGGGGTGATGCTGGGGGATTATGGCTCTGCACCGTGGCAACTTTGCCATGGAGTTCCACAGGGTCCCATTTTATCCCCCATGCTTTTTAATATCTACATGGAAGTGTTGGTAAAGGTCATCCAGAGGTTTGGGCTGTGGAGTCATCAGTATGCTGATGACACCCAGCTCTACCTCTCTTTTACATCTAGTCCAGGTGAGGCAGTGGCTATCCTTAACTCGTGCCTGGCAGGGATAATAGGCTAGATGAGGGCCAATAAATTGAAGCTTAATCCAGATAAGATGGAGGTCCTCTTGGTGAGAGGTTCAGCTTTCCAGGTGAATGATATCAACTTTGTTCTGGATGGGGTTGCACTCCCCCTAAATTACAGGGTGTGTAGTTTGGGTGTGCTCCTTGATCCAGAGCTATCTCTGGAATCTCAGGTGGCAGCGGTGGTGAGGAATGCTTTTCTTCAGCTTCAGCTGATTTACCAACTGTGCCCTTACCTGGATGAGCAATGCCTAGCAACAGTGACTCATGCACTGGTAACTTCCTGACTGGATTATTGTAATGTGTTCTACATGATGCTGCCCTTGAAGACAGTCCAGATACTTCAGTTGGTCCAGAATAGTTCTGCCCGGGTATTAACAACGATCGGCAGGTATTCGCATATAATGCTGGTCCTTAACTGCTTACACTGGCTGCCAACTGAAGCCTGGGCCCAGCTGAAGGTGCTGGTGATGACTTATAAAGGCCTAAATGGCCTGGGTCCTAGAAGGGCTGCCTCTTTCCCCCTACGCCCTCCCACCCTTGAGATCTGAGGAGGAGGTCCTTCTTCAGGAGCCCTCCTTGAAAGAGATTAGGAGGGTGGTTACTTGGAGAGGGCCTCCTCTGCAGTGTGTCCTGATTATGGAATATTCTCCCCAGAGAGGTTTGCCTGGCACCAACTCTTCTTTCTTTTCAGAGCCGGGCAAAACCCTTTTTATTCTCCCATTATTTTAATGTTTAATTGGTTTTAATGTGTTTTACTCTAGATGCTGTTCTATTTTAATTTCTATTTTACTTGTTTGTTGTAAACCATCCCAACATGCTAGTATAGGGACAGTTTATAAAAGCTTTAAATAAATAAATTCTCTGAGCATATCAACATTATACATGCTCTTCCTAGTTGAAGCATCACTGAATAAACTGGTAGGAAGGAAGGAAGATACGCCTTCGCTTACAAACTGCAGACTGTTAATCCAACAACAGGGGTTTTCTCCCACCATTCAAACCAGCATGTTAAGAACAATAAAAACAGATTGTGGAGAGGTAGAGTTCAGTTTTTCTACAACCATTTGAATGGTTGTACTAGAACACGCTTATCTGTTGGATTAATCACTGAATATTCAATACAATGCAACACAGTCTGGATCCATGTGATGGGAATGATTGATGGTGACATATCCTAAGGCAAGACCGAGCCTCAATATGGGTCACATGAGATGTGGATTAAGGGAACAAATAGGAGACTTTGTATACTCACAGTGGTGGCAAACAGACCATCTACAAAATGCAAGGGGTGGGTGTGCACATGCATATGCCGCTATGTGCATATACAGTGGTACCTCGGCTCACAAATGCCTCAGTTCATGGCCAAATCAGGTCGTGAACAGAAATTTCAGAAAAAATTTGCCACAGTTCGCAAACTCCACATTGGGTGATGACCACAATTGTGGCCATGTTGCCACACAAACACGACCGCAATCGCGTCCATCTTCCCTGCACGAGTGCGATGGCCGATTGCAGCCCTCTCCCCGCCAGAGCACGATCACTATCTCACGATTATGGTTTGGACTCTCCCTCCAGACAATAACGCGCTCCCCCCCAGGTTAGTGTTCTCTACTGTACTGTTCTTTGTTACTTTGTTTCAAATTTTTGTGATTAAAAAATATTTACATAACGGATTGACCTTATTTACATTGAACCTTATGGGGAAATTTGACTTGGCTCACGACCAATTTGGGTCATCGCCAGAGTCGAATGAATTAAGTTCGTGAGCCAAGGTACCACTGTAGTTCAGAATGTAAAGTCAAATTTCATATTCTGTTCCCATTTCTCTGAACTAATAGAATTATAGGAATCTGGTAGTTTCTTGGAGTTGGATGGAAATCTAGATGGCTGGAAATGGGCTGGTGGAAATGGGGTACCCCTCCTCCCTACTGCAGTCCCACAAGCTTCCTGAAAATGCTACACAGAGATGAGATTTACATCACATGTTAAGCTGCTGTGGGATCCCTGAACCTTCCGTGAGTGGAGCCCTTTCATTCACAGGAGACTGAACTTGGATCTAATCCATGGTTACCAGGCTTATATAGCCAGAATCATATGCACACTTACCTGATTTCCGGTAACTTGAATTCTCTGTGGCATACTTCTGAATAAGCATTCATAGGGTTAGGCTACATGTGACTTGAACCTGGAATCTGCCATGTACATGGCTAATTTATTCTTGCTTTTCGTTCTTGAATGCATGTGCTGCCCAACTGGCACAAAGAGAGGGTTCTGTGCCTTTCATCATTAAGCCGAAGAATGAGGGGAGATGTGGTTTTTCCTCTCTCTCTTAATGATGCAGGGAGAAAGTGTTACCCCTTAAAACCCTCCTTTTTGTGCAGCCACAAAGAACACAGGTGTCATGTCTTGTTCCTTACTGAGTCCGGCAATGTCAGTACAAGGCTTGGGCTTTTTATTTTGGGAGACCATCTTTTACTTCATATTCCATCATGCTCCCTGTGATTAACTGGTCGCTTTTAATTATGCTGTCTTTCAACCAAGTTGAGGCATTGACAGAGCTTGCACATCATGATAGGCAATTGTGATTTTTTACCATTCTGGGCCTGTTGTGTTGTCCAGGCTAGGGATATGTGAGGCATCCATATGGGGTGGGAATCCCTGGGCTTTGCTCCCTGGACTGTTCTGCTTTGTGGCAGCCTCGAGTCCAAGTTCCTCGTAAATGCCATGAGCAACCCAAATGGCCCCACACATGGCCCAGGGGGCTGGAACTCCTGAAACTTCTCACCACTCAGAAGTGGGGTGCGCACACATCTCACCAACTTTCAGCCAGTGCTTCTTGCTGGCTTATGTAGCCTGGCTTGTTTGGATGCACTTAACCTTACTGTTAGCTTCAGAGCTCACAAGAAGCTATCCCCTTCCTGGTCAGCTAAACCATTTGCACGAAGATCGCAGGGAATGTTGCTTATTAACATTCTGGTTTATTGAACCATATTTTGGCTTCAAACAGGGATGGGAAATCTGAAGCCCTCCAGATGTCATTGGACTACAATTCCTATCATCCCTCTCCATCCCTCTGGCTAGATCTGATGAGAGCTGCATTTCAACAAAATCTGGAGAACTAGACTTTCCCAAACTGGACATAAAATGATGTGGTAGCTGGACAATTAAAATCACAGCAGGTAATTCCTATATTCTCAGGGGTAGCTCTCCAGATTAATGTGCCATCCTATGAAAATTTAGACAGAAAAAGGTTGGGAGCTGCAGGCCTTCTGATTGCACACTCCTTTTCCTGTTGAGTTGCACCATGCCCTGTAACTGATCATTGTCTAGAGGCACTGCTTTTTTTGTCATAGAATGCACCAGAACAGAGTTCTGCCACCTTTTTTTGACAGATTTCCAAGTTTTAAAAGTAACTTTTGAAAATTTGATGTTTGGTCCACGTGGATTTGAATCGCCCTGTCAAGCGTAAGCAGGTCGACGGCAAAATCATGAAAACGGTGCATGTGGGCTGCTTGTGTGTTGAATCCGATGCATGAGTACTTCATCCACACTGGTTGTGATGGTGCTGCTCAGCTTGTGATTGGTCGTGTGATTGCATGCTGAGTGCTTACTGTGGGTGGCAACCGTTATGTTTCATTACACAACTAATGTGTGTGGGTGTGTGTACAGTGATTGACTATGTGCGAAAGGTAAATAATTCATGAGTTCCAGCGCCCTTTTTTTTACAAAAAAAGCACTACCTAGAGGTAACACAAGAAGATGCAGGGCAAACATTTCATGGTCTGGGATAAGTAAGGCATTATTTAACCAGGGCTGTGGATGGAGTCGTTGAGCTGGAAGCAACTCTTGGGTTACTGGAGTCAGAGTCGGAGTCACTAAAAACATACTGACTCTGACTCTGAATAAATTTAAAGTGTAATATAAATAAAATGTTAAAATGTCCTATGTCACAGATAATTTGAGTAACCTATTTTTTCAGATTATATTTTCAGGATATATTTTAATTTCATATATTAGTGAAAGTGTCACCCCGTAAAAAAGTCACAATGGCAAAAATGTGTCAACAAAGTCAGATGTTTGCAATAACAACAGATGGGAAATGTGTGTAATTGTATTATAGAAGGTGATGATTTTGAAAAAGTCCTGTAGGTTGTGTGAAATGCCTTGCAGGTTGAGTGCTTTCAATCAATAAAGGAAATAATTAGTATATTCCTATATTGATACAGAAATAAAGGAATCAGTCAGAGGTCAACGGGGTCGAAGGTTTTATGTACTGACTCCACAGCCCTGATTTTAACAGTATATTAATTTCCTTTAAAAATGTATTTTATTTTAGTCTAATTCAGCAATAGTTTTCCCATCAATAGGCACTCCAACAAAAATAAGTTATGACTTGGGCTGCTTTCAGTCTTAAGAGCGTTCAAGTGGGAATAAGTTCCATTGAACAGAGCAGGTCTTAGAGTAAATCCCATTGAACAGCATGGAACTGACTTCTCAATAAACATGCTTCAGATTTTGCTCAATGTGACTGTGAATTCAAATGAACCTCAGTCATGACTGAGGCTGCAGCTCTAGGCAGATTTGTTTGAAAATAAGTCTAATAATGGAACAAAGATGGATGTACTCTCAAGGCTGTATGCATACAGTTACGCTGCTGGATTATTTCTTTAAAGCAGCATTTATTTATTTCTAATGCTTTTTCACAGTCCTTGAAGCTCTGTAGGAAGACTGGACTATATATCACAACAAAGATAGAAACTGCAGAGTCCTATGATACCCAAAAGGCTGATTAATTTACTGTTATGGTATGAGGTAGTCAGACCTGCCCTTGCCCAATAAATTAGTCTTTAAAATGCCCTTAGTGTGGGTTTTGTTTTGCTTTTGCTATAGTAGGCTCCCACTTGGCTTCCAGAGTACAAACAAGGAACACATAATATACTGCAGACATTTTGTACAGTTATGCGCACCCGCCTGCCATGTCAGGCTCCAGTTAGGTATCTGGTGGCACAGACTAACAGAAGTACTTTGACATTCTTTGCAACATAGCAAGGGGTTTTGTCCCAGCTATTCAAGGAAGCAAAGCTGATCAGTATGCAAGCTTAAGCAAGGAGTAGAAATAACAGTTCATCACAGTGACCCTGAACCCTGGTGAGTATTCTTCTACCCTTTACCACACTTATTTCACTGAAGAAAGGGAGATTTCTATGCCCAAAGGAATGTGCATGCCAAACTCCTTTTCCATTAAAAGGAATGAGGCAATCCAAACATAGTGTTGCTTGTGCCTCAGAAATTCCCTAGAATCATAGAGCAGATCATGCAACATGAATTAAAAGCCACTTCTAAGCAAACGTGGGATAATAGTGTGCCAGGGAAATCCCGCCCGTAGTATGAGCTTGTTTTTGCCTTGTAAGCCATACTAGCAACTGGTCTCGCTTAACCCACAACAAGTTGCCAGGCCGTTTGAATCTGGATGACATGTCCCATGATGGGGACAGGTGGTCAGGCCCTTTATGACAGAGCCACTTGGCACAAGGGGCAAAAGCAAGCAACTCCAGGGAGAGCATTCCTGCCAGCTTCCCCCAAAGTGCCCAAGCCTCCTGTCCCTGCCACAGTTCCAAGTCATTTTTTCTCTGCACAGCTTTTTTCACTGTTTTTTTATTCTGAGATTGTGAAAGCCACTTGTCCTGTCAAACCAGATTTTGTGATTGCAATTTACCCATCCCAGAGAAGTCCCTCCAAGGTACCTTGGAGGGGCTGCTGTGTGGCTTTTAAAAATTTTTAAATCCAAATTAATATTTGCAAAATTTATCTATTTATTGCCACTTGAATGTTAATGGCTACACTGGGCTGGCTAATAGGGAGGGAAGTGCCTGCTGGTGGAGTCCAACAGGTACCCCACCCAGTCTGTTTTTCTAGGTCCCCTCCTCCTCCCTCCCTCCCTGCCCAGGGCCAGTGTGGGGCACAGATGAGCAAGCAGGTAGGTAGATGACCCACTGCTCTTTGGAATTACTTGACACTTGTCAAATTGAACCATCAAATGTGTCAAAAGCCTGAAGAGATCATTGCTGGTGAAAAGGGAGCTACAACCCATCCCCCCTCTACACGATATCTCTGGGATTTGGGGGAGGGACTCTGCCTCCTTAGTTTCTCTTCCATTTTGGCACTGCAAATTGATGGGGATTCTAGGGAGTAATTGCTGCCCCCTCACTTTTGACCCCCTCACAGTCCTCTCTCCAGCAGGTTAGATGAGGCTGCAGTGTGCCTTTTTGGCTGGGGCACAGACCCTGTAGCCATCTATGGACCCACCCAAAAGAAACTTTCTAGTGCCCTCCAAACCCAGCCTAGAAAGCATGCTGTAAAGGGGGCGGGGCCTCAGAAGCGCCGTTAGCAGCAGAATTCCTTAGGGCTTTGGGGGTGGGCAGCTGGTGTTTCTCCAGTGTCCCCTCCATGTTGATGCTATTTCAGAGGTGACACCACCTTAGGAAAAAACAAAATTAGCGGGGATTCCCAAGGGTGTGTGGGAGTAGTGATCTTCCCAGGGGGAATCTCACTTAATTCTGCATGTTCCTGGGATGTTCACACCTTGGGATCAACACCAAAATGGAGGGGACACTGCGTTAGGGATTTCAAAGGGATTTTGCAGCTGCCTTTTCACTGGTAACAATCTCCTAAGGGTGGGTTGGTCCTGCCTGCCCATTAGCTGCACCAGGGGCCTCATTACCCTGCACATATGCAGCAGTTGAAAATGGTAAAGATTTTTGCAAATATTTGGGTTCAATGAACACATGAATAATGATTTGGCCCCCTGGATAGCATCTCCAAGGTACTGCTGGTGGGTCTCAGAGGGGCTGCATCCTATGTATGTGCACGTGAGGGGAACTGCCCTGGCAAGGGTGGGAAATGTTGCCACTCTGAGGGACTCCCATGTTACCACCTTTTCTCAGGTATTTGGCAGCATATCATGTGGTTTTAATCAGTGTATGATGAGATTTAAATCCCACCAACCCCACCCAGCATAGCTAATGGTATGGGATCATGGGAGTTCTTGGATAAAACATTTGGAGGGTCACAAGTTAAAGAGCATGGGGAACAAGATGGAGCCTTTCTATTCTTGGCAGACCAAAGACCATGGGATAGAGCAGTACTGCCTGAGAAGACCTGGTGCCAACTTCTGGGACCTCCTTCTTCTAGGAAGGAATGGAACCCATGCAAAAGCCCATTCCAGCCGGGCCATGGTTCATAGAAAAGCTTTGGGCGGGCCAGGAGGAGACATGGGATCACACTCCACCATCTGTTTCCTGGAGCAAATCATTCCACAGAGCAGGCTTAATTGAGGCTGGAAGCCAGACTGGAATGGATCCAAAGAATCATCAGTTTCATTTAACTGAAATTAAGTTCACTTACTAGCACAGGCCTAAGAACACAAAATTGCTTCATGATTGCCTCAGGTTACGCCACATAGCAACTCACCACTGGTTTGCCAGTATAAGCTAAAATTACATGGCTTTTGCATGACAATAAAACAGGAATATTTGACAGAATACATCTTGAAATTCCCCTTTGATCAAAATATCCATTGACAGAGGTCTTTTTGGTTTTGCAAACAAACAAAAAGAACCCCATTAAAATCAGCCTATAAGGATCAGCCCTGGTTTAGATTCTGGGAAAGTATAATCAGCCAATCCCATGACATATTTACTTCAGCCTTAGTATCTCTAGCAGTCAACAGTGTTATCTAGTGCCAGCAGGGCAGAGCTGACTTTATTTCCTTTGAAGGCTGAAGCTCAGCTCCTTCCTCATTGCTTCCTTGCAGCAGGGCCGTTTATAAGAAATGGAAACAGCTTTGAGCTGACTATGGCTGAAGGAGGAGGGAGGAAGAGTAGAAAAAACTCTGAGAGTCTCACTGCTGGAGCAGCTGGATGCACTTATGCTGACTCATGTGTAGGCAGGCCTTGGCATTCGAATGAGGACATACACATGCAGAGAGTGTCCTCTCCAGCACAAACTGTGGGAAGCTGATATACTAGAAGAGGCAGAGGGAAGCCCGGAGCCAATTGCAGCTCCAGCAAACATTGGCTGTGGCTGCTGCTTCAGCGCTGGCTCCTCCTCTTCAGCTGGTCTTTCTTTTTATTCTGTTTCATAGGCCCCTTATCAGACCCACTTAGCTGAGGGAAGGCATTTGTGCTTTGCAGGGTGGCAACGTGTGTCTCTTTCGACGTTTTGGCCATTGCCCAAAGACAGCAGACTGAGCCTGCAGACACCCTCCATGAGGCTGCCTTTGCCCCTGCCTGCTACACTGGAAGCCTGTCTGTTAACCAGCATAGCCAATGGTGAAGTATAGCATTTACCAAGCATAGCAATGGTAAATGCTGTAGGCAAACACGTCTGGAAAGCCACAAGCTGGCTGCCCCTGTGGGATCTTGTCTGTCTTTCCAGTTTAGGCATAGTCGCTGCTTCTCAGTGTACAGCAAAATGGAGGTCTATGGAGATTTGTAATAGGCAATCTAGGCGACAAGATACAAGGCTGATACCATGAATGATGGGCAAAGGGAAAGGCAATAAAGATTACAGAAAGGAGAAAAAGAGCCCTTAGGAACACACAAAACACAAACAGGCATGCATTTGGAAAAGGCAGTAGAGAAGCTTGGGCATAATTATTGAGGACAAACTTTTTCCAGGGTTGAGTAATTGAGAGAAATGCCATGTTCAAGATGAGAGGACCACAAGCTTTTCTGAGCTGAGAGGCACACTTGGAATTGTGCAAGAGGCTCATGGGTGCAGAACAGTTGCCATGAGGGGCTGCCCATTTATAAAACATTGGCCCATTCATGACTGGTGACAAAATTGTGCATTTTCAGAAAGTAAATGATATAAGAAAATAAACTTGCCCAGGAGCCTAAGCACAAAGCACGCCTCTTCTAAGATAACATTGATTGGGTATAAAACACAACAGCTCACTGCGGACAAGAAGCCATGGCGAGTTGTTGCTCATGCAAACTCAGATGGTTTCCTGGAAGGCGGCTTGTTTGTGAGCAAGAAGCCAGCCCGGCAACCCATGGCTTCTTTGCTTTGTTTCACCCATGATGGGCTGATCTATTTCTGGAGGCTGAATCATATTTTTTTATTTTATTGTATTAGCTAACTGGGACACTGGGAAGGATGGGATATAAAAGCTTTAAATAAATAAATATTGTCTGAAGCCCTTCTTGGCAAGATAACAAATCCTCCTTCCTACACTCACTGGCAGCTACCCCACCAATTCCCAAGTGGGATGTGAGTCTCAACAGTCCCATTTTGTCCACCAGGACTGTGAGTCCCTTTATGCTTCCTATAGTTCTTCTTCTCTTGCAGCCATTTTTTTCTTTTTTTTGTGGCGAGCTCATTTTTCCTTTGGCAGTTCCTAGAAAGTGGTCAAGCGACACATTGGAAGGTTCATAAAATGCGTGCAATCTTATTTTTATTTTATTATTATCTTTATTTTTGACTTGGTTTATCTTGACAACTGTCAAAAGTTGGGCTGTCAAGAGGAACCAAAGCAGTGAGTGGTCTTTTCATGAGAGCGGTCAAGACAAACTGAGTTGAAAATAAAGCTCTTGGCAGTCTTTCTGGGTCGGTGCCTGTGAGGGGTGCTTGCTGTGCTTTAACAGCAAATCCTCACATGTCAGGAATTTCCCAGATAGGGCATGGCAGTTTGGACTCACAATAGTGTGCAACAGAGCACTTACACATTTCTAAGCAGAACAATTTTTTTAAAATGCACTTTTCATGAAAAATTCATCCTCTTGTGTCCAGATCCTCAAGACTTTCTTAGACTCCTCTAAGAATCGTCTCACTTCTCCACCCTTTTCTCATATGCAGGGTGCTTAGAAAAATAGAAGTGTGAACTACCCCTTTTAAGGAAGCCCAGAGGTCTGACAGCTAGCAGGCGAAATGTCAGTTCCTTTTTAAAGGGTTTGCCATGTTTTTTCACAGGGATATATGTACGTCTGCTTGGATGCACATGTCCCTGTTGGGACAGGGGAAACCATGGAGGAACAGGTTGCATGTATGTGTGCTTACCATATTCTCAAAGTACGATCACACTGCTGTGCCTATAGGTGAGAAGCGGAAAACAAGTGGGCTTACTTGCTCTGTCTGGGAATCCTCTGTAAAAGGACCTTAACGGTGCAGGCATGTGGCTTATTAAGTCATGACTTGCAGTTTTTTCAAGGCGTGGAATAAATACCAATCTTTCTTTACTATAAATGTTTTACCAAATACGCTTTAGAATTGCAAGTCCTTCCTGTGTGCAGTCAGGTTATGGTAACACAAACATCACAGATCCAGTAGTTATAAATTCAGGTTCTCAAGTTCCACATTTGAGGAAAGTGTTGTGCCTGTAAGAGTAGAGAGAAAAAAGTAGAGATCAGACTGTTCACCTAGAACAATTACATCATTTTAAAGTGTTGTATGAGCTTGAAATCTAAAGAGCTTGTTTGCTTTCATCCATGTGTTCTCTGCCATCTGAACAAGTGATACTGAAGGCAAAGCAAAACATTGCTGAGTAATGTATAATCCATAGTTCTACATTCTTTTATCTTTGGAATTGTTTTTTTCTGGAAAGGGTGGTGTTGATATGAATTGTGGAAAGCACTACGTGTAAATTTTTTATTCAGCCATGGAAAATAGGGTGTTTGAAGAATTTATTACGTAAGTAATGCCCAGCTCTATCAAATTCTGCTTTCCTCTCTCTCACTCCATCTAATATCCTATTTTTGTTTCTCTAATCAAAGATGCATAAAGGCAGCTTTATCTTTTTAAAATCCTGCCCCCTTGAAGGAATGCTGTTTTCCTTTCCCAATGTGCCACAGTTTCAAAGAAAATTGGAGCAATCCAAAGTCTCGCTGTCCCCAGACATTATTTCCACGTGGCATTGTTCAACTTCATGACATTCTAGAAAAAATGGGAAACTCAGTGGCCCTGCTGTGAATGTTTGTATACATTTTGACTCTGTACAGAGTTGCATTATTTGGAGATGGCATGGCTTAGAGAAGAGGTGAACTGACAGAATGAATTTAGGTCTTGAAAGCAGGCCCACATAATCCTGGTCTTGCTTTTCTGGCAACATTTAGCTCCCATGGGTGCACTCTCTATATCAACCTAAGCCTTTGGCCTAGTGTTTTTGCTCTGAATCCTTAAATATGTGATGCTTTTATAACAAAGTTCAGGCTCAGAGACACTCCTGAAAAGAGTTGCCATGCTTTATGCTTAATGTTTAAAGTGTACTCCAGGACCTAAGGCAAAGCAGGGATGGCTCTAAGCGGACAGATGTACCAAGTGCCTAAGCAAAACACTGTTAGGATGATTTTGATGTTACTACTACAACCATATCAACCCTGACTGCTCTTTAGAAGGTCAGATACTGAAGATGAAACTCAAATACCTAATGAGAAGGAACAACTCATTGGAGGAGCCCCTGATGCTGGGAACAATTGATGGCAAAAGGAGAAGGAGACAGCAGAGGATGAGGTGGCTGGATGGAGTCACTGGGGCAGTGGGTGTGAGCTTGGGTGAACTCTGAGAGATGGTGGAGGACAGGAAGGCCTGGAGGAATGTTGTCCATGGGGTTGCAATGGGTCGGGTACGACTTTACGACTAACAACAACTATAAGCACATTTCAAGTGTTCAGGGCATGCTATATCCACTATCACAGCATAATTGCCACAGGAATATTGGAAGGTGCCTTATACTAAGTAGGACCATTGGCCCTCCCAGCTCTGGACTGTCTGCCTGATGCGGCAGCGGTCCCCCTGGGCTGCAGCATTAGTCTTTGTCCATCCTAGCTGGAGATGTCAGGGACTGCATGTGGCAGTGAGTCATGCTTCCAATTCTAATTCTGCGATCAGTGTGCCACGGAAGTTCCTTTCAGGGGTTTCAGCCACAGCCTGGGCGTTACTGTACAGACCTACTGTGACAGTTCATGCCCCCACAACAGTGTTGGCAGAACCACACTGTACCACACTGTACAGCTTTTTGTCATCATCCAGCAGCGGGGGCAACTTTTGCAGTGGGAGGCAATTGGCAGGGCTTAGGTAGTGCCCTGGCCCGGGTCTCGCAAAAAGTAGCTGCTGCACTCCTTGTTCTTGCACTAATTGCAGGGGTGGGCAGCTTGCGACCCCTCCCGAAGACCTTCCATCATCCCTCACAATCCACTATACTGGCTAGGGCAGATGGACATTGTAGGCCAAAGGTGCTTGGAAGGCTGGAAGCTCTCCCCCGCTGCTCTTAAAAGGTACCTTACCAGAAGGGTGTGCAGAAGGGAACTGACCAGATGTCTTAGATGTGGGCCTCCAGAAGCTCCTGCTAATGTTCAGGAATGCTGGGAATTGAAATCCAGATCACCTGGAGATTTACCTTTTGCCCATATTAGAGCTCTGGCATTTCATTTTTCTGCTCCTTTTCAGGGCTAAAAATTATTCTAAAGCATCTTACAATAAAAATTCAATACAGCATCAGTGTCCCAATGGATCCTTCCATAATTTTGCTTTCCCCCTACAAATCAAAAGGTAGCAAAAAGTCCACCAGCATAACATCATCAGATGATAAAATGGTATAAAAGCAAAAACTGAATTGCAACAAAAATGGCCATAGAAAGCACGGTCTTCGAGTGTTGCTAGAAATAATTTTTAGAGAATTCTCTACCCTTCTGGTATCGTCGGCAGAACAGTGGCAGGCTGTTTGCGTGTGTTATGGGAGAGGAGGATTTCCAGGGCAAGTCAACGCGCTCCCCGCCACTTTGCTTCTCAAGCCCGTTTTCTTTTCACTTGCCATTAGCCTCTACCTGCCTATTACACAACTCCCACCAGGCGCAGAACAACAGCAGTCAGAGCTGAGAAACGGGCTGGTGGCGAGTAGCCGGACTTCCCCTTCAGCCGCTGGTGCTACAACAGGCTGATTTCCCCGAAATGATGCTCGGCCGGCCGCGGGCTCCCTGCAGCGCGCTGATTGGCTGCGGCGCGCTCTCCCTGCGGAGCGCTGATTGGGCCGGGCGGCGGCGTTTCTGTGCCTGGGTCGGGGATTCCCGCAACCTGCCGAATAATACCGCCGGCGCTGGACCGGGCTTTGCAGAAGTGGCTCATCTCTGGCACGGGACGGAGCCGGTCTCTGGGAAGGGAGAGCTCGCCTGTCGCTCCGTTTTTCTAGTGCGCCTTGTGAAGAGCAAGCAAGGTGGGTCGTGTCAGCGCTCCGTTTCTGGCTGCCTCTCGCTTAAAGCAAGAGGCGAACCGCACAGTCCCGGGCGTGTTTTCCCATTCCCTAGCAATACGCTGCATCGAACTCGGTAGGAATTACTCCCGAGTGGGATTGTAGTGCCCAGATCAACAAGTGCAGCGGGGTGGGAGTGTATGGAAGTGAATTTAGCTCGTGGAGAGGGGCTTTGAGGAGGCGCGGTAGTACATCTGCTGTTTTTCTCGGGAAGTTGATAACTTTATAGGCTCTGCCGTCTTCCTGCGATTTCTGCAAGCCGCTTTGCTCCCTACATAGCAGCGCTGTCCCGTTTCCTGGAGATCAGAAGCTACAGGCTGCAGCCCGCCGACTGCGCTAAACTTAGCAAGGCAAACGGGAAGTTTAATAAGTAACTTAAAAAAAATTATGTGCGATTCTGCAAAGGTCAAGCGTCGTTGCTTTCATTCGGTACTCCCCGGGAGAGGGCGTGATAGCGCGTCTGCCGGCTCTTGGGAGAAACGGGACGTATGCCAAGAGTACTTTTGCCGTGTTAAGACAGTCGCAATGCAAGCAGCCAAACGTCCTTAAAGTCTACCCAATTGGTTGGACCATAAGATAGCGTGGGCTGGAGGCCATTTCGTCAAGTGCACGAAGTGGGCACCTAAATGGGTAGGTGTGTGCACGAAAGAAGACGCAGAAAGCAGTGAGGTCGGAAGGCCAAGCAGTGCACGCGCGAGCGGTGGAGAGCCGGCTGCGGAGCGCAGGAGCGCAAAGGAGCGGAGCCGGCGCGGTGCATCCGAGATGCTCTCCGCGTGGATGTGGCTCATTTCTGGCTAGGATAATTTTTGCAGGAGAAGAAAGTGGTTTGCGCTTTTTTTTTAAACGGCATCAGTAACTATTTAATTCGCTAAGGTGCACAAAAACTTTGCTGATTCATATTTCTTTTTGGTGGAAGGAAATTTGCCAATATAATTGACAATGGGTGGTGGTGATTATTTGTTGTTGGACCAGGAAGTAACGCTTGTTAAACAGAGAAGGGAGGGAGAGAGCGAGGAGGACCCGCCTTTGGTGTTGGCCCTCTTGATCAGGGTCAGGGTCGGCAGAAGAAGCATCTGAGCCTTGGAAAGGTAGTCGGGAAAAGCTGCAAATCTTTGAAAGTGCTGAGGCAGCAACAGGTAGAGAACCAACTTATATTACTGCTGTACGGCCCTGGCGGTCTTGGCGTACGCAGGCTTATAACCCTGTATTTGTTGAGGGGACTGGATATTATTGTTTGCTTTCTCTTTAAAATGGATTGACCCCTTCTTGCAAACAGTAATTAGTTACCTGCTTTGGGTTGAAGGAAAGGTAAAATATTTCAAAATTTAAAAGGGGAAATGGAAACATGTTTACCAGTAAGTTCCAGTGAGTTCAACAAGGAGCCATTTCCTCTTCCTACCCAGTAAGTAGGTTTGCATTGGACTTTTCAACTCTCCCTCTAAATCTTCTATGTTTGCAGGGACTGGCCAATGGAACAAAAGCCACAAGTTCATATTTGTGCCTTTTTCACAAGTGCAAAAAAGTCCTTACCTCGCTTAGCGGGGCATGCTTGCACAGGAGCCACTGTGATTAATGTGATGCATGTACTATGTTTGGCAATGAGCACTCAGGACACCAGCCAAAGCAAAATTCCATGGAAGAACAGTATCCGTATGTAGGACACATTGACCTGGCACTTAGTTTTGCAAAGCAGAGGGCAGATTTTGGGCCATTTGTCATAACTGGGGGCAGGCAAGGATTGTGTTAGTCCAGGCTGACTGCACAAACTTCCTGTGAGCATCTCATAGGCCAGCAAGAGGACCGTAGGGAGCAGTAAGCATTCTTGGAGCATTTTCCCATAAGTGTTTTTGTTTTGTTTGGTTTTCAGGATCCTAAGTTGTAACTGTATTATTTTGGGGCCTATTTTTGCTTTAGCACTGGCAGGCAATTAAAAACCTTCTGGCCGCAATCCAGATAACTTCAAGCAGGAAGCTGGCAGGGCTTGAGTTTACTTGTGCCAAACATTCTCTCCAGTATCTTTTGGTGCTTTATAAACATAACCCTGAGTTTAAGGAGCATTTTGAATCGTGCTGTACACCTGCAGTTCATTGCACATGCAAGAAAGTGCATCCTGGAACAAACAGGGACATGCCAGACAAAGTTCACTGAGTCCCAACTGCCATTAAACCCCAGGAGACTTAAAACTCTGCTGTAACTCATCTTTGAGAACACAGTTCTTCACACACTCTCTTGTGAGAAGCTTGAGTCAGGGTGCCATACGCTTTGTCTCCTGCTTGCTCCCTATTCATTTCATCAGCATTTAAGCAACCTAAAGTATCTTGATTGCAGTGGCTACAGGGAAGGAAGGTCCATTTTGCATTATAGGTTCTCTCTACAGCGGTGAATTCTTTGGAGGAAAGCGGTGCCCATGGGATGCTATAGCTCACTGGCAGAGCACTTGCTTTGAATGTAGAGTGTCCCAGCTGGCATCTTTAGGTAGGCCTGGAAAAACACCTGCCTGAGAGCTGCTGCTCATCTGTGTTGACAATGCTGGGGATTTACAGCCAAACTCAGTCTAAAGCCGTTTCTGATGTTCCTAAGCATGTATGTCGTATAATATCATAATTGAAAGTCACCAGTTCAGGTGTCTGTGCCTTTTCCTACACAGAGTTTATGCCCGTGTAGAAAAAACATAATGTGTAAAACAGTCATTCTTTTCCCCGATGCAGGAAACATCAGTACACTGAAGAGCCATTGATATCGGTGGCACTGAAAGAGTGAATTGGGCATGTTACACTTCCAGTCTTAATTTTCTAACATGGATCTAAGTTTCATTGGAATGAATAAGATTTGCTTCCAAGCATGTTTAGAGTTGGGTTATGCTTAATACACATGCTCCCAAACACTAATTCTTATGAAGAAGGGGATTGTTTCTGCTATGTTCAGATAGAGACTTTAACCAAAAGACCACACTGTAGCTTGCAGTTTTGCATCTTGCACTACATAGACACAAGTTTGTTGGACGTAAGACAGTCTTCTGCCATCCTGGTTTCATCTAGACATTTTAGACTACATTATACTTGACTATCAACCATGCTGGCTGTGGCTGATGGAAACTGAAATACAAAACATCTGGAGAGCATCAAGTTGGGAAGGCTGTTCTAATGCATGCTGCAAATGTTTCCAGGTGTGCCATGGATGGTGCAGTACACAGAGAAGTTAGATTTTTTTTGGAGAATGGCTTTAGATACTATCCCAAGGATTCCTTGCTCAGGTTCCTTGCAATTTCCTGGCAATTTAATGAAAGGACCAGTGATGATGGATAAATCTCATAAGAACATGAGACCAGAGAAGCATCTACTCCAGCATTTAATACACATGGTGGCAAAGCAGCTGCCCACAGGATTGCTCAAGTTGGAGGGGTGCAAGACTTCAGTGAAGTTGGCTTGCTCAGCACTACTAATTTTACCCTGCAAAATGCAGTCACTGGACTGAGTTGGGTGTGTCCCAGGCTCAGTTCATGCAGGGTAATCGTGACACGCAAGAGGCCTGGCCAGTGTCTTTCACAAACTGTATATGTGTGCTAGAACATGCTCTGGAATACCCTGCTTTGCACTGGGGTCCACAGCAGAAATGTAATCCTCCCCGAGGTCGGGGATTTTGAAAAAAAGATGCATGAGAAGAAGGAAGGAAGAGTATCATAGCCACAGCTGTTCTGTTGTTTGTCTGTGGCGTCTTCTATTTGGAACCCCTTACTATTCCGTTCAGTATTCTGTTAGCACTGATGTTCCTTTCTTAGCTCTTATGGCTTTGCAAAAGCCAGTTACCACAGTGATCATAACAAGTTTTTGCGGCAATGACCTCTGGAAATTGATTGTGTGCTGTGTGAAAAAGTGCTTCCTTTTTGTTTGATTTGAATCTGCTTCCAATGAATATTCCCATATTCATAAGGGAATATCCTCAAGTTCTAGTGTTACGCAAAATAATGAGAGAATGCCTTTGCCACATGGTTCAGAATGGCATTGCTTTCTACCATGCCGCTTTAGCCATCTTTTTCTTTTCCACAAAGTGTGCCGTGTGGGTTGCTAGTAATGAGCATATCCAGTCCTTGAAACGAAACTACGTAGACATAATTTTTGTCTCCTAGAAAAAACAAATGTTCTCTAACTGTTAAGAGTCTGTTAAGAGTTAATAAACACTTGCTCAAATAAACATATTTTGGGCAGTTTTAGCATACATTACAGTAAAGGTACCATAGCAGTATAATGTAACAACCCTAAATATTACAAGATTGCATTGTAATAGTTAGAGTTGTTGTTTTAAGTTGCAAACATTTCATTATATGGTAAACTTTTTAGCCACAGGCATTCTGTTGAATTACAGCTGTCCCTAGGAAGTTAGAAGGCAAACAAAACAGAACAAGTAAATATTGCCTGGGAATTTTCAGAAAAATGTTTTATCAAATGCCTCTCGCCATAGAAAGGAGTCAGTCTAACCATTTATTGCTTTGATGGGCTTGTTCAAGAAAATGAACATATCTTGAGGCAATGCCAATATTTTTGTTGGAGAGGAGAAAGCAGGACAGGACACATATCTGTGGGTTTGTTATTAAACAGGTAGCATTGTTGAAAGAGCGGTAGATTCCCTTTGAAAACACTTGGGGTATGATCCATGCCAATGTGAGCAGGGATTAGTATGGCACTTAACGGATACCTGCTTTTCCATTCTTCCTCTCGCTCACTCGAAATTCGATGTTCATGCATGGATGGCACCCATAGGGCAGTTCCTGGTGTGGGAGGGATGTACGTGGCTGATAACCCCACCCAGCCCTTTCCTCCTGCTCAGTGAGGCGATGTCAGTTCTAGAGCAGAGGAGAAGGCATCTGCAGAACATCCATTCTTGGATTGCCATTCCTCTTGCAGAGCACACTGAGTTGGGTCAGGGAAGTCTCCAGGCCTGTTGAGCCCTGCAGGAATCCCTCTATACACAGGTGCTCTGCCTGTGTAGGGAAGGATCGTGCCCATCCTATGAACAGGATGCTTGTTTGCCAAAAACAATAATTGCATATTTGAAATAAGCTCATGGTTGGGGGGGGAGGTAATGTGTATCTTGTTAATTTACCTGGCACATAGAGAACACTTGATCCACCCTGTTTGTTAGGTAAAGAGTTCTAGGAAGACTTACACTGTTGTTTTTCTACAATGCGCAAACATGGCGACAGCTTTGGAATTCATGTTTTAATGGAATGTGACTTCAAAATATTGGGCATCTGTTAAGATGTGCTGTTGAAGAAAACATGCTGTTTTATTTAGAACAGTGGTTTTCAAATAATGTTCTAGACAACCCTGAGTTTCTCAGAACTGTATCAAGGGTTTGGAAAGAAGATAAGTGATGCTGGGCAAGAAACCTTGAACGATGGGTTGTTAGCCACTGTCAGTCTTCCCATACAGTGTACCACATCATGAGACTTGAACTCACACTGTCAGTTCAAACAAGGCAACACTGAACCCAGCTGGCTTGGCTGATGCCCAGAGTGCGCAGCCTAGAACATTTCCTAGCACCGTCTGCTGTGCTCTGGAGTTCCGTTGAGACACTCAGGGTTCTGCTGGCGGATGGTTGATGTGAATGACAGATCATTCTGAAAAGCACTGAAACCCACTGTGCAGTCTTACGCATGACTACGCAGAATTCTGTACAGGCCCAGTCTTAATGAAAAGGTTCTCTTGTTCTCTTGCTTATTCATTCCAATCCTTCTCTTTTCAGAACCAAAATGCCACAGACAAGACTGCGTATGAGGCCTTGGCTGGAGATGCAAATTAATTCTAATAAAATTCCTGGACTTTCTTGGATCAATAAGGTATGGGATTTCTTTACCCATATCTCCTTTGTTTTTCAAATTAATAACCCAATAAATCACTTTGAAGTTTAACACACAAATCAGGGCCTCTTTGAAAAGATAGAAATGAGGTTACTTGTGTTTTGGAAAACAGCTAATTGTAGTCAGAAAAATACAGGAACTTCAGCAATATGTTGGACAGACAAGTTTTGCACAGAATTCCACAGCTGGAAAGTGAAATTGTCATCTATTCCAGTGATGCAGCTTGCAACAGTTTAATGAGAGTGTATAATTCATCCATATTCTTGCATATGCTTCAGTGTAGCTTTGAAACTTACTTCTTACTTTCTAAATGCTAAACTTGTTATGTGTAAGATTATCGAACTGAACTAACAGATAGAGCTTTCTCTGGTTAACACCACTGCCAAAATACTATCCCTTCCAAAACAAAACAAAACCGACCCCTGCTGTTACAATGAACCCTATGCAACCAGATCCAGAAAGGTTGTTACTGAGTTTCCTGTTCATTTTCCCATTCCATTACACTGATACAGTAATAGAAAAATGGCTTCCTGGGATGTTCTTGACTTTGTTCCTCATATATAACTCAGTGATGTTTACTCAGAACTGTGTTGTTGGATTGCAGGATGAAAAATTATTCCAGATTCCGTGGAAACATGCTGCTAAGCATGGCTGGGAGCTTGAAAAAGATGCCTACCTTTTCAAAAACTGGGCCATTCATACTGGTATGTGGTTTCAATGCTTAGATCAAAATGTTTCGTGAGTCCCCTTCCATGAGGCCACAAATCAAGCCAACAGGAATAGGCATTAGCCAAAGGGGTGGCTGCAACCAGTCCTGGCTCTTAATCTCTATGGGATGATAATCTTGCCAAAATAATGTTTTTCAGCAATCATACAGCAGTGAGAGAGAAGTGGCTTCACTTTGGTGATCATTTTAGATTTTAACCTGAACTCCAACAACATCCAACTATGCTTGCCACTGCACCATGCTGGTTGTCTCTAGCGTGTCGACAACACAACTGCTCCTACTGTTGCATTCTGCCAGTGCTGTTCTGCCAGCCGTGAGATTTTGACTGCCTTCCCAAGCCCTTGTCCAGTATGAGCCATTCACCAATCTCTTTATTTTGGCCCCAGAGACTTGCCCCTGTGTGGTGAAAGGCCTTGACAAGGTGCCCACTTCCTGCACTGATATCAGAATAGAGTCACAGAAGCATACAGGAGAATCTCCAACTGGCCACAAATAACTAGAAGCAGATACCATACTGTGTGCTGGGCCCAGACTTAGTCACACATAAGAAGAGACCCACTGAAGTCAATGGGACTGACTCAGTTAAATCCCACTGATTTCAGTGGGTCTATTCTTAAGAATGACTAAGTCATGCTCATGTGTGTGGGGTACTTTGGACCACCCAGATTGAAAGGAGTCTGCATGAAACAAGAGCTCCTCTCACACCATTAAGTGGAACATGCCATGCCTGGAGTTAGATTGTTGCTTGCTTTATCCTGTTGTTGGATTACTTCCTGCTCAACCCAGATTTACAATGCCATTTTACAGGGAGATACAAAGAAGGTGACATTCAGCCTGATCCTAAGACATGGAAGGCAAATTTCCGGTGTGCCATGAATTCATTGCCAGATATTGAAGAGGTGAAAGACAAAAGCATTAGCAAGGGCTCCAGTGCTGTCCGGGTCTACAGAATGCTGGAACCCTCCGTAAAGTCACAGAGAAAAGGTATTGTTCTAAAGATGCAAAGGGTGTGCTCTCAGTCACCAATAGGGACATTTTTCAAAACAGAATTTGGTCATTTTGGCCCACTGTCACTTCGGCCCACAGAGTGCTGCGTGGTGGTCCTTTGAAAACCTGTGGGGCTAATGTGTTGGTGGCTGTTGACAGCCATGGCTTTAGACGGCTACCCCCAAGATCTGGGACAGGATGCCTCTGAATGTCCATTGCTGGGGACAGCAGTGGAGACGGCTGTTGTGGTGTCTCCCCACAGTCAACTGGTTGGCCGTTGTGCGGTGCAGAACTAGATGCATCTCTGGTCTGATTCAGAAGGGTCTTTGCAGGTTTCTTCAGACTGGTTTTCAGCGTGCCACTGGAAACTCACCTGTGGCAGAAGGAAGCTACTCAGCATGCTAAATGATAGTGGCTCCCATGAGGGCCATGGCTGGGCCCCATGGCTTGTGACTTTCTGCTGAAATCAGTGGGAAGGGGATGGCCTAGCATGAAGAAAGGACACCACTGATGTTGCATAATCGCCTCAGTATTCTAAGTCACAGAAGGGGGATTGTTCCAGCATGAGATTGATAGTGCTTGAATTATCCTATACTGCCTATGTTATCTGTGTGTGGTCTCTCTTCTCATTAATGTACTAAATCTGTGCTTTTGTTTTTCTTGAACAGAAAAGAAGTTGAAGTCCGTAAAAAATAAGAGTTCAAGAAAGGTATGTATTCACCTGATAGAAAGTAAAACATTCACATAGAAGTTTAAACCCTCCAAACAACAGATGGAAGTTTGGAACCTCATTTACTTACCTCCAATGGGACCAAGTCCATATTCACAGTCACAGACCAGGGGCTTTCTCACCCCTCCTTCTTCCTGCAGCATTCTGAACTGCCTGAAGTTGGGGGACCCTTGGAGATAGTGTAGGGGACTGCAGAAAGCACCCCTCCCTTAGGTAAACCGAGGAGCAATTTAATATTCTCATGGTGCAGTCCTACACATGTTTAGACAATAAAAAAGGCCTACAACTGGCAGTATTTCCCAGCCAGCATAGGTGCCAAGATATGAAGAACTTTTATCTGTCTAAACATGAATGGGATTGTGCTTTCAATGGACTAAATTTGTTGAGCCATCAGACTAGTTCTCTAGTGAACTAGTTCATTTGCTCTTTAAAATGAATGCCCCAATATATGTAGTAATTTTTAAATTATGATTAAAGCTTTCCAAAATCCATCTGGCTAGATAGACAAGCTGGTTTTAATTAGTTAAGTTATATCCTGCCTCTCCACCAACAAAAAGAGCTGACTGTCCTCTCAGGTGGAATATAATAAATACTTTTGAAATGCCCCTGGCTGAGCTTCCACTTTCCTTAGCTCATGCTTCTTCTAGGGTTAGGCCTAAGGCATCCACAGAATAAAAGAGATAATTCCATTAAACTGCAAATAAATCTCAAACAAATGCAGCTTTGAGAGATGGCCTGTGGCAAAGCCTTTACACAGAACAGCATTCTTAAGGGAACTCTAATTCAAATTAAGTTTAAAAATGTATAAACGTGTGGTTAAGAGACCAGCAACCCAGGCTAGGAGGGTTGACATATTGCAATGCATGCAGTCCTTCCTTTTTATTTATTTGCTTATTTATTTATTTTGCAGTCAGCCGAAGACATCAAGACAGAAGAGACCACTGAAGCAACCAACAGCATTCAGTTACCAGATGACCACAGTGGCTATGTGCTTCCCGGTTACCTGCCTGAGGAAATGGAGGGTGGGAGCGCTTTAGGTGAGAGACAGTTTTGATCATCTCAGTGGTGTTCAGTTCACAAGATGCAGGCCAGCCCATCTGAGCATTCCTTCCCCCCTACACGTGTAAAAGAGAGGCCACAGGAGATACTCAAATCTCCCCTGTGGTTTTATATTGCAAGGGAAGATTGGGAGTGGGTTGGCAAGCATTTCTTCAGAGCAGTTTTCTATTATTATTAGTCTTATTGAAAAGCTCCTGAAAAAAAAGCCAGGGAAACACTGAAAACCATGGCAAACCAAAAGGTTGGGTTGTTTGAAATAATTAAAAGCTATTGGGAACAATCCTGGACAAGCAGGTCTTTCATTATAATCCTGACAGTTTCTCTGGATTTTGTAGGACTCCCCAGTTGTGACTTAAGCAATGCGGACTGGAGGGATATTCAGTTGCCTGACAGCACAAACGACCTTTACCATTTCCAAGTGTCGCCTGTCACATCCTCATCTGATGGTTGGTATTTAATTGCTATAAATGCTGGATAGCTTATTGGTCATAACAGGAAGATTAGATTGCATGATGATGATAGAGGTCTGGTTGCATGTGTAACGTAACTCTGAGTTCATCGTCTAAATGTCCTGATCCTATTAATGCTGATTCAGAAGTAAGGTTTCCTTTGTTTAGTGCGACCTTTATGGGTAACTGTATGTAAGACTGCAACCTATAGTTGAATGGTTCATCTGTGTGCGAAATAGCATCATCTTCTTCTTTGGTACATGCTATTATTATTAATTATCACCAGTACCACCACAATAGTAGGTGACAGAGTTGGAGTCTAAATCATTGCAAGGCTAAGCTAGCCAAACTTAAGCACTTTTTACAATGAAATCCTACGTATGCCTATTTGGAAGTAAGTCCCATTGACTGCATTAGAACTTGCTCTCAAATAATAGGATTACAGCCTAAATCTTATTTATTTTAGTGAGAAATTATGGATATGCCTTATGCATTGAAATAAATGGGAATAAACAAGGCTAAACTGTAGATGGATTGGGTGCTTTGCTAAGAAGTGTTCACACACTTGGTTTCACTGGTGTAATCCTATAGAATCAATAAAATTACTTGTGTAAATTTGGTCAATCCATTCTGCAATTTTGTATTTTTCCAAGACTAGAAATTGCAATGGGTACTGGGTACTGCTGGTAGAGGAAATTTAGGAAATATAATAAGCGTTACATTAACAAAATCTCTGAGCTGTTTTTTGTGTTTTTCTTCCTCTTTTTCTCCCTTCAACAGAAGATGAGGATGCATTTGGCCGAAATCTTTACCAGGTAAGATTTTCTTTTCAGAATATTCTTGGGCATGGTTTAGAAGACTGGTAGGCAGGCCATAATTTGTTCTGAGATACATTTCTTGGCACTTGCCAAGGTGCCCCAGCCCTCCTAGTTCTAGTTTTTCTTTTCTTTTTTTAAAAAACAAAGTGTCTTCCTCAAAGCTGAAATCAGCTAAAGCAAAGTGGGGGCCTCCAGTTGCTCCCCAATTCTTTCCATAAAAGGGTAACAGAGACATTCTAAGGAAATGAGAGAAAATTGAAGGCTGATGCTTTCATCTGCAATGTGCCCATTTTGTGACGGTGATCAGGAGAGTTTCCCAAATTGCCAAATGTAGCCACACACCCAAATCGATTTCCTACGTTGCTCTAGAAGGAAGTTCGCATATATGGCACATGGGAGGAAGACGTTTCCCTTTTGGCACCCTTTCCCACGAAACTCCTGAGAGAATCCAGATAGCTAATTTAACATATTTTCTGTATTTGTCTTGTAGCAGCTACTTGGCTCTGATTGGCACCAATCCAGTGTTGGTGGGAAAGGATACCTAATCAACGAACCTGGCAGCCAAAGTATCTGCTTTGACCTTTCCTATCAAGACCACGATGCAGGCATCGATACAACAAACGCAGGTATAAGCATCTTCAGTTTTACACTGAGATTACAGCAGAAGGTAGAAAGAAATGTCCAGGAATACAGAATGCCCTTTTCCTCCCTTCTCATATATTTCGTTCTGCAACTTGTAAAGCTTGCCTCAGTTATGTGGATTTATTCATTCACTTCTTTTTCCCATCTTGGGATGACAGGTCTCACTATAGCTGTAGGCCATTTTATCTTGCCAGCCACCTTAATGAAGGAGCACGAGTGGGCAAGGCTTGAAGGCTAAATACCAATTGGCTCCTTTACACCCCAGGTGGAATGGTAGGAAAGGTCTGCCTGTGCTTGCCCTGCGATGGCGCGTTCCACAATGCACGTCATCCGCCTAATGCTGAAACCAAATGGTGGGACCCTCTAGATGCAGCTCGTCTCCATAAAAACATTTTTGGCAGGAAGCAGATGCAGCAGACGGGAAATAAGTTGATTCCACTGTCGTATCTCCTATGGCACATTCAAGTGTGCGTGTGTGTGTTTTGACTGATTTTAAGGATGCTTTTGCCTAAAATCATGCCTCATATACTTAGCTATGCACCATAATGATATTGATAATTATGATTGTATTGGCATCTGTGGTATATCATAAGCAGGTATATTTGGTGAGGTTTATTGGGGGGTTATTGATCTCCCTTAGTGTGGGAGATTCGTGGTAACTAAATACCAATTAAAATGTGCAAATGTTTTCTTGTCTCTGCAGAAATAATTCAAATCGACTCAAAGGCCAGCCTGGACTTCAGTTTGCTGGAGACACTACGAATTGCTAGTTTGAACCCCATATCCTGTGGCATGTAAACCCCATTTTTAGCACTAGGTCTTTATTGTTTTATTTCTGGTGTTATTTGTGAAACTGGCACATCTGTGAATTGTCATTGGGCTTCTTGATGTTTAGCACTGAAAACTCAAAGCTAAGAGAACATGATCTGAGCAGAGGGAAAAACACTGTTGTGGTTGCCTGGCTATAGCATGAGCCAACTCAGGGCATGATGCTGTGCGTGTCGTGACACAGCCCTCCAAATCCTGGTGTTGCCCAGCTGGTAAGGTTGGCGGGGGAATGCATGGCATCGCTCTCTAGGTCACTGTTGCTGCTTTCCCCACTCCTGACATGTTCGCCCATTAATATGACTGGAGTTCAAACTATCTGCAAAATACATGAAAAGGTATACCTGTAATAGACATTTTAACTGCACACATTCTTTATTTTGAATGGAACATGTATCAGTCTTAAATCTGGACCCTTTTGTAAATATGTTTAGATCATTAAAATGTGAGAATCTGACACATTTTTGTTCCATATATTAGGTATCCAGGAGTTTTACTCTAGGACATTCTGTTGGTTTCTGTAAGATTGTCATATCATGTTTTTCACCTGGACAATATATTTAGACCTTCAGTGTAGAATGATGTAATGTATGGTTTGTTTACATTAGGTTGTTAGCAAAAGCTATCTGAAGGGTCCATAGAATTCATAGTAAAGTTGAACTGTGTGATAAAGGACAGTTTTGGGCAAACCATTAAACCACTAGGCTGCAAAGAAAGTTGCTTCCTTGTACATATGTGTGTTTTTGTGTAAATAAAAGTTTGCAATTATTTTAATAAAAATGTTATATATTTTGTTTCTTGTTTTATTTTACACTGATATGGGGAAATATTCTGGATTCTCTTGCCTCTGGATTAGAGACTTCTGTATTGGATCCATGGTTAGGATGTACAGTTTTGCATAGCGACCTTAAGCCTTCTGGGAACAGAGATATTATAATTATCACAATCCATCAAAGCATTTGTGCCTGTGTCTTTGGGGAGGCCAAGGATGCTTTTCCTTATCTACTAAATTGTGCTTCATATCCTAGAGATAAAATGTCTTGCTAGTATTCTTTTGTCAAACAGACTCCTCTCCCTCCCTCACTTGGCTCAAATATGCATGCTGTTTGCAGCTACTTCCGTGTACAGCATCAACCAGTACGTTCATGTTGTCTTGGTAGTAAGGAAAAGACACACTGACTGGGTTCACACAACATAACAAAGTTGCATGGTTACCATGGTTTCTGGTTTTTTACTGTGATCTACCCAACAGCAATTGGGTGGTTTCTACGTTACCATGCTTCCTTCCTCCCCACTCAGCCCTCCTGCCATTGGTACATATCCCACTGCAACTACAGTTCATCCCCAAGGGGCATTGCTCCCTGCCGACATTGCCTGCTTCTTCATTGGTCCACACACAGGCTAGGTGACTACAATGGCTTCTGGAGTTTCACTTTTTCCAGTAGTTGTGTAGTAAGATTGGAAATCTGGATGCAGTGTGACAAGCCATGGTGGTATAGAGAAATCGTAAAAATATGTTCCTTATCATGGTTTCTAAAGATCAAACTGACTGTTGAAATACCACAATTGCATTCAGACAACATGACAAACCAACAAGGGTAAACAACTCACTGTGGCTTGTGTGAACCCAGTCATTAAGTATCAAAAGACCTAAGGAAGTGCAACATGTGCATTACATTATGTAAGCAGCCATTCATATAGATTATAGCACTTTTATTGTGTTGGTGCCGTTTTCATAGGTAGTGGCTAATGGTGTGTACAAAAGTGCTTTATTATTGATACGTTGTGGCAACAAAGTTGGACAAATTTGAGAGCAGAAGGAGGTTTCCTTGCTTCCTTTTCCCCAGGGCAGCCCCGTCAGTCCTCTGAAAATGCTGCAGGAGAAACTTGGGGTGATGCTGCTGAATGGGATGAGCAGTGGTTTGGAAGGCATCCCCCAAATTCAGGTGGAATTCTCTTCCATGGTAGAGTCCTTCCATTCCTGCATCCAACCGTTTTACCACTAATGAGCATTGGTTTTCTGCAATTCGCTAGAGAGGGTGTTCAAGCGTCTCAAGACATTTATCATGAGCTCATGATTCCTCCCTCAGAAAAGTTTGCAGAGCCTTCTCATGGCATGTTGCCCTCCAGAACCTCTCCCATGTTTTCTAGGCATTTTTGTAGCTTTGTTTCAAGTGAGGAAATCAGCTATAAAAATTCAACCTGGAGCCAACTGACTGCAGCAGAGGCCTTGTGCAGAATGGCAGGTATGTGTGTGTGTGTGTGGGGGGGGGGGATCTCTTGTAAAGGATGCAGTTTTCTTCCCACAAAGGAAAGGGAAGTACTCTCAGTAAAAGTGGCAGGACAAAGTCCTCCTTCATGAAAGCCCTTCAAATGGTGGCAGGAATGTAATATAGCAGTATATTATTCAGTCATACTCTTTTCTGTGGCTAGATCCCTCTCTAATGTTAACTCTCAAGTTTGATTTGTTAAAGGTTCCTGGCAGCCTCAATGAGCACACTGCTTCCAAGTTCAGCCTACTTTCTGGCTTCTCATTTATCCCTAAAATTAGATCAGAGATTAAATAATACCTTTGAATTGCTCCAGTGTCAGTTTTTGCAGGAGAGACTGGTCCTTAAATGAGTGAGCCAAAAGCTCATTATTAGTTGTCTTTCATCACTGCATAGTGCAAAGGCAGAATTTTGTTATGCGAAAATGAAGAACAAAAAGGAAACAGTTATTTAAAACACTGTTTTTCAAGCAAACTGCAGATTAATTTTTCTAATAACTTGCTGGTTTTGTTTACGTTAGTCTTCAGTTGCCCAGCAGTTAATCACCTCCATTGACTGTTGGTGATACAGCACCTGATCTTCAGGAAAATGAAATACTGAGCACATAACTTAGCACTTAAATTATGTTGTGTGGTCGAAGGACTTTACACCATTCTAATCCTGAAACCAAGCTTGTAAGATGGGTGTGTATTATTATTCTCATACTGCTGGAAGATGGAGGGTGAGGCTGAGGGAGGTTTACAGTTTATGGCAGAAGAGAAATTGGAAGCACAGACTTCCTTATTGGTAGCTCAGTCTCCTTGCCACTCTGCTTCTGGAACTGCACGGACTAGTTTGGCTGAAGATAGTAGTTTGTAGTTGCTGGCATATTCTATGGCAGCTCTCCCCAATATGTTGCCCTTTGTATTGGACTATAATTCCCAGCATTCCTGACCATTATGCATGCTGGCTGGGGTGATGGAACTCGAACGTCAAAGCAGTCTGGAGACAGGGCTGGGCAAGTTTGAGCTATGGCGTCTTGTACTAAATTTGGCTCTCCGAAACCTTATGCCCTTAATTCTGAAACGAGCCAATTCCATTGATTTCAAGGTAGCTTACTTCCTGGTAAACAGATGTAAGATTTAATCCTAATGTGCATTTTAATCTTTTTGCAAAGAAACCAGTAAAAGCTCTTTTGCTGCCTGTCAAGAAACATAAAACCTCTTTCCCATGTTTTTTTTTTTAAGTGTCTGTCTTTTTCAAGATACATCTGCCTGCCAAGAGACTCATCTGGGCCTTCATTGTCCCCTTAAATGTTGCAATGGGCTCTGCAGCATCGGGGACACTGTTCACACAGAGCAATGGACTCGCCTTCCTGTCCCAATGCATGCTGTGTTGTGCTGTGTGGACAATATGCTCCTGGAGGGGTATGCTCCATGCCTCACTGAAGGGGAATGCAGAGGGAAACTGCTCATGCAGAAGGAAGAGTTTGAAAAGGAAGCATTCAGGGTAGGATACACAGATCATCTAACCAAGGGATCCCTGTACAGCTTCTGAGAAATCTCACCATTTGAAAAAAAGCAATTAGTGCAGAAAAACAAAAGTGACACCTTGAATGGCAAAGACCTTTTTATTTTCCCAGTCTTTTAGCTTCATTTTAAATTTTGCATTTTATTTTGTACAGCTCCTATGCTTCTACGCTGATTCAATTACGCTTGCTATTGTGGTTTTGTCGTTCAAAATTAATTTTATCTTACGTGCGCTATTTCGTTTTAAACTTGGATTAACTGCCCAGAAAGCCTTGGCTATTGGTTGGTATAAAAATGAAATAAATAAAGACCTCATGCATGGAGAGGGAGGCGGCATTGCCCTTGCTGGCCCCGTCCACGAAGTCTGAGAGTCTGAGGAACAAGTGGGATGGCGGGCTGGAGCAGGCGGTCCTGCCAGATGCATGCCGAGGTGTGCCACGCCGATCCTGCTGATTCAGATCCTGGTTTGGAAGAGGAATAGTTCAACGCGATTGAAGAGGCGGACTTTGCTCAAGCAAGGAGTGGAGGCACGAGCAATTAGCTCAAGGGCAGATGAGGAGGATGAGGCAGAGACCAGCCCTGGGAACAGTATGGAGGCACAGGAAGCAGGCAACAGAAGTGAGTACACCCCTAAGTGAAACTGTCCAAATTGGGCATTATTAGCCATTTTCCCTCCCCGGTGTCATGTGACTCGTTAGTGTTACAAGGTCTTAGGTGTGAATGGGGACCAGATGTGTTAAATTTGGTGCTATCGCTCTCACTTTCTCATACTGGTCACTGGAAGTTCAACATTGCACCTCATGGCAAAGAACTCTCTGAGGATCTGAAAAAAAAGAATTGTTGCTCTACATAAAGTTGGCCTAGGCTGTAAGAAGACTGCCAAGGCCCTGAAACTGAGCTGCAGCACAATGGCCAAGACCATACAGCGGTTTAACAGGACAGGTCCCACTCAGAACAGGCCTCGCCATGATCGACCAAAGAAATTGAGTGCACGTGCTCAGTCTCATATCCAGAGGTTGGCTTTGGAAAACAGACGCATGAGTGCTGCCAGCATTGCTGCAGAGGTTGAAGAGGTGGTGGGTCAGCCTGTCAGTGCTCAGACCATACGCCGCACACTGCATCAAATTGGTCTGCAGGGAAGCCTCTTCTAAAGATGATGCACAAGAAAGCCCACAAACAGTTTGCTGAAGACAAGCAGACTAAGGACGTGGATTACTGGACCCATGTCCTGTGGTCTGACGAGACCAAGATAAACTTATTTGGTTCAGATGGTGTCAAGCGTGTGTGGCGACAACCAGATTAGAAGTACAAAGACAAGTGTGTCTTGCCTACAGACAAGCATGGTGGTGGGAGTGTCATGGTCTGGGGCTGCATGAGTGCTGCCGGCACTGGGGAGCTACAGTTCATTGAGGGAACCATGAATGCCAACACGTACTGTGACATACTGAAGCAGAGCATTATCCCCTCCCTTCAGAGAGTGGGCCGCAGGGCAGTATTCCAACATGATAACGACCCCAAACACACCTCCAAGACGACCACTGCCTTGCTAAAGAAACTGAGGGTAAAGGTGATGGACCGGCCAAGCATGTCTCCACACCTAAACCCTATCGAGTATCTGTGGGGCATCCTGAAACAGAAGGTGGAGGAGCGCAAGGTCTCTAACATCCACCAGCTCCGTGATGTTGTCATGGAAGAGTGGAAGAGGAATCCAGTGGCAACCTGTGAAGCTCTCGTGAACTCCATGCACAAGAGGGTTAAGGCAGTGCTGGAAAATAATGGTGGCCACACAAAATATTGACAGCTTGGGCCCAATTTGGACAGTTTCACTCAGGGGTGTACTCACTTTTGTTGCCAGCAGTTTAGACATTAATGGCTGTGTGTTGAGTTATTTTGAGGGGACAGCAAATTTACACTGTTATACAAGCTGTATACTCACTACTTTACATTGTAGCAAAGTGCCATTTCTTCAGGGTTGTCACATGAAAAGATATAATAAAATATTTACAAAATGTGAGGGGTGTACTCACTTCTGTGATATACTGTAGAACCAATAAAGAGTTTGGCTGAAAACTGCTCAAGGCTCGTGATTGCTGCAGCTCATGACAAGCCTTCCATGTGACTTCTGGAAGAGAAGCTGAAGCATGCACTGTTTTAGGGAGCAGACTTTCTACCAAACTGGGAGCCTTGAGACAGCATTTCCTGGCAACAGGCAGAATCTGTGTGTGGAGAGTGGGAAGCTTGGTTTCACTGTTCCCTCCACGCTGGCACTGGCTCGAGAAATTTGCTGCCTGAGGCAAAGGACCGACTGGTACCCTCATTGTCACTCAGAACCAGACCGGACTGGCAGCTGAGCCTTGCTTCAGCACTGGGAATGGGACAGGCTCCTCCACCACACCGGTGGACAACGTGCCAACTTCACGGGAGCAGGACAGGCCAGCTGAGGAGATGCTGGGGAAATGGCAGGAGCGAGGCTCGCCTCCCCGCCACCCCTGTTGCGGCCACTTGAAGGCTCATTCTACCTGGTGGCCGGGCTAGCCTGCCCTGCGCACTGAGGAGATGCCTCCACCTGCTCTTGAGGTGTCCTTCTTTCTGTGTGTGATGCAAATCCTACACTCATCTTCAAAGTATTTCAGTATTTTGCAACCTACTGCACTAGTGGCAGCGGAGACACCAAAGTGTGTACAATTCTGCTTTCCTTCCGTTAAGACTGCCACCAAGCTTACGTGTACACTGTCGGTGCTTTGAGTTGCCTCTTGTATTATACTTAATGTACACTTGTCACATTTCAAAAATAGACATTTAGCAACCAATGAATTTCTTAGTCTCTCTTTTCCACTTCCTTTGTCTTTTCACTCATATCTGTTTAGTCTTCTTGTGGGTTCAAAGGAACATACAGACATTTCTTTATGGTAACTCCTTGAAGAGTCAGTACAGTCTGTAGATAATAACAGCTGCACCAAACTGAGTATTTGTCCACATTTACAAGGCATCTGCCACCAAAACACCATTTGCCTCATCATGGTAACCATTTTCTTCAACATTGCATGGTGCAGACTGGCAACTTGTGAAAGCAAATATGATCTATAAAGAAAACATTTCTATGACTTTCTGAAGTGCTGCAAAATATCTCCAAATTAAGGAATGTGGCACACACACACATGTATGTTGATATTTTTTCTCTTTTACTGTAGTGGGTTTACCTTCCAGAATGGATCCACCACATAACAATCTATATGGTGGCATAAATCACACCACGTGGATATTCTGTCTGAGGGCCTGCAATGTGCCAGACAGATAATAAGGCACATCATGAGTCCTTGCCCACCTTCTGCCCCTTCCTCCCTGCTCAGTAATCTAGTGGGATTTCCTTACTTCCAGGGGCGGGGGTCCCAGGGGGGCTCACGAGGGGATCAGGAAAAGCAGGGAAAAGGAAGAGCAGCTGGCTCAGAAGCTGGTGCAGCGATCACTACTCACCATGGCAGCAGACTGAATGTGCATGTGGGCAGCCTGGGAGAAATAATTCCTGCTCCCACGATCCTCACAAGTTAGCAGTCGCGACTGCGGCTCTGCCATCCCCGACTGCCACTCCATGCCCTGCTCGGAGCACAGCGTAGCGGCGAGGGGCGGTGAGGAAGCAATGGCTGCCACCAGCTTAAGCATCAGGGGCAGTGAGGCCCGCGATATGCTCCTGCGCTGGGCCAAAGGGCTCGCAGCCATGGCAAGTTACAGGGCAGCAGCACTTGTGGATGCTGACCCGCAAATCAGTAGCAGTGATTGTTGCTCCTGCACTCCTTGCCGAGGCTTAGCTTGGTATCGGGAAGTGGGGACGTTTTGACAACCATCCTCAAGTGCTGCTCAGACACTTTGGGGCCGACTGTCAGCAGCGCTCACCCAACGTCTGCTTAGCAGTGGTTTTTACCACACTGTCACAGGCATGGCTTGTCAGGCTGGCCTATGAGCCAAAACAAGCCACCCTGACAAACCTGCCCCAGTTTATTTAATGAGTTGATTTATTTCCTAGATATTAAGCAAGCAAAACAGCAGTATAACACACTTCTGAGGCAGTTTCCAACCGCTTACATTATTACTAAACATATTTAGACAGATTTGGTTTCACTCAACTTTCAACTCTTTACATATTTCATATTTACCCACAACTGAATTCAGTTATATTTTTTCAGAAGAGTTTCACAATGAATTTATGTGGTCTGACTCATAAATCGCAAGCATTTCCTGTTAGGTTTTCTGCACCCAAGGATTACATTGCTCAAGTATTTACTAAAGCCTGGGACCCTGGGAACACCCCCCACCACACACGCAGCTGACATACCTGACCTCCCCACCAGGCCAGCTGACCTGCATGCCTGGCTCAGTCCGCTCTTGAGGTGTTAGAAGCCACAGTGACAGTGCTTCAGCACACAACCACACAAGGAGGAGTTAAGTACTATTGACTGACCTGTACCCATGTCTGTATCAACTCCAGGTGGCCATTGGAAACTCAGATGATTAGCTGAAGCCAAAACAAGGGGACAGTAAGGGGGCAAAAATCCCAGAAGGCAGACCCTTTACAAACTTATAGCTGGGAGCTAAATCCCTGGGGGGAAATCCAGCAGGAATGTATGGCTCCTGCAGCCTTGTTCAAGCAGGGAGCCCATATTTAAACTAAACCTAGGCTTAGAAAGTGGAAGGCTTAGCTAGTAGAGGTAGAGTCTGCTTAAAAACATGAAGTGACGGTTAGCTCCAGTTTGGGACCACTTTAGGCTCAGGTTTTTAGGGCTATAGAGAAACTCAGAAACTAATCTCAAATTGGAGAGTCCAGGTTAATATTTAGTTAAACACAATCTCACCAAAGAAGAGAGTTAAACACACTCTCACCACCAGCCCTTCGCAAATCACCCGCCCTTTGCTGTCCCTTCTAACCACCCACTGACTGCTGCATTCTCTAATGGGCAGAATAATCTCCACTTCCAGGGCAGGCATTCAACACGCATCCCCAGCCAAGGGGGATCAGGGCAGACCAGTTCAGCTGCAGCCTGCGTTGCCTTTCAGACGAGGCCCTCCAGTCAGATTGGTTGCCGCAGTGGTGTGGCCAGCCTCCCTAGAGCTTGCAAGGGAATCCAATTTGCAAGTGTGCGGTGCTCCCGTGAGAAAGCATCTCCCTCCCAGAGACAAGGCATCAGCACACAAACAAGTTAAGCAACTGTGTGAGTTTGGCAACACAGTGAGACGGTCAGGCCAGAGATCTCTGTCATCCCTTACCATAGTAAGCATAAACTGCAAAAACAAAAACAAAAAACACCCCTACACACAAAACCAGTAACTTAACACCTTCTCTCAGTAAAGAAGAAAAACAAATATGTATTTTCTGGGCAAGCAAACCCAATAATGCCAATTAAAGCCAGTTATGAAGATAGAAACTCGGCAGGTGAGTGGCAGCTATCCAGCGTACTGCACCGAGTGCCACATGTATGACTGGACAGAAGTTGCATAATGAGGTCCTTGTCCTCAGAGAAGAAGCTGGTTCCTTTTAAGTCAAGACTGTTGACCTGGAGAGGCAGGGAAGTTGGCTGATGGTCCCTCAGGGACCAAACAGTTAGGGTCCCAATCCCTGGAAGACATCTCCTACGCTGTCATGGAAAATAGGGGTCTTGGAGAAGGACGGTGTCATTCCGAGGAAGAGGGGAATGATCCTTTAGAAAGGACTTATTCCTGGGAAGATAGTTACCCTCTCACCTTCAGGATGTGCCTCCAATAGGTGGAGACCTGTAGTAGCGAGAGATTTAGTTACAAGATCCACAGATTGCTGAATTTGGGATGGACATGTAGACTGCATGCCTGCTACAAAGGTTGCCAGTATTATGTGCCATCAGATGGTCTTCTAGATAGAGTTGGTGTGAATCAGTGGTTCCGGTTCATGTTGGTACAAGTGATGTGAGAAAAAGTAGTTGTGTGATCCCGAAAAATCAAATGTAGGCTGCTAGGTAGAAGGCTGATATCCAGGACCACCATGGCAGCTTCCTCTAAAATGGTACCTCTTCCACATGGAGGCCCAGCTAGATAGACACAGCCGAGAAATCTCCGTGCACAGATGAGGCAGAGGTGTAGCAAGGAGCTTAGATTTGTTCGACACTGGGGAATATTAGGGGGCATGCTTGGCCAGTACAAGGGAGAAAAGCTGCACTTGAACCAAAATGGATCCAGACTGCTGGTGTATACCATTCGTGGGGTAGCAAAGCAGCTTTTAACTGGAGTCTGAGAAAGCCAGCAGGAGCTGGAAAGCATGTGGTTTTGGTTCAATCATCCCTAAGGGAGGAAGATGGAAATGTTTCAGAATGTCCAAACATAGGAGGGGAGGAAATAATCCATAAGGATAAGGCAAGGAATGATCCTGGGCACCACTGACTCTCAGCCTTGCATACCTCACAGGGTTGCTATGAGGTTAAGAGAGAGATGAGGAGGGCCATGTAAGCCAGCTTGGGTTCCTTACAAGAGGAAAAAAAATGTAACAATAAATGAAGCACACAGGATAAATAAAAATGCACAAATGTAATAATAAAGTGGAGGGAAGGCTCACTATGAAGCACCTTAAGAATCCCAATCCTAAAATCAGACTTCCAGGGAAACCTAAAATGCCCTGTTTAGGAACCATACAATTCACCAAGTGCTTCCCAGATGGGAGGCTTGTAGCAATACCAGCCAAGGCATCGGGTCGCTAACCCACTCTTTTCTCTCAACAGATTTTCTGTGGTAAGAAAAAAAGATGGCTGAAATGGTAGGAAAACATAGGAGGGTTACAAATAGAACTTGTGGTTGTCTGGATGGCCCCACTCGCTCTCCCTCGAGTGACATGCTGTGAATGAGGGCAGGCTGATGAGGTGACAAAAGTCTGTCTGATCGCCCTGAGCACAGTTCTACTTCTGAGCAGACGGTCGGTCGGCTCTAAGAGGAGTCATGAGAAAACAAGGAGGGATGAACATTGCTCACATTTGCATCTTTTGCTCGCAAACCGCAGTTTCCTGAACCACAGCAGCAAGCAGAGCATCACCAGGCAAAGCAAAGGCAGCACAGCTGAAACGTGATATTATGCTTCCTCTCCTGCCGCTCTTGACAAAAGTGATGGAAAACTGAACACACTTGCCAGATTTTTTTAGATTATTAAGAAAGAGACCCAACTGTGAAATTTGCTGTCCAGTCGCATGCATGTTTATACAGAAGTACATTCCAGCATGCTCAGTGGGGCCTTCTCAGGGTGACCAGACTGGGAAGAGAACGGGGCTTCTGCACCTTTACTAACAGTGTGCTGCAATTTCCTCTTCAGGTTAAGATGCAGGAGCCCTGTGCTCTTTTGCATCTGGCCACTCACCCACTAGGTGTTACAGCCTTAGGTTTCTTCCCCTTTCAAAGAATATTATTGGGGACCTTGGCGGTCACATAGTTGAACCCCTGCTCAATGCAGGAGCCACAACGTGGAATGCAACTACAGCACCCCCAATGTCTGGTTTCTGCTCAAATATCCCTAGCAGTGGCGCCCATGCGTCTTACCATTAGAACCTCGCTCACAAAGCTTGGCTGGAATCTGCCCTGCGATTCCCACCTGTTGGTGCTGCACACACAAGCCCCTTGGAAGCACCTCCGCCCAGGCAGCAACCAGAGCAGGCTTTTGAAAAGTCCGAGTGCAGTGTGGGCTCTGTTTGGGATGGCTTACAGGCGAGAGGGAAGTGAGCTTGAACATGCCTGGAACCATTCTGCCTTTACATGTAAAGAGCCTTTGAAATAAAAAGTAACCCCGCCCCCCAGCACACCCCATCAGCCAGTCTTTGCTTACTGAAACAATTATATGCAAGTTCTTTGTTCCCACAGAGAGCATGCTATCCCAGGCCCCTTTGTCAGCAGTAACTTAGATAAGGCCCTCATGCACAGAACCCAAGACTAGGTAAGGCTAGGTAACTCTCCATTTAAAGGTTCCTGGCTCTACCTGTTTGCCTTTAACAGCAGACTGAACCAGAACTTTAGCATCAGTTGCTAAATTCCTGTGACAAGTTCCTGTGAAAAGAAGGGCCAATAAAAGAGAAGTGACTTGGTCACTTCTTGGTAAACACATTTTGGGGCCTTTAAGATAGTGGTAAGAAAGTGCTATTGTCAACTGAAGTTATTTTGCCTGCCCATTCAGACTTCTGCCAGCAGTATCTGGGCAGTATCCAATCTACTAGCTAGAGCTTCTTAAAGAGAGATGCTCATTTCTAGAACAGGGGAGGTAAACAAAGATTGCAGAAGGGAAGCTTGCAAAATTGAGTGGTCCAGCTTGTTTCCAGGGTTACTTTAGGAACCACTAGTTTCCTGTTGACCAGCGGTGGACAGTGCCTGCACTGGAAGAAAAGTCACAGAGAAGGGGCTACAACAATGCTGGATCCTGTCCCAGGATTTTTCTTTTGAACTCCTGCCCTGATCTGCCAATCTCACCTTCTAGCCTGTCAAAAACAGGCAGGCCTTGTCCTCCAGTCAACCAGAGAGAACCAAACTCCCCTGCACAACACCTGCTGCACAGTCTCATAAAATGTGTTATTTTTATTTCTTTTCTAGGTTACATTCTCATTTATATTCCCCAAGAACTTCAGTCCCAAGAACTAGTGACTTTCCTCACTGGGCTATTTTGGAAGGCCGTTTTCCTTCTGTTTAATTGCAGCCTGGTTTGTGGAGTTTTGATTATCCAAGACTGCTCCTTACTTAGAGATGTGAAACAAGAACTTTACTGCCAAGTATTTTTGACACATGATATATGCGTAGCAGAGTTCCTTTCAGATCAACAGCATGACTCGCTTCAATTAAAAAGCTTTGGATACATTTCAATAGCTAACATGAGTCATTAACAGTTTACAGACTAATATTACTAGCAAACATTTCCATGCTTAGCTAAGGCATTTTAGTGAGTGTGTTACTATTGTAATGGTGTCTCAAGATACTGCTATCACATTTCAAGCAACCAAGGGAGAAGCAGAAGTCCTTCGAAATTCATTATCCAAAGTTGGCTCAAGATCCATCTAGCCTTGCTTGAATTCCTATTATCTCCTAATGAGGAAATGCTGATGATCACTGCAGAGATAGCAGCGGCAGACTTTCTGTTGCTGTCAGTAACGTTCTGTTTTGTTTTATATAACAAACAATCCCCATTTCCCCCTTGCCTCCCTTTAGCAGTTAAGTGCCCTGAGGAGCTTGCATGTCCTTCCCATAATTTCTATGTGAGGTTTGCAATGCTGCCCAGCATGACATGCTCTGGCCTTCCAAATCCACTTGAGGCTAAACTGTGCACTCCATTCAATGTACAGTACATGGAGGATCATTCCTTTTTCTTCTGTTTTTGTTCCAAGCATGTGGGTTCCCTATCCGGACAGGGACATGTATGCACAAGGAAGGGGGATTGTCAAACTTCCCAACCAGCCCCTTTATTCCTTTAAAACACTCCCCAAACATGAGAGCCTAAGAAAGAAAAACCAATGCCCACTGGAGCCGTCAGAGACCATGATCTGCCTATACCAAGGGCCCCCCCCCCCAGACATCCCCTGTGTGTACCCCTTATGGCTCCTATGAAGCTCTCCCCTCCCTACCCCCTACAAAAACATTGTTGCAAGAAAAACCTTGGAAAATGTTAGGGCCATCTTCTTTCTCTTTCCAGCTCCTAGCCTTCCTTGTTCTCTTCACCTCCTTGCCTAGCTATTCCTCCTCCCTCCCAGCTTCTAGGCTTGCTGTTTCCTTCCACACACACTTCTTTAGCTCACTGCTTCTGTCCTTCCCAGCCTCTAGCCTGGCTCCCTCCCTCCCCATCGCTTTCCCTCGCTGTTTCTTCCTCTCCCACACACTCACGTTGCTCCTCCCCTCCCCTCTGCCCTTTGCCTTGCTGTTTCCTCCTCTTTTGGCTTGCTATTCCCTGCTCCTAACCTCTCGCCTTTCCCTGTCACTAGCTCCTAGCCTTACTGTTTTTCCCCTCCCTCGCTCCCTCCCAGCTACTCCCTCCAAATAGGATGACCCACAACTCCAATGATCCTTCACTGCTGGCTATGTTGGGTCCAGCTGGTGGGAGTTGTGGGCCAGAACATGTGCAGGGCCACAATTTGCTCTGCATTGTGGCTTGCGATAGATCCTGATGCGTTCATCTGTGTGCGACAAACCGGTGTGTTTGAACCTGCCGTCCTGCAAGAATGGGAGGCACCCTCACCAATGGGATCACTGGCAGTTAAGACTTCGTGTCTTAAAGATGATAGAGTATGAAACATAGAAACAGAGCGAGTCAGAAGGGGTCTCCCGGGCCATCTAGTCTGACCTCCGGGAACAGCCAGGTCCGCTCACGACATGCCCACCATGTGCATGTCTAGCCTATCCTTGAACACCCTCACTGTTGGGGCATCAACCACCTCCCGTGGAAGCCCATTCCACACCCTCGGGGTCCTAACTGTCAGGAGGTACTTCCTGGCATCCAAATGGAACCTTGGCTCCCTGAGCTTTGCTCCATTGGAGCGTGTCCTGCCTTCCTCTGCAGGGGAGAACAGGTCTCTACCCATCTCCATGTGACATCCCATCACATACCTGTATGTCGCCAACAGATCCCCTCTGAGTCTCCTCTTCTCCAGGCTGAAGAGACCCAGTTCCCTCAGCCTCGTCTCATACGGCATCCCCTGCAAACCGGCCACCAACCTTGTGGCCCTATGCTGCACTGACTCCAACCTGGCTATATCCTTTCTGTAATGAGGGGCCCAAAACGGAACACATTACTCCAATTGCGGGTGCACCAGAGTCATGTAGAGTGGTAGTAATACCTCTCTTGATCTAGAAGCCACACTTCTGGCTATGCAACCAAGGGTGGCGTTCACCCTCTTGACCACCGCATCACACTGCTGACTCATGTTTAGCCTGCAGTCAACCAGCACCCCGAGGTCCCTTTCACAAGTGCTGCTCTCCAGCCACTTGTCACCTGACCAATACTTATGACAGCTATTCCTATGCCCCAAGTGCAAGACCTTGCACTTATCCACATTGAACGTCATCCTGTTGTCTCCTGCCCACTTCAATAGTCTGTACAGATCCTTTTGGATCTGGAGTACCTGCTCCTCAGTTGTGGCCACTGCTCCAGCTTTAGTATCGTCTGCGAATTTGATCAGCAGACTGTTCACCCCTTCTTCCATGTCGTTGATGAAAAGATTAAACAGGATCGGCCCCAGGACAGAGCCCTGGGGGACCCCGCTTGTTACTGGCCGCCATCCCGATGATTCCCGCTAATGCTTATCCTCTGCTTTCGGTCAGTCAACCATGCCCTAATCCACCGGACAGTGCTTTGGTGAATCCCAGAACTCCTCTGTTTCTCCACCAGGATATCATGGGGCACTTTGTCAAAGGCCTTGCTGAAATCCAGGTATACCACATCCACTGCATCCCCTCCATCTAGCCACCTCAAAACCTTGTCATAGAATTCCACCAGGTTTGTCTGGCAGGACCTGTTTTTGCGGAAGCCGTGTTGTGTGGCTGTCAGCCTCCCTTCCCTATCTAGCATCACTAGATAGCTCTCACTATTATGAGCCTTTCCATTGTTTTTCCTGCAATGGACATAAGGCTAACCTGTCTATAATTCCCCATGTCCTTTCTACTACCCTTTTTGAAAATTGGGACCACTGACGCCACCCTCCAGTCCTCTGGAACTTCATCCGTTCTCCACGAGGCCTCAAAAATGGAGGCCAGTGGGTGTGAGAGAACCCCTGCCAACTCTCTAAGTATTCTTGGGTGTAACCCGTCAGGGCCTGGCATCTTTGTAACATCCAATGCCCTAAGGAGCCCCTCAACTTCTAGGGGGTGACTCTAATCTGTGTCCCTAAGTCATCTAATCTCCCATGCAGATCTTCCCCGTCCTGCTCTGGAGAGGCAAAATAGTCATTTAGGATCTTCACCTGTTCCCTCACATCAGTCACTGGATCTCCTTCCTCCTTATTTAGCGGTCCCACTACTTGTCTCCCCTTCCTCTTCCTGTTTACATGCTGAAAGAAGCCCTTTTTGTTGCTCTTGATAGTCTTTGCCAGTCTCAGCTAGCAATCAGCCTTAGCCTTGCAAAGAATCCTTCTGCAATGGGCCTCCTCCCGGTTTACCCTTTTTTTCTATTTGCCCCAGTACCTATTTCCTACAGAGGTTCCTCTTTTGTCTAATCCCTCTAACCACCTCCTTTCGCATCAATGGCGGTGCTCTCCTCCGCCTCCCCACCTTACTGACTAGAGGTATTGTCAAGGCTTGCGCCTCCAAAACGTCCCTTTTGAGTGCTATCCACCCCTCCTCAACTCGCTTACCTTCCAGTAACCTATCCCAGGAGACTTTCCCCAGTCTGACCTTCAGTTGGCCAAAGTTGGCCCTCTTCAAGTCCCAGCTTCTAGTGCTCGACCTGCTGCACGTCCCCAGTCCCCTGATCTCAAAGCAAAGGATGGAGTAATCACTCCCATCCAGAGCTCCCCTAATCTGTACTTCATCTATCAGCTCCTCCCTATTGGTCAAGACCAAGTCAAGGATGTTTCCCCCCCTCGTCGCCTCTCGGACCCTTTGTATGAAACACCCTCCCTCTATAGCTTCTAGGAAGTGACGTGACCTGGCTGTCACCACCGAGTGAGTCTCCCAAGTAATATCTGGGAGATTGAAATCTCCCATAATTACTGTGTCTCTCCCCTGAGATATCCTTAGAATCCGGCCTGTCAGGACATCATCCAGGGACTCAAGTTGACCTGGAGGGCAATAACATACACCCACTGTCAGGTATCTTTCCCTATAAAAACCCCTAAGTTTCACCCAGACTGCCTCCACCGAATCCCCATCTGTGCTGCATTCTGTCTCACTGCATCCTATCCCTTCCCTGACGTATAAAGCCATGCCCCCATCCCTCTTTCCCTTCCTGTCCTTTTTAAAAAGGTGATACCCTTCTATGAAGTTGGGTATCAATTTTATGTAGGGCATACTTAGAAAGGTAGGCCTCAGAGAAGGAGAAGTCATAGAAAATCACAAAAACTTTGAATTCTAAGAGATAGGAGAGCACCCGGATTGATATTTTCCATTTTTGGGCTCAGTAATGGAAAGAAATCGGTTGAACATCAGGCAAATTTTAGTTAATGGTTCACAAGATGTGTGATTTTGGTCAGTTTCAACTATGCTGCTAAAACCTAATGTGAATGGGTTGGCCAATTTTGGGAGCAAATGCCAATGAGAATAACAGCGGTGTTTGGACATCACAATAAATTTAACAATGGTTTATCCTGATGGGAATTAACTGCGGAGATCTTTGGCCTTGCATGTTCTCTTCCTTTCTAGATGCAATGCAAAGGAGATCAGCAGCCTTTTCTTCTGTTTCTGATTGACTGAAGTTTAACATCACACTTGGATCCTAAACTGTGGTTAGTCTTAACTATGGTTTGTTTGAAGCAAGCCAACTTTACAACCCATGACTTGAAGTTAGCTTCTTCTTTCTTAAGATAAATCATATTCTGCTGAGTTCAAACGAAGCAAGCTGCAGTTCATCAAAGATTCCTGTGGATTCACCAGAAGCAGAAGGGGAAGTGTGCAGGTCTAGGGCTGGCTGTGGCTTTCTCCCATCTAGTAAGATTATAGTTTATTCTGATACCTCATTGCAGCCAGTGCATACATCTTCAGGCTAGTGGGTGGCCTGAACTAAATGAGCCCTAACTGCAAATGAATTGTGTTTTGATGGTTTCCTTACTGAACATTCGGAAGGCTTCCCCAATAAACTCACAAGTGAATTATTTAAATATGATTTAATTAACTCTAACAAAAAAACCCCCCATGAATAGATATTTGGAAGGATTTTTAATTTTTTAAAAGATATGTATATAATGTCTTTCAGTAACTCTAGTGTGTACAAAGTTTGTACAAAAGAACAATTAAAACTGAAATAAATGAGAATAAAAGAAAACGTGTCATTAAGCCAGGCATTAAAATCAGCAAATGCTTGGTTGAACTACATATTGAATTGCAAAAAATAATTTAGGCAAAGTGACTGACATACACTGAATGCAAAATTCACATAAGAATTAAGATATCCTGGCATTAAAAGACTAAAATTAACTCAGATTATTTCCCAATTCTCTTTAGGCCACAGGAAGCCTGTTGCAACTAAGTACCTCTTTCTTGCTGCTTTAGAAAGGAAGTTACATGACCTCATGCTATGCTTGGGTATTTCAAAAGTTCAAGTGAGGTAGCAGCTAGAGATAAATCTTGCCTTCCAGTTGTTTAGGGCATCAATTCCTACCAGTGGCTAGGAATGCTGGGAGTTGTAGTCCAATACACATAGAGGGCACCAGGATAGGGATGGTCTTATATCACAGCTGCATAACCTTTTCAGCCCGTAGATGCCTGATGCAACGATGGATATTCCTCCGCAGAATCTATCTCTCTCCTGTATGTCACGTTTCTTCTATGCTCAGCCTTCACTTCGGAAGCAAGATAAGCCGAGAGGATGCCTGCAATTCCCATTATTGGTCCACTATTAACTCTGACTACGCCCAGCGACTTTCTTCCTCCACACAAAGGACGCAAGTCACAGCAGAGGGACACTGCTCATGCAGCATTTGTGCGCACTTGCTTCTTGCTGGGTGGCCCACATGAATGCTCAGCACCAAGCTGGACTCATGTCCCTGGGAAGGCAGCCCAGAGTCCTGGAAGCCAAGCCGAGGGAATCTGACAGATTCTCATCCCCAAAATAGATTCTTCACACGACTGTAATCTAACATACCATTAATAAGAAGGTATGCAATCTTCTTACTGCATAGGAATTTTCGAACATTAAGGCTGCAAAATCCTGCGTATTTGGGAGAAAGCGCCCAAGCTCCATTGATCTCAGTAGGGCTTGCCTCTGAGCAGACATGCCTAGATGGGTTCCATAAGGCCGAAATTGCATGCTCGTTCCCTGGGACCAAGCTCACTGGACACAGCAGGATGTCTGAGTAAACATGCACGTGACTGCATTATAAGGTTGATGGCCACTATCACTGTGGTGGCCCTGGGAATTTCTTTCTACGCCTGGTAGTATGCCAGGACAGAAAGCGGCAGGCAGTGCATGCCAATGACAAGCACAGGATGAAAGCACTGTAAGCCCTCCGTGCTTACAGTGAAGTCCTGGCAGCTTGTTCAAGATATACCCAATCTGACCAGTAGCAGTTATGTCTTCAAAGTCATATACAGCTTGCCTGTCTGCATCTTAGCAATATTGAAAAGGCATAGAGATCTGATGAGGGAACCAGCCCCCCAGTCCCAAAATAGCACAGGTCAAATTTGCTGGAACACTTTTGCCTATAGCTCTCCTTTGTTATTGTTGTTGTTAGTCGTAAAGTCGTGTCCGACCCATCACAAACCCATGGACAACATTCCTCCAGGCCTTCCTGTCCTCCACCATCCCCCGGAGTCCCCCTAAGCTCACACCGACTGCTTCAGTGACTCCATCCAGCCACCTCATCCTCTGCCGTCCCCTCCTTCTTTTGCCATCTGTTGTTCCCAGCATCAGGCTCTTCTCCAGTGAGTCCTTCCTTCTCATTAGGTGGCCAACGTATTTGAGTTTCATCTTCAGTATCTGGCCTTCTAAAGAGCAGTCAGGGTTGATCTCCTCTAGGACTGACCGGTTTGATCGCCTTGCGGTCCAAGGGACTCACAGGAGTCTCCTCCAGCACCACAATTCAAAGGCGTCAATCCTTCGGCACTCAGCCTTCCTTATAATCCAGCTTTCACAGCCATACATTGCAACTGGGAAAACCATAGCCTTGACTATACGCACTTCTGTTGGCAGGATGATGTCTCTGCTTTTTAGTATGCTGTCTAGATTTGCCATAGCTTTCCTCCCAAGGAGCAAGCATCTTTTAATTTCTTGGCTGCAGTCCCCGTCTGTGGTGATCTTGGAGCCCAGGAAAATAAAATGTCACTACCTCCATTTCTTCCCCATCTATTTGCCAGGAAGTGAGAGGACCGGATGCCATGCTCTTAGTTTTCTTAATGTTAAGTTTCAAGCCAACTTTTGCCCTCTCCTCCTTCACCTGCATCAAGAGGCTCTTTAGTTTCTCTTCACTTTCTGCCATTAGAGTGGTATCATCTGCATATCTGAGGTTGTTATTTCTCCCGGCAATCTTAATTCCAGCTGGTGATTCATCTAGCCCCACCTTTCTCATGATGTGCTCTGCGTATAAATTAAATAGGCAGAGCGACAGTATACAACCTTGCCGAACTCCTTTCTCAATTTTGAACCAATCAGTGGTTCTATGTCCAATTCGCACTGTTGCTTCTTGACCTGCATATATAGCTCTCCTTACATGGTGGAAAATAGTGGAGGCTTATTTCCCTTTGCTTCTGAACCCATACAATTTAGAAATATTCATCTTATCTAGAGAAAGGGCAGGATGAGGTCACTGATACCATTGCCTGTATCAGTGGTTGGGGAAACAAAACCACAAAATAAGTGTCAAATGCATCTTTGAAGACCCATTGAATTCCCTTTCATTTGAACATATGAAGGCAGAATATGGGACATGGATCATGAGAAGAACATAAGTGGTTAAATGATGCTAAGAACAATAACAAGAGACAACATCTGCTCAAAGCAGCAGAACAGACTAAAACCATAAATCAACTTTAAGATGCCTGAATAAATAAATCTTGCCAAGGCACAGAAATGTGAGTAATATGAGTATCAGTCAAAATCCTGATTGAAGGAGATTCCAAAGCCAGGGCACCACCAAAGGGAAGGCTTTCTCTTGTCATAACATAAGAAAAGCTTCTGATGTGGGTACATGGAGAAATTCCGATACTCTTACGGCCTGGGCAGATTTACGTATTTACAAGTCCTTGGCGAACTTAAGATAAATACCAAATGAACATCCGTTACTGAGTTTGAAGTGAATAGGCAGCCATTGCAGGATCGGCACTTCCATGAGGCAGGGTGGAAACTTGCCTCAGGCAGTAGAACGAGAGCAGCAGCCAACTGCAGGTTCACCCACAGCAGCTGGGCCAAATGTTTTACTCTGCAGAAGGACCTCTCAGAAGAAGGCTGCTGCACTGATGCTGGCATTGATGCTGGCACTCGCTGCATTGCCCTGCCCAAAGGCCTGACTCTGAGGGCCCCCTTCCCTGGGGCCAGGCATTTGGGCTTGCTGAGTTCTCTGGATCCTCAGAACTAGCCTGCCCGTGGATGGTGACTAAGAACCCTGGGGTGGGGGGTGGGGGGTTGTGCCAAAGAACTTGCCTGCCGCGTCTTGGTCTGAGGATGCCCTCAGAGTGAAACAGACAGCAGGAAGCAAATGCTTCGGTGGGGGAAAGGCCAGCAGGATTCTCAGGAGGGCCTGGAGGCCCTCCTAACAGAAACGAGCACTCTGCACCCCCTTCTGTTCCAGCAGCCAAGGTGGGGATGCACACGGCCTCAGTGAGGGTCCTGGAGTAACGTGACTCCATCTAGCTGTCCTAGTTAGAATGTAAGAGCGGAAGAAAAGACGTGCTGGATCAGCCCAGTGCCGCACTCCATGCACCTGGTGGCCACCAGCTGCCTGCAGGGTCCCTCAATCTGGGGGGTGGGGGACACGACGTCCAGTTGCTCAAGCTCCTCAGCAAGAGTGCTCTGTAGGCATATTGCCTCAAGTAATAGAAGGAGCCCGTAGCCAGCAATGCAGCTAGTAGTCACCACGGATAGCCTCCTCCTCCTCCGTGAAGCAGCACTCTGCGTTCCCTGGCTGTCTCCACAGAGCCCCACATAGAACGAGCGATGCAGCTGGACGGTTACCAGAGTGTGGCTTGCTGTGGCCAGACAGACCTCGGCTTGGAAAAGCCAGCACTGTGACACCAGCTGAAGTGGGTAAAACGCACCCTGCCAGTGAGGCCGTGGGAGCCTGTGGTGGCAATGCAGGATCCAGCAGGATGCCAGCGTTCTTCACTTGCTCTTTCAGAGGAGCGCGACCTCATCAGGAAAAGAATCTCTACCTCATTGCTGAAGCATTAAAATAAAATCAACTCTATAGCACGAAAAGAAGGAAACCGAAAGATCAGACTCCTTCAGATGGTTTAGTCAAGGTCACCAAGAAGGATGAGAGAAAGTACTTGCTCAAGCCATTAAAACAGTTTCATGAATAGACAACAGTGAATTCTTACTCTCATACTTCCTGCTGTGATCCATACTGTGATTCAGTGCAAAGGCCTGTGGAAAAGACAGGTCTCTTTTCACATCTGTGCTTCCACGGTCCCTGTGTATTGCCTTTACACCAGGGACAGGCAGCTGGTGGCCCCCACAATATTCTTACCCTAAAGCTCCCTTCACCCCTCACTACTGGATATGCTGATAAGGACTGACGGTAGATGGAGGCCAACATTTCAGCCTGCAGCTCCCATCTCGCACAGATCCTCCACAAAAAAACTACTGAGAACGAATTTGCAGCAGCAGGGGTGGGAGTCTTGCACGGGTCCCTGCACAGGCTAGAGTGACTTGCGCGATCCTAGGCATGTCTGAGAATGAGCCCTGCTGAACACGGTGGGACCTGCTTCTCCACAAGCCGGCTGCAATCTAGTTTGACAAATATGGCCTGACCGGTGGCATCCCTTGCACGCACGTTGCCATGTGTGCACAGGTGTGTGGTGTGGCACCATTTGTTTAACCATCCCACTCTGTAGGTGAAAGAAGCTGCGTGGGTTGGTATCTGCGTCTCTGTTTGTTGAGATTCCAGCAGCTCAGTTACTTTTGCCAGACCTCCTAATCTTTCCCCTTTAAGTAGGGAGACTTGTTTTCCTAAGGATACTTGGGAAGGATAACAACAGGAAACAGAAACATTTATTTCCTCAAAACGCAGTTTATAAACAAAAGCATGTAGCCATGTCAGGGAGAGGTCAACCTCCTGCTGCTCGCCTCCCATGGGCATAGCTTCTTCCATAGCCATTCTTTTAAAGAGAAACTGAATGACACAATGCGATGAATCAGTGATGTGCCTCCGAGGAATGAGGGAGGAATACAAAATGTTGTGATTTATAGTATCCGCCTACCATGCTTGATCCAGTAAGGCCAGGATGCAGCTTCCCCAAGACAAGAACCTCTGGTGAAATTATTGGGATTGTACTTTTGCCAGTGTGATGCAACAGCAGCTGTTATACTGCTTCTTTCCATATCTGAAGAACACACACAAAGCAACAGCCTTGACTTGCAAGACTATTTTCCCTTTTTCAGCCAATACAGATAGAAGGGAAGCAGATATGAACTGCCGTCTGCCAATTCCCAAATGAACTACTTTAGTTAAGAGGGCCTTCCTCAATCAGCTGCCCTCCAAATTATAATCATGGATTGTATGTCCCATGATTCCCAGCCAGCAATCCACTTCCCCCACTTCAAGTCCTTCAGATGTGTTAGGCCACACTCCCCATCATTCCCAGGCAGAATGGTTGCAGTGACTGAGGATGATGGTAGTTGTAATCCAACCCACGGTTGGCAGCCAGCTGCTGACATTAAAGCATCAGCCAGCCTTGAAACAGAATGGCGGAGTTGTGGGGGGCTGTCTCTGCTTCTTATGATGGTTTCAAGCTAATGATATCTGTTGTCTCTAAACACACGAGCAAACAAACGATGATACCATGCAGTTAAGTACTGCAAGATTAAAATTAGCAATTTTTGAATCACCTTCAGGATTTCAGCCTATAAGCTCAGCTCTTGCTCAAATGCAGTTGCCCCTGTTCAGGAACCAAAGACAGAAGCACAAGTGCTTTTGAAGCAGATGAAGTTAACGGGACAGGATGCAGCACGAAAGCAAGGTGTATCCTAAGTGCTACATCCATCTCCAACCCCCCCGGAAATGTAATGTAGTGTGAAGCCTTTTACCAGTTATGTCTGGTGGTTTCTGCAGTCATACATCACAAGAGCTCTCATCTCATCTGGAAAGAGCCAGTCCTGTTGTGGCTTTAAAGGAGGGGAAAGCCCCACCGAAATACTTCTTGGCTGTATTTATTTACCACAGCCACCTTCTTCCTGAAGAACTGTTCAGTCCAGCAGGGATGTAGAGTACAACTTCTGCTTTTCAAAGGCTATATTAATTCTCCTGACAATTTCTCTGAGAAGCAGTTAACCAGCAGGTAATACTTGTTGTTAGCCGCGAAGTCATGTCTGACCCATCGCAACCCCATGGACAACATTCCTCCCGGCCTTCCTGTCCTCCACCATCCCCCGGAGTCCACCCAAGTTCATGCCGACTGCACCAGTGACTCCACACTGAACATAATATCGAAGATGGCAAGGGTTGGAATGCAGACAAAAAAGCAGCCAGGTGGCTCTTTTGGTTTCTAGGCTATGTTATTGGCATGTAACTCCCACCAGGCCCAGCCAGTGCTGCCCATTGTGAGGGATGATGAGAGCGACAAGATGTAAGGCCCACTTTTCTCACCCTTGCTTTATGAGGATTAGCTAAACTGTTTCCTAGACGCAATCGACACCAACCATCACAACTAGCAATGTAGCACCCAACTCACTGACATGTCACATGGCTCTCCCCACAGCCCAGACTCCTTCTTTCGTTAAATCATGCTTTCCTTCAGATCAGTTACGGCATAACTTCTTCATATGCTGCAGTTTTCCCCTGCTCTCTCTCTGTGCATCCATTCAATCTCTCTGTGAGTGCTAAGCTGGTGGTACTGTTCTGGAACCAGGAGGAGGGGTTTCTATGGGGTGGCGGGGGGGGGGGGGGGGGCGAAAGGAAAGTGTCTTATTGGCCCTTCGACAAAACAGCAGCAGCTTGGTGGCGTTCCTACAGTTGTTTTCCCACCTCTCTTGCTCCTCCCAGTTTCTTTCCCTCTTTAACTTGTCCAGTAAACTGGTCAGTACATGCAGTGATGCTCCCCATCCCTATGGAAAAAAATAAAGATTGGAATGTCCTCTTTTCTCCTTGCCTCAAGAAACAAGTAGCTGAAAACAAAATGAAATGCATCTCTACACAGAAGTAAATTACATTATCTTTAATGGCTTCACTCAGAAACAAATCACAAATCCTCACTGTCAAAGCGATACAACAGTGGAACCAGCTGCCTAGAGAGGTGGGGGGCTCTCCCACACGAGAGGCATTCAAAAAGAAACTGGGCAGCCATCTGAGTGGGATGGGGTACATTGGTGCCCTTCAACAGCAGGGAGTTGGACCCGGTGGCCTTCTTGGCCCCTTCCAACTCTATGATTCTAAGAGTCTATGATATTAACAGTGCTTATTATCCAAATGTATTGAACTTTGAAAAGATCATAAGATATGGCAATATCCTGGATAAGGATGGTGGCCTGAAACTGGAGCAAGAAATACAAGAACAGGGACTTAATATTTCCTGGTGGTATAAGGTGCAGATGCAATCAAGATATGCTAAGGATTGTAAAACATGGGGGTTCTATAGAGACCTAACAGAATTTGATCAAGTGATGCTTAAAACAGATGAGAAAATTATTAAAAGACTATATGATTTTTTACTTGACAGGAAAATGGAAGGAGAACAGGTTAAGGAAACTATGATAATATGGGCACAAAACTTTGGACTTAATGTTGAACTAGAAAAGTGGGAAAAACTATGGGAAAGAAACATTAAAGTAACTTTAGCAACTTCGCATAAAGAAAACTTATATAAAACATTCTATAGATGGTATCTGTCACCAAGTCAACTAGCTAAGATGTTTCCAAATATGTCAAATAGATGTTGGAAATGTAAACAAAAAGTGGGTACTTTTTATCATATGTGGTGGACTTGTGACAACTCAAAAAAGTACTGGATTAAAATACATAGATGGATGGAGGAAATATTACAAAAACCCTTTGCTTTTAAACCCGAAGTTTTCTTGTTAGGCATTATACCGGAAGATAACAGACAGGAAATCTATTTGATGCTGCATCTAATTACAGCGGCGAGGATTGGATTTGCTCAATATTGGAAAAAGTGAGGAGCTGCCCACCGATGGATTGATTCTAAGAAAGATCTTGGACTGTGCAGAAATGGATAGACTAACTTTATCGTTGAAGGAGAAAGAGGATACTGATTTCTATCGAACTTGGGACTTTTTTTATAATTGGCTGGAGAAACGGGACTTGGCGTAAATTTAGAGATGTTTTTCAAACTATGATAAACTAACTGGAATTTGATATTAGA
>NW_025336480.1:8784713-8857993 GCF_004798865.1 Varanus komodoensis
TACTGTTCTATGATTCAAGTGCTCTGAATGTTGTTTAGAGAATCACAATTACCTTACCATGCCCAATTTTTGCCTAAGTTTTCCCTGCACCCACTGCATGACTGACATGCCAAATCTTGCCAGTTGACAGTATATATGGTGAAATCTTACTGTTTATCTGAACTGTGCGGAACAAAGTGGAATGGCTTGGACCACGCTGCACTATTAGAATCACAGTAAATTTGGTTTGGATTTGGGCACGCTTCCTTAGTGCATGGCAAGCTTTTCTTCCCAACAGCATCATATTGAAAACCTCAGTGAAATTGGTTAACACCCTACAGCTCTCGGAGTAAAAAGGGACCACAGTGAAGACAAAGCTGAACAGATTTCAATATCATCAACAGAAGAGAACTGTAAAGCCCCCTGGTTATTGACTCTGTAGGAAAGCTGGCACATCAGAAACCACTGCTTTGAAATATGAGGGATCCTGTACAATTGGATGTAAGTTGATAGCTCCCTTACCAATTGAATTTATTCAGTGGCTTACTTAAAAAATGTGGATACTTCTGATCCTGCAGCCTATCTTTGACCTGGATATGCTATTCACCATGTCCCTTCTCTATTTCTTTAAAGAATGCATGTTAGAGAACAAATGCAGACAGAAAATATGATGCCACCAGGAACATACAGTATTCTTCTCCTGTGTGAATCACCTCTGAGTAGCACAACCAGGGAATTAAGGGTGGTCTTCCTTCTTTTGAAGGCTTCTAGTCAAGTCTATCTACCCTGGCACTTCTTTCAGGCCCACCAGAAACATGTCTGCACTGGACAAGAGGTACTGCAGGGACTGACAGGACTCCTACAAAGAGAGGGCCGGTATCAGGGAGGATGGGAGGAAGGAGAAGGCTGGGGACTCCAAAGAAAGGAAGCGGTGGGAAGGAGTTGAGGTGCATGTACACCAATGCTAGGAGCATGGGTAATAAGCAGGAAGAGCTTGCAGCTCTCCTGGGAATAGGAGACTATGACCTGGTGGGGATAACAGAAACTTGGTGGGATGAAAGGCAAGACTGGAATGTGAACATAGAAGGGTATCACCTGTTCAGAAAGGACAGGAAGGAAAGGGGGGGGGCATGGCTTTATACGTCAGGGAAGGGATAGGATGCAGTGGGATAGAATGCAGTACACATGGGGATTCGGTAGAGGCAGTCTGGGTGAAACTTAGGGGTTTGCAAGGCTAAGGCTGATTGCAAGCTGAGACTTGCAAAGAATATCAAGAGCAACAAAAAGGGCTTCTTTCAGCATGTAAATAGGAAGAGGAAGGGGAGACAAGTAGTGGGACCGCTAAATAAGGAGGAAGGAGATCCAGTGACTGATACGAGGGAACAGGTGGAGATCCTAAATGACTATTTTGCCTCTCCAAAGCAGGACGGGGAAGATCTGCATGGGAGATTAGATGACTTAGGGACACAGATTAGAGTCACCCCCTAGAAGTTGAGGGGCTCCTTAGGGCATTGGATGTTACAAAGGTGCCAGACCCTGACAGGTTACACTCAAGAGTACTTAGAGAGTTGGCAGGGGTTCTCTCACGCCCACTGGCCTCCATTTTTGAGGCCTCGTGGAGAATGGATGAAGTTCCAGAGGACTGGAGGGTGGCATCAGTGGTCCCAATTTTCAAAAAGGGTAGTAGAAGGGACATAGGGAAGTACAAACCAGTTAGCCTTACCTCCATTTTAGGAAAAACAATGGAAAAGCTCATAATAGAGAGAGATCTAGTGATGCTAGATAGGGAAGGGAGGCTGGCAGCCACACAACACGGTTTCCGCAAAAACAGGTCCTGCCAGACAAACCTGGTGGAATTCTATGACAAGGTTTCGAGATGGCTAGATGGAGGGGATGCAGTGGATGTGGTTTACCTGGATTTCAGCAAGGCCTTTGACAAAGTGCCCATGATATCCTGGTTGAGAAACTGAGGAGTTTTGGGATACACCAAAGCACTGTCCGCTGGATTAGGGCATGTTTGACTGACCGAAAGCAGAGGATAAGCATTAGTGGGTAATCATCAGAATGGTTGCCAGTGACAAGCAGGGTCCCCCAGAGCTCTCTTCTGGGGCCTATCCTATTTAATCTTTTCATCAATGACATGGAAGAAGGGATGAACAGTCTGCTGATCAAATTCACAGACGACACTAAAACTGGAGCAGTGGCCACAACTGAGGAGCAGGTACTCCAGATCCAAAAGGATCTGTACAGACTATGTAAGTGGGCAGGAGACAACAGGATGGCGTTCAATGTGGATAAGTGCAAGGTCTTGCATTTGGGGCATAGGAATAGGTATCATAAGTACAGGTTAGGGGACAAGTGGCTGGAAAGCAGCACTTGTGAAAGGGACCTCGGGGTACTGGTTGACTGCAGGCTAAACATGAGTCAGCAGTGTGATGCGGTGGTCAAGAGGGCGAACACCACTCTTGGTTGCATAGCCAGAAGTGTGGCTTCTAGATCGAAAGAGGTATTACTACCACTCTATACAACTCTGGTGCACCCGCAACTGGAGTATTGTGTTCAGTTTTGGTCTCCTCGTTACAGGAAGGATATAGTCAGGTTAGAGTCAGTGCAGCGAAGGGCCACATGGTTGGTGGCCGGTTTACAGGGGATGCCATATGAGGCAAGGCTGAGGGAACTGGGTCTCTTCAGCCTGGAGAAGAAGAGACTCAGAGGGGATCTGTTGGCGACATACAGGTATATGAGGAGGTGTCTCACAGAAGTGGGTAGAGAAACCACTTATTCTCCCCTGCAGAGGGACGCAGGACATACTCCAACGAAGCAAAGCTCAGGGAACCAAGGTTCAATTTGGATGTCAGGAAGTACTTCCTGACAGTTAGGATCCCAAGGGTATGGAATGGGCTTCCACGGAGGTGGCTGATAGGCTAGACATACACATGGTGGGCATTTCATGAGCGGAGCCAGCTGGAGGCATGGGTCAGACTAGATGGCCCGGGAGACCCTTTCTGACTCGCTCTGTTTCTATGTTTCTTGGTTTTAAACTCAACTTAAACATGGTTTCCACATCTCATTTTGACTATGTAATGAGCAGCCGCTGTGGGTAAATTTTTCCATGTGGCTTCTTGTCCTGGTAATATTTTGAATATACAAGTTGCAGTAGGGGCTTACTGTAGTTTGTCATTCTGTGTGAACCCAACAAGGGTGAGCTTTTGGGTGGTTGAGAAGCTACCCAGAACCCCTGGGAAGTTTTATGGTTGTGAATGGCTTGCCACCCATAAAATGACACACCCTCACCGGGTTGACACATAATGGCAGGCTGCAAAGTAAAGTAGGGAAATTAATCCCCTGTGACTTCTTGTGTGTAGGTAGGTTTTGTATCAGCCCATCTGGATTTACTGCCTGGAGAAACAATGCTCAGTCTCTTGCCAGCAGTTTAGAAATTCCTTCTCTGTAAGATAAGAAAGAAGAATGCACCCCACAGTCTAGAGTGACCAGTTATACATTTAAAAAAGACATGTATTGCCAAAAAGAGGACTAAGGTGAATGCAGGGTTGAACAAAAATTGCATACCCTCATTTACATGTACAGATGCAAATACAGAAATAATTACTTTCATTTAAAGAGGAATTAAGTACACTTGGAATAGTTGGGAAGAATGACCAGATGATCTGTGCCGCTAAGTCTGCTCTTCAGGTGCTAATGGATGATGGGAAATGTCAAGTCTGCTGTTTTCCTTCCTTAGAACTTCCTATGTTTCTTTATCTTTAAACCTAACTTGACGGCATAGCCCTTCAAACAGAGGACACCTTGAATTAGAGGAGTGTCCTCAAAATAGGCTACTATACCTCAGTCAGTCACCAACACCATTAGCTACTGCAGCTTCTCTCAATTTGGTCATCTGGCTGAGGATGATGGCAGTTGTAGTCAACACATCTGGGAAGCACCCAGGTGGAGACGTCTGAACTACTCAGTCAAAAGGCTACTGAATGACAAGACATAATGAGCTGAATAAAATTGCTTCAGATGTCTAGGTATGTACGAGCAAACAACAAAACAAGAAAAGTACAAAGCACAGCCCTCAGGGGATGCCATTTTTGGACTGAAAGACAGCCTGTGGCACAGGGCCTGGAAGCGACTCTCATCCAGGTGAGCACAGGACAGAGGGCAGCTCCTCCCACAGACATGGAGCTTTCTAAAAGAACAGAGTTGGGCTCTAATTATTCACAGAATTTTCCTCCTCAGAAAATGGAAAGACAGCAATAAGACAGCAAAACATAATGAAACACAAAGTTCGTAAACCCTTTGTTGTTGGTGTCACCTGTATGTGACAAGCACCCAAAAGTGGAAATGTCATGGCCTTGAGGCAGCTGCCCTTTCATCCATGCTCCAAGCAACGAGCTAGAAAACACTGACGTCTCCTGTGCGTGATGGCTGTTTCCATCCTTGAGAGTTAGAAGCATATGTGAATAACCCCCCTCGCCAAATGTTGTGAATATGAGGCTGGATTGGGAATTAAAATCAAGTGTCCCAGCACAAGCAGGTTTGATACTTTTGTTAGCTGAACTTTTGGAAAAGAAAAATTTTCAGATAAATTTCTGCCAAATTTGATCCATTTCTGGATTGTCACAGGAACACAGGGCGAGCCATGCTGGATCAGACCAAGGGAACATCTAGTCCAGCACTCCAAACAGATGCTGGCAAACCAGCTGCCCACAGGATCCCTCCAGCAGGAAGGGTGCAAGACCATGTCCTGCCCAAGCTCCTGAGCAACTGGTGCAAGCAGGCAGGCCCCCTCTGCGGAAGGAGGCAGCACTCGGCCACCAAGGCTAGTAGTCACTGAGAGCCTCCCCTTCCATGAATCTGTCCAGTCTCCTTTTAAAACCATCCAAATTGGTGGCCAACACCACCATCTGTGGTGGAAGAGTCCATAGTTCATTTTACTTCATTTTATCTGTCTTAAACCTTCTACCAATCAGATCCATGGGTTGACCCCATGTCTGAGTGTTATGGGATAGGGAGAAAAATGTTTCCCTCTCCATTTTCCTCACATGATACGTTCTCCACACATTGCATTATGCACACACTATTGTCCTCCATCACGTCTGCCCTTATGTGCCTTCTCAGCTCAACAGCCCCAGTTGTTGTAGGGGTGCGTCTCAGGAGAGTTGCCTGATCATCTTCATTGTCTTTCTCTGTAGTTTTCCATTTCAGTGCTATCCTTATTCGGGAGAGGCAAGCTGAAGCGGACCCAGCATTCTAACAATAGAACCGGAAAGGTACAGCGGCGGGTGATTGTTGATGGAGACTCCCTGCTGAGGGGCACTGAGGTGGCAGGGTGCCGCCCCAACCTGGAGACAAGGGATGTATGCTGCCTGCCGGGCGCACGCATCCGGCATGTGAAGGACAGAGTGGAGCATCTTGTTCACTCCAGGGGTCACCAGCCGCTCCTGGTGATCCATGTGGGCACAAATGACATAGCCAGGCAGGGTGTGGTTGGGATCACCAGGGACTTCGAGGCCTTGGGGAAGAAACTCAGGGAGCTAAAGGCCCAAGTGGCCTTCTCATCGATCTTACCAGTCTGGGGATTTGGGCCAGGCAGGGACAGGAGGGTCTCCGAGGTGAACGACTGGCTTAGGGTGTGGTGCCAGAAGGAACACTTCAGGTTCCTCGACCACAGCACCCGGTTTCTTGCCAATGGAATTCTGGTAAGGGACGGGTTGCACCTCACGAGGATGGGGAAGAGGTCCTTTGGAGATGCTCTAGCGAGCTTCGTCTGGAAGACTTTAAACTGAGCCGGGGGAGGGGGTGTCAGGCCCCCCAGAAACGTGCCTGCACTGGACAAGTGTGAGGAGAGGATCAGGGCTCTGGGAGCAGGGTTTTAGAGGTACTGCAGGGACTGACAGGACTCCTACAGAGAGGGGCCAGGTATCAGGGAGGATGGGAGGAAAGAGGAGGCTGGGGACTCCAAGGAAAGGAAGCGGTGGGAAGGAGTTGAGGTCCATGCACACTAACTAATGCTAGAAGCATGGGTAATAAGCAGGAAGAGCTTGAAGCTTTCCTGGGAATAGGAGGGTATGACCTGGTGGGAATCAGAGAAACTTGGTGGAATGAAAGGCAAGACGGGAATGTGAACATAGAAGGGTATCACCTTTTTAGAAAGGACAGGAAGAGAAAGAGAGGTGGGGGCGTGGCTTTATATGTCAGGGAGGGGATAGGATGCAGTGAGATAGAATGCAGCACAGATGGGGATTTGGTAGAGGCAGTCTGGGTGAAACTTAGGGGTTTTGACAGGGAAAGAGACCTGACAGTGGGGGTATATTATCGCCCTCCAGGTCAACTTGAGACCCTAGATGATGGCCTGACAGACCAGATTCTAAGGATATCTCAGGGGAGAGACACAGTAACTATGGGAGATTTAAATCTCCCAGATATTACTTGGGAGACTCACTCAGCGGTGACAGCCAGGTAACGTTGCTTCCTAGAAGGTATAGAGGTTTTCACACAGAGGGTCTGAGAGGCGACAAGGGGTGGAAACATCCTTGACTTGGTCTTGACCAACAAGGAGGAGCTGATAGATGAGGTACAGATTAGGGGAGCTCTGGATGGGAGTGATCACTCCATCCTTTGCTTTGATATCAAGGGACTGGGGACGTGCAGCAGGTTGAGCACTAGAAGCTGGGACTTGAAGAGGGCCAACTTTGGCCAACTGAAGGTCAGACTGGGGAAAGTCTCCTGGGATAGGTTACTGGAAGGTAAGTGAGTTGAGGAGGGGTGGATAGCACTCAAAAGGGAGGTTTTGGAGGCGCAAGCCTTGACGATACCTCTAGTCAGTAAGGTGGGGAGGCGGAGGAGAGCACCGCCATGGATGCGAAAGGAGGTGGTTAAAGGGATTAGACAAAAGAGGAACCTCCGTAGGAAATGTTTACTGGGGCAAATTTAAAAAAAAGGGTAAACCGGGAGGAGGCCCATTGCAGAAGTATTCTTTGCAAGGCTAAGGTTGATTGTGAGCTGAGACTTGCAAAGAATATCAAGAGCAACAAAAAGGGCTTCTTTCAGCATGTAAATAGGAAGAGGAAGGGGAGACAAGTAGTGGGACCGCTAAATAAGGAGGAAGGAGATCCAGTGACTGATGTGAGGGAACAGGTGGAGATCCTAAATGACTATATTTTGCCTCTCCAGAGCAGGACGGGGAAGATCTGCATGGGAGATTAGATGACTTAGGGACACAGATTAGAGTCACTCCCTAGAAGTTGAGGGGCTCCTTAGGGCATTGGATGTTACAAAGGTGCCAGGCCCTGACGGGTTGCACCCAAGAGTACTTAGAGAGTTGGCAGGGGTTCTCTCACGCCCACTGGCCTCCATTTTTGAGGCCTCATGGAGAACAGGTGAAGTTCCAGAGGACTGGAGGGTGGCGTCAGTGGTCCCAATTTTCAAAAAGGGTAGTAGAAGGGACATAGGGAAGTACAAACCAGTTAACCTTACCTCCATTTTAGGAAAAACAATGGAAAGGCTCATAATAGAGAGAGATCTAGTGATGCTAGATAGGGAAGGGAGGCTGGCAGCCACACAACACAGTTTCCACAAAAACAGGTCCTGTCAGACAAACCTGGTGGAATTCTATGAAAATTTTGAGATGGCTAGATGGAGGGGATGCAGTGGATGTGGTTTACCTAGATTTCAGCAAGGCCTTTGACAAAGTGCCCATGATATCCTGGTTGAGAAACTGAGGAGTTTTGGGATACACCAAAGCACTGTCCGCTGGATTAGGGCATGTTTGACTGACCGAAAGCAGAGGATAAGCATTAGTGGGTAATCATTGGGATGGCGGCCTGTGACAAGTGGGGTCCCCCAAGGCTCTCTTCTGAGGCCGATCCTATTTAATCTTTTTAACAATGACATGGAAGAAGGGGTGAACAGTCTGCTGATCAAATTCTCAGACAATACTAAAGCTGGAGCAGTGGCCACAACTGAGGAGCAGGTACTCCAGATGCAAAAGGATTTGGACAAACTATGGAAGTAGGCAGGAGACAACAGGATGGCGTTCAATGTGGATAAGTGCAAGGTCTTGCATTTGGGGCATAGGAATAGGTATCATAAGTACAGGTTAAGGGACAAGTGACTGGAGAGCAGCACTTGTGAAAGGGACCTCGGGGTATTGGTTGACTGCAGGCTAAACATGAGTCAGCAGTGTGATGCGGTGGTCAAGAGGGTGAACGCCACCCTTGGTTGCATAGCCAGAAGTGTGGCTTCTAGATCGAAAGAGGTATTACTACCACTCTATACAACTCTGGTGCACCCGCAACTGGAGTATTGTGTTCAGTTTTGGTCTCCTCGTTACAGGAAGGATATAGTCAGGTTAGAGTCAGTGCAGCATGGGGCCACAAGGTTGGTGGCCGGTTTGCAGGGGATGCCGTATGAGACGAGGCTGAGGGAACTGGGTCTCTTCAGCCTGGAGAAGGGGAGACTCAGAGGGGATATGTTGGCGACATACAGGTATGTGAGGGGGTGTTGCACGGAGGTAGGTAGAGGAACCACCTATTCTCCCCTGCAGAGGAAGGCAGGGCGCGCTCCGACGGAGCAAACCTCAGGGAGCCAAGGTTCCATTTGGATGCCAGGAAGCACTTCCTGACAGTCAGGACCCCGAGGGTGTGGAATGGGCTTCCACAGGAGGTCGTTGAGGCCCCATTGGTGAGGTGGGCATGTTGTAAGCGGAGCCTACTGGAGCCAGGGGTCAGACTAGATGGCCCAGGAGGCCCCTTCTGACTCACTCTGTTTCTCTGTTTCTAATTCCCACTACATGGAACTCACTAAAGTGAGGTTTGGAGTACTCTATTCCTTAGTTAGAAGCCATGAACATTGCAGCCTGCTTGTGGTTCATGATTTATATTTCTCCTACAGACATGATGCCGTGGCAAAGCAGAGCACATGAAACTCCCAAGGAAAGGCAAGGGCAGAAGCATTGCAGGAAGATGGCAAGGGCTGTCTTTAAATATGGGTTCCCCTGCTTCTTTCAGCCCTTTCAGCGGAAAACAAGCAATCACACCCAGTTTGTTGCTGAGATATTCTTCAAAATCACGTGACTTGCTTTCAGAGAGGCAAGCTGCCAGCTCACCCTTGGCCTGGGTTACATCACTCCTTGTGGCTGCTTTGATAGAGCAGAGCGCAGGGAGAAAGACGGGCTAAAATACAGCACTGAGGCAGTTGTGTACGCTTTCTTCATCTATTTGGTCTTTCATGTTTGGCCTTTCCCTTATATATTTGGCTGTTTATTTCGTTAGCTCCATGAACCCTTTTCTCCCCTCTTTTCACCTACTGGATGGGAAGGTATGGATAACTGAGATAATGTAGATTGTCTCTATTATTTTTTGACCCCCTCATTTTTTGAATAAAAATCAATACATATTTTTAAAGCAATTTGGGGAAAATCCAATAATCTACCTTTTAAAAAGAGAAAATGATTGCACTCTCTATAAGCCTACAGCTAGTGTCGAATTTCTGTAGTGAGAATTAATCATAACTGCTCTAATCTGTGGATGCAAATACACACAGAAAGAATCTCGCAGCACTGTAGATGCAAATATACCTAAGATGGCTCATGTTTTTGCAAACTGTAGTCCATTTTATCAATTGCGTGACAGTGTTATACTTAGTTTATCAATATGTACATGGGTGTACAAGAGAGGAATATAGAAGGCCAGGAAATGCACTGAGTTGAGGGTCTGGCATTTTTAAAAACAGTTCTTTTATTACATTTTTTAAAGCAATATCAATAAAGTGAAGCAACTGCAATGGTTGATACCCTTTTATCTTCACCATTAGTGTTGCAGTGAGAAGTTCTGGAAGTCTGTGCTCCTAATCAAAGTCCTGCACATGTTAAGTTTAGCCAAATGTTTTAATGTGTTTGAATTTGATACAGAGAGTTCTGAAGGAATGATTATTTAAAATATATCCAGTACATAGCTTGTGTTATTTACCTTTACACTACTTGCAGTGTTTTTGCCACAAAATATCTGTCCTTTCTTGTAGTTCTTGAGAAACAGAGAAATCCTATGTTGCATGCCTGCTTCATCAGCACTACATTTAATGATGTCTCATCCCAGGTAAATTGTGTAGGATTGCAGCCAACGGCATATTCTGAAGGAGCACCTTTTCCCATTTTGTGCCCACCCAAACCCTGAGATCATCAGCAGAGGCCTTTCTCTGAAAGTCCCCTCAGGAGAAAGCCAGGATGGTGGCCACTAATGGAAGGGCCTTCTCGGTTGGTGGCACACCATTTGTGGAATCAGCTTCCTGAAGAGCTATGCCTGGCACCTACTCGTTGTTCCCTTTGGTGCCAGGTGAAAACCTTTTTATATTCCCAGTATTTAATAGTTAGATATTTATCTGCATCCTTTACTGTATTTTGTACTGTACCTCTGAGACTGATTTAACAGTGTCAGTAGAGGGTGGATTATTGTATTATTGTATTTGTAAATTGTATTGCTGTGATTTTATTGTGTGTGCTTGATATTAATTATGGTAATTTGTTTCTGTAAACTACTCAGGGAGCCTTTGAGTTGATGGATGGTGTAGAAATGCAATAAATAAATAAATGTAGATAAAATAAAATAAAAAATTCCCCTGAATCTGCACGCTGTGGTTTGACTGGCAGTGAAGGGGCAGGAAAGAACAGTTCTAGATTGCCATCAATGCATTATGAGTGATTCATAAAATATACATTGATGCATGGATGAGTTATAAAAAACTTACAGGGTTCTTTGAATGCAGAACTGTGTTTGTTTGTATGATGCCTTTTAAGAACACTCATCTCTGAAAATGAAATAAAATATCACAGCATTGCACTTCTATATGCTCACACAATAAACGAATGTGTTTATTGCAACTACTGGGTGTACAAATATTTGTGAAAATGGAAAGCAGACACTAGCACACTCTGTTAAATTCATAAGTCAAGGTGATATCACAGCCTTAGCATTAACATAAGCTAAGTGTCTACATACCTGTAGTGCTTTGCTAAGGGAGGGAATTGAGAGGCATAATTTATCCCCAGCTAAGACAATTTTTAATGTGATCCATCATTGACTAATTCATAGATATTTTTTATATTAATGGTACAAATAAGCTATGTGCCCATGATCTGAAAGAAGTATCCTTGCCAGTAAAAAAGTCAGTGATGGATTCACAGGATCACAGACTGAACTGCTGCTTGTGTTCCAAGGTGATTTGGTAATTATCTTCCCTAACATGCCTTGTCACGTTGTGTGTGGGCTTCTTAACCATGGCAACAAGCCATCCTCACCAGGTTTGCTTGACTCAGTAAATTGTGCCAGCAAGAATAATCATGCAGATCCCACTGGTATGTGACCTGCACATGCTGTGGAGGAAAGAAGTCGCCATGACTTATTTCGCTTGCTGTGATCTTGCAAAGAGGCCCTGTAATATGTCTCAATGGTGGTTCCCACTGTTCCTCCATCAAACACAGGACCCCACTTCTGCCTGCCTCTCACGCGAGCCTGACTCCTTTCCCTGTGGAGAAAATTGCAGCTTACAGTCCCAGCCAATGGAAGTTTGACTATTTCGCCTAATGATGCATATGAAAAACTTTCAGCAGATTGAACACAATGCAACTCATTGTGCGTGATTTTACATGCACAATACATAGCTTTAAAAACTATCCCATACTTCATGTATACATGAAGAGACAAAATTAGGAAGAGTTGTAAAATTAGGCAGAGTTCTAAAAGAGAAACAGCAGCAAGAAAATGCTCTTTATAAGTATGGAACCAGATGGAGGAGCTTCTCATTGAATTCAGATGTTATCATAAGGACATAGGTGTTCCTAAGACAAGATCATTTTTTATCTTAAAGACATGGGTGCTATTAGGAGTCACATCCATTCTGAAAATACATTAAAATGCAGTCAACGCAAAAATGCTGGGGTGAATAGGACGTACAGTGGGTAGATTTATAGATGCTCTGCATAGATCAGCCAGTATTTCTGTTTTTCAGTAACAACAACAACAAAATTACTTCCTTGCTCTTCGAAATAATGGTGCTAAAATGAAAAAAGTGTGGAGGAACCAGGCATGGATTACTGCATGGAAGGACCGTGGGAAATGATCACTTCTGGCACTCAAATTCCTGGGCTCCAAATTCCTTGATGCTAAATGTCTTTTGCACTAGGTTCCAGCTGGTGGATCTCAGGGTTCTTATGAAAACAATAGATCCTACAAGTCCATTCATGGCATAATGCAGGTGTCTGGCCCAGAGAATTTAGAGATTGGAGTCACTTCTACACGCTCACCCTTTCTCACTAACACAGGTACATTTATTAGGACTCAACTTTAGAGCATCATCCTTTCATCTTCAGAAGTATTATTTATTTATTTAGGAGACTTCTATGCCGCCCCATTCGCCGAAGCCTCGGGGCGGCTAAGTAGGTGAATGAACTTACACATCTCACTGTTAAATGTAAGATAGGTTACTCCAGAAGTCTGAACCTTTTTGCTTTGTATTTTTCTGCATTGTTTTATGGCCCAATTGAAGGAATCATTAACCTGCAAATGAAAGTTCATTCTATGATTATTCCGGGCATCTGTTATCACAACTGCTATTAGTGTCTATGGTAATAAATTGAAGGAAATGCTGATTCCACAATATATTTCCTGGTCTTTAATGTCCCACAGATTTTCAGTCCTTAACTGCCACCCAGGAGTCCAAATTTCAATAAGACGTTGAGGAAAATGCGTGATTATTATGTTGATACGGATTCAGCAGGGAGGCAACATCGTGTGGCTGTCATTTTGACATGCATAACTGCAGAACAGGTGCCACAGCTCCAACTGGACTGGAGGTAGTCAGGATCTGTCCATGTTGTATTCCCAGATTGGGATTCATTCATTCAACTCCAAAATGCCAAGCAGGCTGGTGCAAATTGCATTAGAAATCTGGTGCCCTCCAGCTGTGTTGGACCATGACTCCCAGCACCCTCCCATCTGGAGGGGTACCAGATAGGGGAAAAATGTTGAAGGGAAGGTAGAGAGTGGTACAGCATCCTAGCAGTGGAGGTGCTTTAACTCCTGCTGTCTCCCTGCCTGCACTGAAGATGCCAGACAGTACTCCAGGGGCAGTAGGATGTTAACCACACACTTCAGGTTCAAACTTCACACTGAGGAAGAGCTTATGGTTTCTGTGGACATTAAAATGAATAGCTGACATCATACTTGCCATGTTGGAGGTAAGTGGAGCTATTGTGGGATGTAGCAGAGAATGCTCGACTTACCTAGGATGGCCATTCAGGCCAAGGGAATAGGATGTAAGTCTCTTGACTAGTTGTTTTAGCTGAAAAAGTTTTTCCTACTCTTCCATAAAAAGCTATACATCAAGCTTCCATAAAAAGCTATACATCAACTCTCCTGCACAGCTTTTAAAGGGATAGGAGACTTTGTCCACAGTTTTACCACTACTCCTCTTGTCTCTCCAGCTTTCAAGACCAGTAGCTTGGTAGAGGATTATAGGAGACCCTTTGCACTGAATGTCAACCCTCCACTTGCTTCTAGCAGTCTAAACAGAGTGATGTTGCAAATGTGTAGCCCACATAATACAGACTGGCAAGACAGCTCCCGATCACAGAATCATAGAATAGTAGAATTAGAAGAGGCCAGAAGGCCATCAGGTCCAACCCACTGCTGTAGCAGGACACTAGCTTACACCACTCCATTCAAGTGACACTTTTTGAATGTCTCCAGGAGGAGAGAGACCACAACTTCTCCAGGTAATAGATCCCATTGTCATACTGCTCTGACAGTGAGGAAATTCTTTCTGGGATCTTGTCTAAATCTGGTTTCTTTTAACTTATGTCTGTTATTCAGTATCTTGCACTTTGGAATGAGAAGAGATCTTTTCATTCCTTTTGAGACAACCTTTCAAAAGTTGAGGATAGCACCCCTCAGTCTTCTCTTCTGAAGAGACTGAACATGCCTAGTTCTTTCAGTCTTTCTTGATAGGGCTTTGCCTCCAATTCCTGAATCATCCTTGTTGCCCTTCTTTGTAGCTTTTCTAGCTTTTATGCATCTTTTTAAAACTTAGGTGCCCAGAACTGAACACAGTACTCCAGCTGAAGTCAGACCAGTGCTGAGTATAGTGTAACTAGTACTTCATGTGTTTTGGAAGGGCTGCTTCTGTTAATGCAGCTGAAAATAATATTGCCCTTCTTACAGCTGCATCACATTGTTGGCTCCTATTTGGCTTGTGATCTACAGCAACCCCAGGATCTTTCTGATTTGCAGTATTGTTGAGCCAAGTGCTCCCCATCTTGTAGTGGTGCATTTGGTTTCTTGTGGAGGAGCTGGCATTTGTCCCTACTGAATTTCATTCTGTTGTTCGCTGCCAAGTGTTCTAACTTAGCAAGATCACCCCGTATCTTATCTCTGACTTCTAGGGTATTTGCTATTTGTCTTTCATAAGCATGTCAGTGGGACAAATGAACCAGTGCAGTGCAAAGAACAACAGGATCAACTTAAAGCACAGACAGAGAAATCCGTATAGGATATAGCAAAGCATTACATTAAGGAGTAATAGTTCCCTAGGGGAAGATTTATTCCCCATCTACCTATCTTCTGGACTTTGGGCAGGGAAAGCAAAGCAGTCTTACAATCAACCCAATGTATGTGGTATGTCCTTTTTCACTTCCACCTTTTTCATGTTACTGGCCTTGCTGCATTAAGCAGCTGGGAAATACGGCCTATCAAACTCTCCAATGTTGTACAGTCTTTCCTAAGATCTCTTGGGGACAAATGCAGCTCCCATCGGCTTGTCCCCTTCCCACACTATTCTCACAGAAACGGTCTGGGTAGCTTCCTCTGCAGAAGGGTGTATGGGAGTGGCATGGAGGAAACAGCCTTGCACAGGAAGTGAAAGTTGCTTCAAATTATAATTTGCTGCCCCAGGTTTTTATGAGGATGGCTAGCTTAGATAGCTATTGAGGGCAATGACTACTAGTTAGAGCAGCAATATCCCACCTCTGAATGCCTGTTGCTGGGAAAAAGCAGTGGGAGAGGGCTGTTGGACATCTTGCATTGAAGTCCTTCCAGCCTCATGTCTTCCTGTAGGTATTTGGTTGTCCCCCGTGTGAAACCCGTGCTGGCCTAGATGGGCCAATAGCTGGTTGACCCTCATGTCCTGACAAACAAATCTGCACACACACACAAAGGGGGCAGCACCAAGCAAATGAATGGAACAAGCCAGCCAAAGAAGATGGAAGCCACCAGAGGGGGATGGTTTAACTGGGCATCCTGGACTGAGTAGAACTGATGGCCCTCTGACCCCTTCCAACTCTATTATTCCATGATTCTATGTTAGGATGCTTTATTTACATACATTGGTGGCAGTATGAACTATTTTGCAGAGGATAGTCTTTGATTTAAAGAGCTATCTATTTGAAGGGCTATTTAGTCCAAGCCAATTTACAGAAAAAGAAGCAAGAGAAGGAAGAACAAGGGCCTTGAACTTTGAATGGCACCAGGCCATGATCTTCTTCACTGTGGTAAAATGTATTATATTTCTATATAAATTAGGACTTTTTCCCAAAAGTTATACCTGTACATGTAAATTAGCCTGTGTAACTTACATGTAACTTTTTTCTTTTTTTGTCCTGATTCATTTTTGGCCCTGCATCCTATTTATAAAGAAAAAGAGCAACTTGGGTCAAAAGCACTTGAATAAGGCTTAAACAACAAGATCCATTTATTTGCTATGGATGCTATAGACATGTAATGAATAATAATAATTAATATAATTATTATTTATTTCTTACATTTCTATACTGCCAAATAGCCAAAACTCTCTAGGTGATTCACCAGAATGAAATCTAAAACCTTTCAAAGTTTAAAACAATAAAACCAGAGTCAAAGCCATCAGCAGGGAAACATCTAAAAACACATTACTATGTAAAAACAAGGACTAAAAAGCTCTTTATTTAATCCAAAATGACCACAACAAAAGCTGCAGGTGAGCCTCTCTGGGTGGGAATTACCACAAACTGGGTGCCACCACCAAAATGGCAATTTCTTAGTGGCCAACCATCTCACCTCATTTAGCGGGGGCATCCAGATGGAAGGCCTCTGAAAATGATCTCATGGTCTGGTAAGTATGTGTATATGTGTGTGTGTGTGTGTGTGTGTGTGTGTATATATATATTCAAGACAGAGTGAGCTGCTGACCTTCTCATGGTACCAATGGTGGGGGCTTTTTCAGCCCCCCTCCACGAGAAGACAAATTTCAGAAAACAACCAGTTGGTTAGGAAAGTATAGATGTAAATGGTGGCTCCACTGGAGCCCTAGACACATACCTACGAGTCAGAAAAGAAAGGGAGGGCCATCTGCAGAGTTTCAGCTGAGGGTGGCCACTGTGATAAGGCTGGCACGTAGTCAGGAAAAATAGATTGCCCTTTCCTGTAAGGAAGTGGCCAGGCTGGTTTTTCAGCTCTCAATTATTCACCATATGCTAATTTACCATGCCACAGAAGGAACTGCCTGATTCCATTCATAAGGAAGGATTTGGACTTCTGCTAGTGCCAGGACAGTCACAAGCACTCATGCCCACAATGACCAGCTTCCAAATGCTCAGGAACCACATTTATACCTCTCATGGAAGAGATATCCACTAACAGTGAAAGCTTCAAAGTGACAGAGTGCAGGAACTACAGAGCCCATGAGGCAAGGTCAGTGATGGAGGAGGCAGAAGAAAGTTCTTCCCAAAAGCCAGAATGGCACTGGGCCCTTAACTTGGAATGTGCTCCCCAGAGAGGTCCATCATTATATGTTTTTCAGCACCAGGTTAAGACCTTTTTATTTAATCAATATTTTAAGCTGTTTTAATATTGCATTTTATTGTTGTATTTTATTAACTTGCAGCCAGAGTGGGTTGTCAATTTACTCATGTTGTAAGCCGTCCAGAGACGCAAGTAATTAGACAGCATACAAATTTTATAAATAAAAAAAAATAAAAATAAACAAACTTCCTAGAATGCCTATGTGATGGTAGGATAACAGTGACATGAAATATATTCATTGTACCTTTTCATACACTGTCTCTTTTTCTTTACCTGAGGGAGGTGGCCAAGGGTTCCTCATGCCTGGAAAAAATGTGGTTAAAAGAAAATGCTGCTGACCACTTTTTGCCAAACGTTTGAGTCATGCTGGCTCCAGGTTTGTTCAGGACACCCTCTATGACAGGCCCTTCCCTCAGGGAGCTGGCCTATCCGCCACCATTTTCGCAGCAGCCGCCCTCTTCCTCCACCTCCTCCTCATGGCTACCACCTGATTGCTCGATAGGCTGAAAGCCAGAAACTGAGTAGCTTAGGCCTTCCCCGCTTGTCCTCCTCATTGCCTCCATTTTCAGGGCCAGAGTGAGAAATGAAGGAAGAAGCAGGTGCAGGAAAGACGGCTCACAGGCTCCTGTCAGCAGGCCCCTGCTGTGGTGGGGACTTTTTCTTGATGCCAGCCCTGCCTTGGGGGCCACTGGGAGCCAAGAAACACTGACGTGGGAGCAGCAAGATCTGCTGTCCATTTATCCTCCCTGGCACGCTACATGTCTAGGAGGGCCCCAGTGTCATCTTCTGTAGCTATTACAGAGTCTATACAGGCACACACGTTTTAACTTCCAAAATCCTTTGCTTGCATGAAATGTGCACCCTTGAAGAATCACTGGGCTGCAGTAGAAGAAACGTGTGCAGCATTAAGCCATGGTAGCTAATTGAGGGGCTTTTCCAAGCTATTTTGCCATCCCAAGCAGCTCTGTTCAAGGGAATTCTGTTCACTGACAACTGAACTGATTTTGAGGCAGTGAACATGATTTTAGAAGCTTAGTAAAGTCTCAGCGATACCACTGTGTTCCCAGGGCAGAGAAAAAAAACAAGGAAATGGTCAACACTTGTCAAGCTGCAATTAAACAAGCGAGCTTTAAAAATAAATATAATCTAATCTTCGTTAGGGCAAGGATGAATTCTCGTAACTGAGACACAGTTTTCTGGAAGAAAAGGCAAATTCTATCACTGAAGTTGTATATGAGAGCTACAAGTTTAGCACTTGAAATAACACTTGCATGCTTGAACAGGCTCCAAGGATAACCAGACCTGTTATCTGTTTCTCTAACATTTTTGTAACATTATCTGGAATGTGCCTTGTTTGGGGAGTCCAAAGAGTGGGTGTGAGGTGGTTGAACAGAGCGTTGGACTTGGATTAGAGAGATCAGGCTTCAAAACCCTGCCTTTTCATGAAATTAGATGGCATTTAGATCAGCCGGTATGTCTTAGGCCAACCTTGCGGGGGTTTTGCTAAGGCACAATAGGAGGGGCAGACAATGTATACCACCCTTACCTGGAAGTCAGTAATAGAATATTTGAATAACTGAAGGAATGAATAAAGCCTCTGGTGCAGCCCCACAAGTGACAAAATTAACCTTCTATACCAAAGGCTTGAGTGGCCTCCAGGGGATGGCGGAGGACAGGAAGGCCTGGAGGAATGTTGCCCATGGGGTCGCGATGGGTCGGGCACGACTTCGCGACTAACAACAACAGCAGCAGCACAGGTCTCCGTGTGGAGCGCTGTGCAATTTGAGCCTGCTGCGGTCAGCCACAAAGAAGTGATTGCTGGAAAGAGAATTCCTCGCAGTAAGGATGATCCTCTCATGCACGAGTGAGAGAAGTGTAAAGCCTTCCCCCCCCCACCCCGCTCCGTGTCCAACTGCAGCCAGGAGAAGAACCCACCAAGACAAAGCCACCTCACACATCTGTGCAGAGGCGATAGGCATCTCGCTGCAGTGCTGGTTCTCATAAGAAGAGCAACCTCCAGGCACAGGAAAGGGTGGGGCAGGTTGCAACCTGACAGCAGGCTGAGGCGGAGGCAGGAGCTGCAAGGCAGCAGACCACGTCGCTTGAAAGGTGCTCTGGGCAGCACAAGCCTGTTGCTGAAGCACCCAGGAGCCAAGAGAGGTGTGTAGGCTGGCGGTTTGCCCACACTGTTTGCCTTTTGTTCCCTCCTTTGCTGGTGTGACATGTTGGGCAACTTTTGCTATACACTTTCTAGGAGTGGTGGTGGAAAAATGCATCTCTTAGGTGAGGCACATCTTAACCCGGAAAAGAGGAAACAAATCAACAACACAGCAATCTCCTTTTCATAGCAAAAATGCATAAGCTAACTTATATGTACAGGTGCAGATTTAGAAATAATTTCTACACTGGCCAAGGAATACAACACATCCCAGTGCAGTGGAGAAGATGGTGGCTGGGTGGCTCATCTGGACAGAGGACTGTCCTTGGTAAGTCAGAGGACCTGGCCACTTTCGTCCCTGCTCAGTGACCATTTGCCGTGGGCACACTCTTTCAACTGCTACCTCAGCTGAGGTGGCTTTGCAGTGCAGATTTATCCTGTCAGGGACACCCCAAGCAGGTCACCACAGAAATGCTGGGTGCTGCTTCTGATGGTGCTTGCTGGATGTCACCAGGGCATGGCCCCTGATGACACTTCTCTTGTGAAGGGTTGTGTGGGGAGGGCTCCTCAACCCAAAATATTCTCTGCTCAACCAACCATTTCAGGTCAAATTAACTGGATTCTCCAGAATCCAGGCTTACTGATCCACAGAAATGCAGTCAGTTCTTTTCTGGCTCCCATTGAGCCAACAGGATATGACTCTGCCACTTTAGAGCAGACCTGCTGGATCTCAGCAGAAGGGAACCACAGTTGAAATGGTGCAATGTGCAAGAAATGGTACATTCTATTAATGAGACAATAGCACTTAATTTTAGAGGTAGATATAGATCTCATGAGTTAGGTGGCTTTGGAAATAAATCAAAAGCATTTTGGCTATGCTGTGATGCACACTAGTGTTTAGAGAGGAGACACTATGAGGAACATGAAGGAAGTGGATTCAGGAATTGGCCAGCGGACAGCCGACCTAATACCAGACTAAGATAAAAGTTTATGTTTTTAATATATCTTTAAATATTAATCGGTTTATTGTTCTTACAATATTAAATATATTAAAAGGGTATTTTGTAGTTACCATGAACTGGTTAGCAACCAAAAATGTTTATTGTAAGCTGCTTAGGACTTTTAGGATATTAAGCAGTATGAAAGCATATAAATAAATATGGAAGTATGCCAGAGGAACATCCTCTATTCGTATTTCTATTTAAATTATAATAATATTTTAAATCAGCATCTATACATCTAAAGTAGCATATGCTAATGTTATGTGAATCACTGTCTTCCTTCTTTTGGTGATCCATTTCCTCTTTTTGGGTTATTCACAAGTTAGCACCCTATTTCCTCAGGGCATGAAATATGGTATAAAGTGGAAAACATAACAGAGAGTTTCCTGTATCCCATGTGTGCATGTTTCGATTTCTAATAGAGACTTCCTTCTTCCCCTAATTCACTCTCCAGATTCTGTGCTCAACAGACAGAGAGAGATTCAAAGAATGTCTGGGTTCAGATCATGATAAGGTAGGTAGAGGGCCTCACTCTGCTGTGCAAACCTGGGCAAACCTTTAGGGATGGCAAGCAGCCGTCCACACACCCCACACCCCAGTTTTAAATTGGGGGCATTTAAATTTTGAGGGCTGGGACTCCTTGGCAAATGTGGGCTTAGGTTATATGACACTGTAGTAAAACAAGAGAAAGTACACTGTGTCCCAATCATTGCAAAGGTATGATATTTAAGCTCCTTTAAATATCATTATGTTTAGGCTCATCTGTATCCTTCTTGTGTTCTTGCTATAATGCTGCACAACTCTGTTGATTAACTTCTCTAATGCAGTAGTCACTTCCCATTTACAGTCCTTTCCCACGGACAGTTCTGTTCAGTCACGTGATCAAGCAGAAGAATTCCTTAGCCCCATGTTTGTTGCCCCCACCAACTCAGGCTGATCAAGGAAGCTGGAATGGGGTGGGACAGAAATGACATGAGATGCTCATACTGCTTATATCACAGCCTTCCCAACCTGGTGCTCTCCAGATGGACCACTTCCAACACCCCCAGCCACATTCCTATCATGGCTCCTTTAGAGTGGAATCCTCTTTTCCCCATAGGGTAGCCGAAGGACCAGATGAAAAATGGCTGGGCTGGTTCTTCTGTGCTGTTCAGTCCTGCAGAGCCATCTTCTGTGCTTGTCAAACAACTGGTCGGTTTTGTTCTCCACTTCTAGGAGTGGGAACAGAAAGTTCTTTGGCAGGTATGGGAGATGGCTCTGCAAGTTGTAGAGTCAATGAAACTGCCAAGGATATTTGCAAGAGAGGAATGTGCATCTGCTGGGCTACATCCCAATCAGGCTCATTTGTGATTGTGTGCACATGTGCAAGATAAGCAATAATAATCTTTTTAGAGATTGCAAAACCTTCTTCGCAAAGGTCAAGGTCCCCCTACCAATTGCAAACACTGCTGTGTTAAAAAGTATAATAATACCAAACAGTGTCCACATGCTGGCTCAATTCACTAAAGATACAGATACGAGGGGGGATGGGGGTGGACCAAAATGAAATTCCCCAAGGATGAATCAAGAAAATCCTAGATTTCAACACCCTGCAACAGAAGCCGCACACTTAGCTTTGGATGGATGCTGCCATCTGCTGTTCAAAACGTACATAGGTTAAAAACCAGGTTGGAGCACTGATATTGGGGCAAAACTGACAAAGACACGATAAAGCCTAAATAGCAAAACTTTTAACAGGGCTAAGTGCTATTCTCAGTGTAGTATTGGATCCTGCTGAACAATACAAAATCTTTTCTCAAGTTGGACGCACAACAAGACATTTCTGAGCTGGAGTATGGTGGGAGCTCTTGGTGCTAGTCTGCCCGGAGAGTGTTGATTATTTCTGCCTCCTTTCAGTTCCGAAACACATAAACAAAGTGAGTCAGAAGGGGCCTCCTGGGCCATCTAGTCTGACTCCCGGCTCTAGCCGGCTCTGCTCCTATAATCCCCAACATGTGGTTGTGCAATCTTTCCTTGAACATCCTCACTGATGGAGCCTCAACCTCCTCCCTTGGAAGCCCATTCTATATCCTAGGGGTCCTAATCATCAGGAGGTACTTCCTGACATCCAGCCTGAACCCTGGTTCCTTCAGCGTTGCCCCATTAGAATGTGTTCTGCCCTCCGCTACAGGGAAGAACAGGTCATGGTCTTCTTCCACATGACATCTTCTCACATACCTATACCCTCAGAGTCTCCTCTTCTCCAGGCTGAAAAAACCCAGCCCCCTCAATCTTTCCTTACATGCTATCCCTCCCAACTGGGCTACCATTCTTGTGACTCTGCACTGAACTGTTTCTAATTTATCTATGTCTCTCCTATAATGTGGAGCCCAGAACTGGATGCAGCACTCCAGTTGTGGGCAAGAGTCATATAGAGTGGTATCAACACCTCCCTAAATCTGGAAGCCATGCTTCTGGCTATACATCCAAGGGGGCATTTGCCTTCTTAGCTGCTGCATCACACTGCTGACTCATGTTCAGCTTGCTATTGACAAGTACCCTGAAATCCTTTTCACAAGTGCTGCTTTCCAGCCACTTGTCCTCCATCCTGTACCTGTGACACTTATTCCTGTGTCCCAAGTGCAAGACTGTGCACTTATCCATATGGAATGCCACCCTGTTGTCCCCCACCCACTTCCACAGCCTGTCCAGATCCTTCTGCTCCTGAGTTGTGGCCACCACCCCCATTTTGGTATTGTCTGCAAATTTAGTCAGCAGACTGGTTATCCCCTCCGTCAGGTAATTGATAAAAAGTTTGAACAAAATTAGCCCCAAAACGGAGTCCTGGGGGACTCCACTCATCACTGTTTGCCATCCTGATGATTCCCCACTGACAGTCACCCTCTGCTTGCAGTCAGTCAGCTATGCCATAATCCATCAGACAGTGCATTGATCTATCCCAAAGTTCAACTATTTCTTGACTAGGATATCATGCAGCACTTTGTCACAGGTCTTGCTGAAATCCAGGTAAACTACATCCACCCTGTTCCCTCTGTTTAGCCACCCTGAGACCTTATCATAGAATTCCATAAGGTTCATCTGCCAGCATGTGTTTTTACGGAATCTGTGCTGTGTTGTTGTCAACCTCCCATTCCTATCTAGGGTTTTTAAAGCTTTCCCTATTATGAGCCTTTCCATTGTCTTTCCCAGAATGGGTGTAAGGCTAATTGGCCTGTAATTCCCCATATCCCCTCTGTGACCCATTTTGAAGATTGAAACCACTGATGCCACCCTCCAATCCTCCAAAGCTTCTCCTGTTTCTATGAGGCCTCAAAAATGAAGGCCAACTGATGTTAGAGTACCCTGCTAATTCCCAAAGTACCCTTGTATGTTACCATTGTAACATCCTGGGCCCTCAGGAGCTCCTCGACTTCTACAGAGGTGACTGCAATCTGTGTTCCTGTGACCCCAGATTCATCTAGCTCCCCAGGCAGATCTTCCCCAACCTGCTTTGAGGAGAACACAGTAGCAAAATAACCACTGAACATTTGTACCTGTTCCCTTACACCAGTTACCACATCCCTTTCCTCCCTTTTAAGTGGTCCCACTGCCTGTCTCCCCTTCCTCTTCCTATTTACCTGAAGACAGAATCCCCTTTTTGTTGTTTTTGACATTCTTCACAAGTCTAAGGTCATAAGCAGCCTTGGCCTTATGAAGAATCCTTCTGCATCACACCTCCTCCTCCTTCTGGTATATGCTGTTCTCCTTTTGCCCCAGTGTCCATTTCCTGTGGAGGTCCCTCTTCCTTCAGACTCTCTTCCCACCTCTCTTTGCATCCATGTGGCACCTCCTATGCTTCTCTGCGTTGCTAAGCAGCGGTGTTGTTAAGGCTTGTACCTCCAAGGCTCCCTTTTTAGTCATCCACCCCTCCTGAGCTCCCTTGCCTTCCAGTACCCTTTCCCAGGAGACTTCACCCAGCCTGACTTTCAATTGACTGAAGCTGGCCCTCAAGAAGTCCCAACTCCTAGTACTTAACTTACTGCTCATCCCCTTTCCCCTGATCTCAAAGCAGAGGATGGGGTGGTCACTTGCATCCAGAGCTCCCTTAATCTGCACATCATCCACCAGATCCTCCCTGGGCAGCTTCAGATGATGGTATCATCATCATCATCATCATCATCATCATCATCATCATCATCATCATCATCACAGCATTTATATTCCACCTTTGCTCCTCTTGCAAGGAACCCAAGATGGCTTACAAGTCTTCCTCTCCCTTTTATCCTCACAACAACCATCTCGTGAAGTAAGCTAGGCTGACTGACCAAAATTCACCGAGCTCCACGGCTCAGTGTGGGCTAGAGCCAGAGCTCCTGGGTCCCCAGGCCAGTGCTCTTAACCCCTTTGCCACAGTAACTCTCAGGATGGTTTATTATGCCAGGTCAGCCTTGCCCAGCCTACTGCCCACCAGGTGTTTTAGATTTCATTCCTGCTCAGCTCAAGCCAGCATGGCTGGAATGCTTGGAGTTGTGATCCGAAACATTTGGACCACATCAGGTGCCCTCCAGGTTGTGCAGGGCTGTGCTAGGCTGAGCAGATGCAATGGAAGCCAGAGTCATGGGCCTTTAACTGTTGGGCAGAAGAGGATCTGGCAGCTGATGCAAACTTTTCTCAAGTCAGCATGACAAACTGTACCAGCTTGCTAAGGTGCTCTGTTTCCCTTTGCCATGTGGATCAACCTATTCTCTGCTCCAGCCTTCCCCAGCCTGCTGCTCTCTGGATGTGCTGTCATGTGTTGTCAGTTACAGATGATGGGAGTTGTAGTCCAGCCACGGTGGAGGGAAGGCTGTTCTGTAGCAATATTGGGCCTTTCTGGGTACCTTCTACTTCACTTAACTAATTCTCCAAGTAATTCACACGTTGCCAACTTCGGTCAATATTATCCAGTCACAAGGAGAGCTACCACATGGAACTTTCCTAGCAAAGGGACACAGGAACATGTTTAGTGCCCCTGCATCTTTTCTCCTGGATCAGTATTGCTAGATGAAGAAAGGGACAGCCACTTAAGAGTCACAGACAATCTTTTATTTTGAGGGATGTCTAATAAATACTTTTTTTCTTTTTGCATTACACACTTTTTGTAGGATCCTTCTGTTCCATCATCCATGCACCACACCCCTGCAAGTTTATATAGCACCCTTCGTCTTTCAGATCATAGTTAAATCCTAATCACTGATTTCAAATGAGGATATTTAGAATTTCAGCCTCTATTTCATCTGTTAAAGAATGCTTAACAGTTTTCTTCATATGAATAGTTTTACGCTAATATGAACCGAAGCCTCTGAACGCAGCAGTACAGACTCAGCCATTAGGCAGGGTTGTCTTTTCAGCACCAAGTATTTGAACATCTGTCACACTATATGCTGCTTTCCACTTTCTGATTCTTCTGACATTTTCATGCTGCTTCATTTCCTCTTTGTCACTGCGCTAGCACGGTTTTCATTCTTACCACTATCCTTTTATTATGTTTCTGCACAATGTCCAGAAATATATTCATTGAAAGGTATCTCATGCTTTATGTATGTATGACATTTGCTGCCACACAATGGATTGGAAAGGAAATTGGACAAATGCCCTGAGGAAAGGGCGAAGCTTGGCTATTACTTAGCTCTGAGAGTTAAAGAAAACATTTGCAGTCAGGAGCCCTTCGCAGAAGATAAGCCAATCAGTGGCTGCAAGCTATGCTGGCCACATCATGCATTTGCATCAGAGGTAGGCAGGCAGTTGCTGGGGAACATGGGTGTGGGGGTGCTGTTGCACATGTCCTACTCGTGGGCTTTCCACAGACTCTTGGCTGGCTGCTGTGTGCAGCAAAGGTGGGCCAGAAGGGCCGTTGGGTTGATTTAGCTCACTTCTTCTTAGGAGCAATATGCCAGCAAATAACTGACCCTGGAAAGGATCAAATGCTCTTGGGCTTCCTGGAGGCATCTAGCTGGCTGGAGTGGACTAGCTGTTTCCCAGCAAGATGCTGCCCACGTTCTTCAATATATTAACTAGGTCACAATCTCGTGCAGCTTTAGTCAGAAAAGATTTCTACAACTTCCAGCATTTCCCTGCCAGCATTTTGTTTGGGGGCAGGACAGGCACTGAGATATTTTTTTCCAGGGGGCATATGCAAGAAAAATGCATGTATCCATGTGGGAAAAACAAACAAACAAACAAACATTTTAAAAGGAATTTGAGGATTAAGGAACAAATATTTTAAAAGGAAAATGTTGACAGCTTGCAATTCTTTTGAAAGGGGATGGCTTCTACTTTTCTGTGTTCCCCAGTATTGAGAGTCTGTGGCATTTGCTGCAGACAGACACTCCTGCCCCCAGGTGTGGCTTGGACTCTTGGAAGCAGCTGGCAGTGGCTATCAAAATGGGAATTACAAAGATGTTAAGACAGGCGTTGTAATCTCAAGAAAAGGTGGGGGTAAAACTGAAACTGCAGTTGAAAATGTATTGAGATGCTTCTTTCCCCTTCCCTTTCCTGACTTTATCCGGGCGGGGGGCTTTCCTCTTGACAGACAGTTCTTCAGGCCCAGTTGCCAAGTTTATGGATCCACTTGCTGACACAGGTCTTTGGGTAGCTATTTCTTAGGCACAGAGCTTTCCTACTTGTGACCTGAGCTCTGCGGAGACCAGTTCTGTTTTCTGCTTTTCTGCTACATAACCGCTAGGTGGAGCTGCACTATAGTGGAGATACAGTACACAGCGAGAAACAGCTTTTAGAAACAACGTCCCATTTCCCAAGCACAAGGGAAAAGGCTAAGGGAGGAAAAGCTGGCAGTATTTTCCCTACCCATCTCCCGACCACCACACACTTCTAGAAAAGTGTGCAGAGAATGGAAAGACATGGCAGGGAACTTGATCAAGGCATAGGTTTTAACAGGCAAAGACAAAAAGAATCTAATTTTTGACTTATATTTCAGATATGCAGCTCAGGAAAGTTTTATTTTAGCTTTATGGTTAGTTTCTGAGTTGCATCCAGTAGAACTCTAACCTAAATCCCATTCATTTCAATAGGACTACTCGACATAGGACAAACACTGGGTACAACCCAGCATAATGATAATGATGATAAATCACTTCTACCAGCTTAACTCTGAAAAAGATTCAAGCAACAGTACCAATTTCGTGTGATGTGACAAACAAAGAAGTTACATATCCCATCATATTTGATATTTAATCCTGGATTCTGCTGCCTAAGTAAAATTAAAAAAATCAGCATATTCTAATCTGATTTTTGTTTTAATGTGAAGAGGGGGTTGTGCAGGTAAGAGTGAGAATAAGTTTCATACTATTAAGACCTTTCCAAATCATGAGGCATTGTCGTGAGGTGGTCTCACATTTCAATTAACTCACACAGCAGGCCGTATATCAGCTATAAACTTTTATTGCTACTTTCTACAAGATTTACGAAGTAACTGATAAGCTCTGCTAACCTTCCTGTCTCATCTTTCCGCCCGAGGGCGTGACAGAGCCTTGTCCCTTCACGGTAATTGGCTCCGTCTCCTCAGGGCTCTTCTGTCCCAGGCGGATGCTAATTCTTCTGCTGAACCCTGTTCAGCAGCTTCTGGGTCTGGAGCCGGAGGTGAATCCTTCTCAGGCAGTCCAGAGCTAGAGTCAGAGGGAGCTACGGTCTCAGACACTTCCCCCTCGGTCTGCGGGGGGGGGGGGGGTGCTCAGGGGCCAAGGGATGAGGTGGATGAGAGGTTTCTTGCTCAGCAGCCAGAGAGTCAGGCTGTGTCTGGACCATCTGAGCATTGGTTCTCAAATATAAGTCTCCTTGGTCAAATGCCAAACTCTCACTGCCAGCTCCTGTCTCTTCCTCGCGAGTAGACTTCTCTGCCGGGGCGTCAGGCACGACAGGCATTGACAGGGCTTTGCTCTGTAATCATCACATGGAAAATCCAGTGGCCCATCTTTTTGGAAGGGAGGCTGATGGGCTGGGAAAGGTGCCGCTGTAGTCCAGCCCACACATGAAGATCAGTCAAGTCCATAGATGTGAGATGGAAGGAAGATATGCAGAAGGATTTCAAGTTAAGCTAACTGTCTGCTGCAAGGATTCTAATGGTATACACTTGGCAGACTCTAGTTTTTATTATGCCATCATTTAGGAGCTGGGCTGCTCTGCTGGCCAGACCCAGAACTACCACCACTGTGTTTGCAGGGTTGGTCCCAGGCCCTGCTGGAGCAATTGGCCTCCTGATGTGTATCCACTGGGAGACCTGGCAGAAGAGCTCTGTCAGAGCAAGCTCTTCTCCCCAGAACTTGTCTCAGCAGTACAGGATCTCCTGTTTGCTGCAGTGCTTGCAATTTGGCTAACCCAGATCCTGCCTCACTGTACGTAGCCTGCATCAACATGTGCATTCTTTTCTCTCTTTTTTTTTGCCATGTTCGGCTTTGCTGTGCCCTGTATCCCACCTTGCTGCATTGCCTCAGCAATGTGAGTATTCTGGCCAGCTGTGGTTCAGCTCCTGCACCTGGTCGCGCTGGCGCTGTGTACCCTGCCCTTTTCTTGGCCTGTGGCTCGTTCATGACCACACCCTTGTCCTGTCTGCAAAGGTACGTCTGGTTCCTCACCCTGGCCAGCTCTGTGACCACAACTTGGACCTTGCTATTGGGCTTCTTGACTGCTCAGGAGTCCTTTCTGGTTTTCCTTTAAATTTGCTCGTCTTTTTTTAATATAACTGACCTGTTTTTTAAAAAAGGCATAGAAGTCTATTTAATATAAAAATTCAGTTAGGTCTATTTTGCAAAATACAGTGGTACCTCGGGTTGGGTTGCAAACACCGCTTTGGGTGGCGACCAAGATTGCAGCCATCTCCCCCAACCCCGAGTGGGGAGATGGCCACGATTGCAGTTGTTTTTGTGCAGGGAAGGCGTGTGAGATCAGAGGCGCACCCCTGCAGGAAAAATGGGCACAATCTCGGCCATCCCCTGCCCCCCCAACCAGTATGATCGCACCCATCTCCCTCCCCCAGCGTGCCATTTACACCCGTGTCTCCCCTCCCCCCAGCGTGCCAGGATGACGAGTGCCTGCAGGGATGATGGGCTCGATCTCAGTCATGCTGGGAGTCATGTGGGGCAGGGAGATGGCTGCACTTGTGCTTGGGGTGGGGGGGGGGGATGGCCGCTATCTTTGTTGTTGTCATTTTGCTTCACATTTTTCTGATTTAAAAAATGTTTACAGAACGAATTACCCTTATTTACATTGAACCTTATGGGGAAATTTAACTTGGCTCATGACCAATTTGAGTCAGGACCAGAGTCCTGGAACGGTTTAAGTTCGTGAGCCAAGGTACCACTCTAAACTTTGCAGCACAATAACACTGCTGACGTCTCTTCCTCAGCCACAACTGGTGCTGCAGCAAAAACCATCCACCAGGGCTTCCCATTCCACCTGCATATCAGAACAAATGCAGAAGGTGCCTTTGTGATGCATAGGGAAAGAACCAGTTTCTTTGCAACCATGAATTGCAGGGCATATGTGTGAGGAAGTTAGGGTTGCAACAGCCTTTTGTGTCACTATAACTTCCCCAGCATGAGCGCTCTGGCCATGTTTACTTTGGCTGTCCTTTCTGTTTACTTTAGCCTGTAGGAAGCAGGGCTGTTCTTAGGCGGTTGGAAAACAGCTACTCGCTCCTTAGACCATTCAGCTAAACTATATTTTTATGTGTGTCAGTTATATTAAAAATGGACCAGCAAATCACACAGCAGGGAGGAGCTCAGTTTGCCAGTGTTGCAGTGCCTAACTCACTGGTATGTCAGGGCCCGTGTCCCCAGGCCATCCTCTCTGCACTGTGTCAGCCACTCTGGCTGGATTCCCTCAGACCAGTTCTGGCACAATGTTTTAATGTGCTGCTTTCTTCTGAGGTATTCCAGTTTGTGGCAGATTTGCAGTGCTGCCCTCGGGGAGAGGAGTGGCTTCAGTGGGATGCTGCCAGAGGGAATGCTCCATTCAGCTTTGGCAAAAGGGCAACCATTCTGAGAGGGAGAGATGCCCCATTAGCCCTGCTCAGTTGCTCCCCTGCCTCTCTTGACCCCGTTCCACAGCTTCTCTCTCTAGCATGAGCTCATGACATGACAGCCTTTCATAAGGTCGCCTCCATTCACAGACTAATTGCACGGAGGGGAGAACAGTCCTCTACCTGTAGCACTGCTCCTGTAGTGGGTGTCCCCCCACTGCCCCCATCCTCCCATGTGTATCTTCTCCTCCACCCGCTATGCCTTCAGCATGCACATGGAATAAATCTGGGTGGAAAAGGCTTGGTTTCTGAGTGGACAAACTGCTATGTACAATAATTGGTCAATCAGAATTTGAATCGATGGCTCGATGTGGGTTTCCAACTGTGGCTCATGTGAACTGTGTGGTAGCATGATGTCTGAGCTGGCAGATCATAGTAAGAAATGTAGTTCTGCTATGGGTAGCTGGATGCCTGAGAAAGGCAGCAGGAAATTCCAACAAACAGAACTACATGCAAATCTCCACACTCTAAATACTTGTCGCTTCCCACAAAGATGACAAAGCTTCTGGAAGGGCTCTTCTCTTTAAAACTGGCCAACACTGAAAAGTAATTGCTTCATACTGCCTTCTCCATTCTGATAACTTTCCAGATGTTCTTGATCAGCCTCTGCCAGCCCCAACCAACATGGCTGTCATCAGCAATCCTGGGAGCTACCATCCAAATCATCTGGGGAACGACACATCGGAGGAGGCTGAACCCTGTGAACTATCCTCCCCCCATATGGAAACTGAGTCAGCCCCTTCACAATCCCACGCACTCATGCAGGGCTGGTCCCTGGTCACTCACTGCAGCCAGGTCCATGGACTTAAAACTTTGTCACAACAAAGCAAAGACCAAATTAAGCAAAGCAGCTTAAATGTTAAAAACAGGACCAAGAAGAAAGTCATAGTCATGCAAATACCAAGAGGAACAAAGCTCTGGTAGTCTGCACAAGCAAAAGCAGCCTCAGGAGGGGGCACTTTTGATATTTAGAGGAAAAAGGAAAGTGAGGGGGTTTCCAACCTGCCTTTTTCTGCAAAATTCGGCAGTTTTCTCTGCCAGGCTTCCATTCTCCATCCTTTGCCGTTAAAAGTCTTACTATTTCAAATGCACATCTGCAACCCACAGAGGAAATTTATTCTGAAATGCATAATCCACAGCAAGCACCTTATTTCAGTTATAAACCACACAAGCAAAGCAGCAGGATTAGTCACGTCTAAATGTGTGTGTATGCTACAAAAATAAAATACAGATGTTGCTTGATTAGACAAGCTGCACAGATAATTTCAAGCAGTTCCACAAATGATGTGTGAGCCTGTAGCCAGGCAGGGGTGTGCTTCCCCTAAATGTTCTGTTTTTAAGAAACAATTAAAAAGCAGTTTATAATTTAAAAGATCTGAAACCCTCATGAAGTGCCTCCCTACTTTTTGGTGTCTCCACTAAATTTAAGACTGATCCATGGTATATGCCTATTCTGTGTACCTACATATAATCCTGGTCCCCACCCACTGCCCCAAGTTACAGATGGTAAGAGCTAGACTAAAGGGTTACTGGACCTATCAAGTGCACACACAAGCAGAACAACAGCACAGAAGCTCTTATGAGAGATAAGTGCAAACAAACTCATCTTGAACAGGTATCCAAACCCCCTAGGCCTTGAAGAAGAGAAAGTGACCCTGAAGTCAGAAAACAGATGGGTGACAACCACAAAGGTTCCAAGAAAAATAGAAGTGATGGGACAACAGCTTTCTGACTACACTGTATCTTCTTCCATAGTATACCTTACAATTTTGTATTAGACTCTAAAAAGTATCATCATAATTTGTCTAGGGCCAGAGGGCAAATCAGCAAATAATTAAGCTAGCTTTTGGGTCTCACAGAACTTTTCATCTGCAATAAGGCAAATGGTGGCAGATGAGGGACAAAGAAAGACCACTACCCTCCTTCCCCAATGCAAATGAGGAGGACCAGGCCCACCAGCTTCCCCTCCCCAATCTTTTTGGTTCTATTAGCTACTTATCTTTCCAGAGCTCCTTCTCTTCCGATAGGCTTTTAAAAGATGGTCTTCCACTCCAGAATAATCCTCATGCACTTTTGCTTTCTTAGTGCTGTATGAAACCATTGCATTACTAGCCAATGCAGTTTTTCTTCTCTTTGGTTGTCCTCAAAGACCTTTAGGTGGTCAGTTAGTCAGAGGGAATGAGAGCCACTAGTAAGCCTCAATCCAGGTAGAACTAGCAGGTCTGACTATTTCTAGATGTGTAAAGGAGCCCATTTTCCATGACGGCCTGATCTTCTGTATCTGATGCTGCCAACTGAAAACCTCAGACTGCCAGATGAAAACAGAAAAACTGACTACGGCTGCTTTCACTTTTCTTTCTGCACTGCTTTGTCCCATTCTGCAGAGAAAGAGCAAATAGGGCGGGCTAACAGACAAGGAAAAACCAGTCTGAGAAGACAGAAGTGCATGTGCCTTCTGTGGGCCAGGCATCAGGCAAAGCACTTAAGGCAAAGCATGGCGAAAAGGGCCCCCTCGTTCATAGAACTAATTGTTGGGGGGTTCAAGGTCACTTACCCCAAGCACAAGTGCCTGACTCTGCGCAGCCCTTTACCCCTGAAATCCTGACCCCTGCAGTTTTCCAAAGAAACGGTGAGTGCACCCAGTCACATGATATACATAAGAACCTGAAACAAGAAGTGAAATGCCTCCAAGCCCCCATGCAAGAAACCCCAAGCTGGCATTCCACATCTCACACAAAATCAACCGTTTGCCTTGCTTACGGAAGTTTAATGTTGCTCCCTCAGTTTACATAGCTTAAAAAGAAAGCATGGTGCATCATGGATTCTTCTTTGAACAAGAACTGGAGGACTCCATGCCCACTCTACACCTTCTACCTGCCAGAGGGAGGTGCTGGAGTGCCTATTTTGACTCCGTACTCTGTGCAGAAATGCTTCCTTTTTTCTGTCCTGGGGGTCCCACCACCCAGCTTCACTAGATGAGTGCATGTTCTACTACGGAGAGGTCCTGTCCCCTTTCCTCACACCACATGGAACTTTTTGCATCTTTACCATGACTGTATTTTATTTAACCTACATTTTAGGATTAAGTAACTGTAACCCTCCCAGTCCCTGGACTGAACAGATGCTGGGGAGGATGCTGACATCCACTCCCTATTATCCAGCCTCTTCTCCCAAAGCATTGCAGCCTCCCAAGATCCTCCAGTCATCACTGGAGGAAACAGCCATGAGCAACAGAAGGGGAGCAAGAGGAGGCCCAGAAGAGAGTGGCTCCTACTTTTGGGCTGAAGAAGTGGGCGTTTTAATTAACCTGAGAGCCAGCCCAGAGGCCCAGGAGTCCACACACTATCACAATCCTTTCCCATGGTTTTCAGAGCAGCCGAAAAAAGGGGCTACTTATGCATCCCACCCCAGTCACCCTCCAACCACCCTCTCCTTTGACAGAGCACCCCCTTGCTTGCAGGGTCATTATGCCTGGCCAGACTGCAGGAACCAGAATCTCTCCCTTCCAAGCCCCGTGAGTACACTCGTGGCACATGAAGAGCACCTAGTCACCATTTAGAAAGGCCCCATTCCTCACTCCTTTTACTTGCAGAATGATAGAGCCTTATCCAGCTTGGGCAAGCACATCCAGTTTTGCTCTTCTGCACAGCATTTATTTATTTATTTAACACATTTTGATCCCGTCCTTCCCGATAAACATGTCTCAGGACGGCTTGCAATGATTAAAATAGTAGTATAATAATACAATAATTTAATAATTAATATGTAATAGGCAAAATGTAGAACAAACACATTCATATAACTAATAAAAAGCATGCCCACCATCACTCTCTCTGGACCACCAGGTGTGCCTTCCACCAAAAGAAGCAGGGCTGAAGAGTAGTTTAACTGGAGAAGTTTAACTCCAGTTTAACTCCAGAACTTAACTGACTCCAAGGGGAGGTTTCCAGAAGTGCATGCTGGAATTCCTGAACAGTCATGATACAGCTACCTTCTGCGTTCCTTCCCTGGCTGCCACACTGGAGAAAGGTGTCTTCTTCAAAAGTCTGCAGACCATTGTCAAAGACAAGACCATCTGCTCCTGATCCTGGGTGACTGAGCTTTCACATTGCAGTCACAGCTGATGGTCCACAGAACAGCCAGGTTGAAGAAGTTCAACTACCACCACAGATGCATAAATCTCCCTGTGCAGCATGTCCCTGGAAACCTAAAGGGGTGGTGGGATTCCCTGTCAATGCAGAAAACGTTATCTCAGGTGTGATGGTGCTTTGTTGTCTCCTGAACAACATTGTGAGATGTGTTACTATAGAAAAATGGAAAATGATCCTTTGGTGTTCAACACTGGTCCCAACCAGCCCTCTGAAATTGCCTGCATCAACTGTGGCCAGGGATGAGGCACAGAAGGCCCATGTGGAGCTAAAACCTCTATTCTAGCATGGATCCAAGAATGCTCTTCAACTGGCCATGGGGGGATGACCTACAAGGACTTCCTGTCCTGCAGAAACCATGTGGGTAATGGATGATTGAAAGAAAAGGACGCTGTGGAAGGGTGTGGAGGGGGGTGTTGGGTGGATTGGACAAGCCTCCACACTTGATTGTTAAGGTGGAGGGAGACTCCTTGCCATGGAGGTTTATATTAGATACCTGACACTGTCTCTTGGCGTTTCTTTTGTTGCTTTTATCTGGGTAACACTACTATGTTCTGAAGGAAATCACTTTTTCTCCACTAGCGCCATTGATGCTACTTGCTCCTTGACTGATAGGAGCTTTTTAAGCTCACTTTGACTGCCCCTCTGTCCCAAATAAGCCATATATAAAATTATGCTTGTTACAGTTTTCTTATCCCTTTCCAAGGAAAAAAAGCATGTTGGAATATGTATAATTAATAACTAACTAAATCATTTGAAACTATGATTTTATAGTGACTCAGACCTGAAGTATACCTTGAAGATTTGTAGATGGTATCTCCTGAATTTAAACATGTTCTTATGCTCTTCCTACATGTTAACAGCTAGAATCTACCAGCGGTTCCAGTTAAGGGGAAAAGCCACCTCTTCCTATCTTTTCTGGACCACTGAAAGAGTGGATAATTGAAGGAAGACAAAAAAGTGAGAGGAAGTTACAAGAGGAATTAGATATAAGAACAGAATGATGATACAGCAAAAGACTGAAACAATTAACCAGAAGAGGGACATTATGAAGAGAAATCTCAGAAAACCTGAGGCAAGTAAAATAAAAAACCCCAAATATTTGAAAGCACGCTTTACACATCATGAAAGATAGTTTCCAAGACACCATCAGGTTTTTTAAAGAATAGTTTTATTTGGAATGAATAATGTATTCAATCAATAGGAAAATATCAAATGAACACACTTTCAAAATCAATGATGAGTATTTTAACAGGAATCTGATGAAAATGCAACTTTCATATACAAAGGCCACAATCGCAAGAGCACTTTGCAGGCACATTGCTTGCAGCCGGTCTAGCTTCCTCACTGCCTGGTGGGTGGGGGTGGCAACAGAGAGGCTGCTGCATGGAGTGGATCTGCACCACTCTTCTGCTCTCCTCCACACCCTTTCTCCCTTTCTTCCTCCCTGATTCTCTTTGAGGTTACATCAGGAAATCTTTGCTTGGCTATTCCTCTCTGGAGAACACAGCCTACAATCAACAGGAGAAATCCACAATATCCTTTAGCCCTTGCAATGTTCTCTAAGGTTCAATGGGATTGTTCTGTTAAACCTTTCCAAGAGTGTTAAGCGAAGGACTCTGCATATACCTGGTAGTGATGCCATGGGCACCATCTTTAGCACAAGTGCAGATGCTACACCACAGTAGCTCATAGGAATATAAGTTAGTCTTACTGGGACTAGAGTAGCTGTTTCTAAGAAACTGGATTTAGGTATTTTAGTGCTGGGAAATTTGTAGTGCTTCCTAATTTCACAACCTAAAAATGTAAAGTCCAACTGTCTAATGAAGGTACCAACAAGTGCTTCCTGAACTGATATGCTTTATTAACAGCAGCAGCAGTCTTTAGGGAAATAGGAAGGAGTGCTGTGTTTATAAGATAGTAATTTTCATGTGATATTATTTTTGGAATGATTGTAAATGGCTGCATTACTGAAGGGTTCTCTATGAACCTTGGTAATTAAACAAAGGGATCTTGCTTATTTAAAGGCATTTATATATCACCTGTGATAAATTCCAAGGATGCTGACAAATTATTAAAACAAAGTCTAATCTGATGTTACCATATATTTCTTAAAACTATTTCAAAATGGACCCCATATAGATCAAAACAGGTAATATAAGCCTGTCACAATGTAATTCAATGTTTAATGTAATTCCAGTTACAGGTTTTATTTAAAGAAGAGTAACCAATGGATCATCATAGTATTGGTGGACAAAATTTCATGGTAGTTTTGTCACAACGGTTAAGGCATTACACTTTTTTTGTAATTTCATGATACTCCTTTAAAGTAACAAACTCTATGCTTACTGTAAAGGCAATGTTAGGGCTTTAGGCAAGTTGAAATCAGCACATTTAGTTAAAATAATAAAATTCTGCATTGTAACACAGTTTGGGCACAGTCCCATGGCCCTGACCATAGGTTATCTGGAGCCCCAGCTCTGAGATCCTCCAACTGTGCAGCTGGGATTCTACCTGCAGAGGCCCGGTCTGCCCTGCTTGCAGCGAGCATGGAAGGAACTGTGCTAGTCTGTGTGTCTGGAAATCAGCACTGAAGAGGGATCATGGGCTGTGATGGGGGGAGGCAAGAATGAGGCCGTCTCCCAATGTTGCCCCTCCCTCCTTCCTTTCCCCTCCATGGTAATTCACCTCAGTGGCTGAACAAAGCAACCCAGCTGACACGCAGGGCGTGAGGTGCAGGCTCGCCAAGAGGGCCACTGCTGCACCTTCTGCTCCGCACAGAATGAATCCAGGCTTTGGAAGCTTAGATGGTAAAAAGCCCTTCAAGTCCGCGCCAGTTCTGCTGGCTGCAGCACGCTGGGAGATGTAGGACATTTTTTTGCCTAAGCCTGCATAGGACTGGGCCTTTAGTATGAAGTATTTCAGGCAGAGTTCAGTAAAAATTAGAGAACTCGGAAATACAGGTATGCATTCATTTCAGAGTTAGAGGCAACTTAGAGGCAACTTAACTAATCGAATACTGAAAGAGAAAAAAATTAGATGCAACTTGATCTGTTTATTAAAAAAAGGTATATGCCTAAATAAGGCAAAACATCATTCTCAGATGTAAAGAAATGTACTAGTGGTATTTAAAACTACACCTTAACTAAGTAAAATAGTTTTGCAAACAAAACTAAACTGCCAATGTCTTGCATATGAAAACTGTGTTTCTGTCTCTACATCAAATGTTGATAAAAAGATTCAGCGTTGATTTCTTCTGACTTTATTGCATAAAATCATTTGTATAGGGTTTATTTCATGTCTACTAATCCTGATATTACCCACAACTTTTGATGCTTCAAGTTTTCTGAACAAACAGAAGCAGCATCCCAAGTTGTATGTTGACGCATGGCAGTACTGGAACTCCATAACACTCTTCACTTTTGGCCAATGTTCACTGAATTTCAACCATGCCCTGCTCCCCCATTTATCTTATAAATGGGCCAAGAGATCTGACATTGTCCCGCAGAACTTACCCAGTTGCTTGCTGAGATCCCACAGTGGGATATACAGTATCTACATTCACAAAACTGAATGTAATTTAATAAATAAGTGCATTGTCATAGGAAAAAGTTCTTTCTAGGAGTAAATTAAAGGGTTGATTGAGTACTTTTCAGTTCATACTATAGTATGGAAGGCAGTTTCATCACAAAGATGTGGTTTTTAGGATCACTGAATTTTCTTCTTTATCATTTGGGCTCATTTGGCTTTTAGATGCATTTCTGTATTTAATTCTGTAAATAAATAAAAAAGGAAATGTAAAACAAAAACTCATCCAAAATGCTATGGTACATTTCACCTCATATTCAAAGAAATGGCTTGTCCACAATGCACAAAACAGATTTGACTAAATTCCAAGTGCAAAACTAACATCTGTAGGATTTTTCTTTATTAAAGGTCCAAAAAATACATGTTATGCTAAATACACATTTTTTAAAAGTTCTTCAGCTTGGCTGCTTTATTTTGAACAAAGCAGCTGCCTGAAGTGTTGCTCTGGATTCCACCCCACATCCAGAGCAAATCATCCCCACTGGGAAACTGGTGCAGAGCTCCAGTTTGGATTGGGAACATGATTTTAAATATTCTTTCAAAATAAAATGGCCAGCAGAAACTGGTTTCTTAAAAGGAGTATTTAATTAAATGTGTAATTTAACCCGGAAAAGCCACAAGAGAAATAAATAATGGGAATGTATTTGGTTTGTATATCTTAGGTATCAAGGCTTTTATATTTTCCCTCTTTTCATTTGCAATTAATTTCAGTTTGCCACAATTTTTGTTAGGAATACACTGCTTTGTTCTAATGTCTTTTATAATCATATCAGTTCCCAATGTTTTTACAAGACCCACACCAATACTACTTGGAGTATATGTTTACTTTTATCATGCAAACAATGCACAGCTTACCCTTTAACCCTTAGCATCTGCTCAGTGGTGTCTGGGAGAGGTATACCATAAGTTTCTGGGAGAAACAGGGTCAGGATTCCTGCAAGCACTGTCAAGCTTCCCATTAAAATGTATGGAAGAAATCTATCATAGGCACCTAACAGAAAGTACAAAAGGTCAACAATACTGATAGATTGACTGATTTGTATGCTGTCTTTCTACCAAGGAAATGGCACCAAAGGAAACTTACTGTACAAGTAGATTAAAACAGAAATTAATTAAAATACAACAACAGAATAAATAGCACCAAAACCAAGAGGCCAGCTTATAAGGCCTGCTTGAATAAAAATATCTTTGCCTGCTGGCAGGAGGATAGAATGGATGGAGCCAACCTAGCTTCCCTTGACAGGGAGTTCCATAGCCTGGAACAGCCACCAAGAAGGCTTTTCCTCCTGTTGCCACCAAACACATCTCTGAATGAGGCAGTACTAAAAGGAGGGCATCTCCTTGAGACCGTACGACCCTGGGTAGACTCCCTGTACAACTCTTCTGTTCTATTATTCTATGAATAGGGTGCTGTGAATTGGTCTCTTGGAACAGCAGGGGGTTTGACCTGATGGCCTTCATGGCCCCTTCCAGCTCTACTATTCTATGATATTGTAATGAGTGATTAATGTCCAGATGCTTTACATCGACCGTTTTCAAGCTGAGAACCCCTGAGATTTTGTGGAAGCTTATCAGAGGTTCCTCAACAGAAAGGTCATTGATGGTAGGTCAGCTTCCCCACTTCTGTTAATGTTCTTTTGCAGTGGAAGGGATGAGACTTCTCAGGTGTGATGAAGAACCAAGTATTGGAAAGTGACTTTGTGAAAGGGAAAAGGTCGTTGTAACACTAAAAAGTTAGGGCACTGGCACTTGGCCTGGCAGGAAGTAAGGTGGTGGGTCACTTACCAAGATATACAAAGTAAGGTGAGAAGATGCTGCCAAATCTGGAGGCCATTGAACAAACACCAACTCCCATGTTCCTCACAACTGTTGGGTAGAGCTCAGCGGTATATACATAAACCATGGAAAAGGAAGCTGTGATCCCAAACTTTCCAGCCATCACCAAGATGATAGATACAACACTGAGGTCTGCAAGGGAGAGCAAAGATGTGTGACATCAACTCTGCAGTCAAGCCAGTAACCATTTATCTCTCTCCTGCCTCCGCTGTTACTTGCTTATTCCATACTTTACATATTTTTGATTGTATATCCAGAGATACTAGCCATGTTGGTTTATTTCAGCAAAATACAATAAAGACTCTAGTGACACCATTTATTCTGATGCAACATTTTACTCTTTTCTGTGTGAATTTAGTTTATGATGAAGCAGCAAATCAAATAAAGCCCAAAGCCCACATATTTGTGTTCAGACTGCTGGCATGCTAGGGCAGATTACTATAAAAAGAGAGCTGACAGCACATCCACACACTGTGAGTACCCTTTCTATGTTATTTCAATCTTCAGGCATAATGACCACCCAATGGGACAGACCTCCATTTTCTTGAAAGTTTTAATTGGCACAGGCTGTCAGTAGTTCATCGTGCTATTTCAGACCATGGCATTTTCACCCTGATGTCAAGCTAGATGTTCCTGTGGATTACATCTACAAAAGGAAGAAAATATTTATGCCAAGAAAATGTTCTTACATGTAGGCACCAGCTGAATGAAGAGAAGGACACAGCCTCCTAAGAACAAGCTTCCTACCATTGAATATCGCCGGGGCAGTTGCTGGAGGAGCAGCCAAGACATGATATAAGCTGGGACTTCTATTACTGCCGAAAGGAAGCAATTGACATAGATGTCTCCGTGCAAGTTAGGAGTGTCCAAAGACAGGCCAAAGTAGCCTATGGAAATGACCATCCTGAAAGACAGATCTAGATTGTAATCAGTGTGGAGGGTCTTCAAAACAGTGCTGCAGTGACCTAGGAGCCTATTTTATTTAAAAGTGGCAAAACATGTGGCAACAAGTATCCCATAGCAGCAACTGCCTCAGCTGCCACTGTTCTCATGAGAAACCCTTCCAGAGCTGGGTTCCTGTCACTGGGCAAGGACATGCACCCTTCTCCCCACCACACTCATAAAATCACAGGAGAGGTGGGCCTGCACCACAGAAGTCTGGACATGCTGTGCTGTAGTCTTTTCCGCCTTTGTCAGGAGGAAAAAATGCTTGAACTGGTACACTGTGTGTGCATGCTCCTGGTCTTAAGGTCACCCTGCCCCGGTCCTGTGCTGGAAGCAGGACAAAACTGGAAGTTTGCCAGCAAATTTCGGTGGCGGTGACAGTAGTCTAAAAAGGTCAACTGCAGTGTTAAAATGCAACACACACTTTGTTTTAAATTGAATTTATCTGTTAATCATCACCACTGTAGTTGCTTGGTGAAATCATTTGCACCTTGTTGCTGCTGTCAAAATTTAGCCGTGCACACTGGTGCTGTGGCCCCCAGGGAGGTGTAATTGGCCCCCAAAGCACTGGGACAGGTTTGTGCAACCACACCTGTGCTGGATCCCACCCCCCCCCACCCCCCACCGGCAGCATAAAAGCCAGCAAGGAAGGATAACCAGCTAGGTCAGGGAGGTCCTCAACTGCCTCTTTGCAAGAGGGAGAGGCTCCATGCTGCCTTGAAGAGGCAGTGGTGAGACCACACCTGAGGAAACCTTCCCTTGAACTGGGAAGTCAGAACTTCAGGCTGATAGTAAAGACCCCCTTCCTTGGCAAGGTTCTTGAGATTTGGTTGCCAGTCCACTCCAGGCACTCTTGGATGAAATTGATTATCTGGATCCTTTTCAACTGGGGTTCCGTTCTGGTTTGACATGGAAAATGCCTTGTTGGCCCTGTATGATGACCTATGCTGGGAATGAGACAGGGGAGTGCACCCTGCTGACACTGCTGGACCTCTTGGCGGCTTTCAGTACCATCCTTCTGGGGCAACTGTCTGAACTGGGAGTGGGGGGCACCGCACTGCAGTGGTTCCATTCCTATTTGGAGGGCTGTCTCCAAAAGTGGTGCTTGGGGAATATTGTTCATCTCTAAATATTCTCTAAATTAGACTACGGCAATGCACCCTACACGGGGCTGCCCTGAAGACGGTTTAGAAGCTGCAGCTGCTACAGAATGCAGCAGCCAGCTTACTAACCAGAACCCACAGGTCCAAACTGGTTCTGGCCCGCTTGCACTGGCTGGCTGTATGCTTCTGGTCCCAAACCAAGGTGACGGTTTTAACCTATGGAGCCTTCAGGAGTTTCGGACCACAATACCTGCTGGAACACCTTCCAACGGTGCTCTGCTTAGACATTATGCTCAGCCTCTGGGGCCTTCCTCCAAGTGCACCTCTGAGGCAAGAAGGGGAACACCTTTCTCAGTCATGGCTCCCCAGCTATCGCTCTGTCTATAACATTTGTATGACGCCCAATTGTGCCACAGCACCTCTGGGTGGCTCACAATTACAAGATAAAAACATAATAAAATCACAATAAAAACCAGTAACACACTGAAAATAAAATAACAATAAAATACAAGCAGAAGAGGCAAAACAAAGGTCTTATGGCATTAGTTATTAATTTTTTTTTAAAGGCCTTTGCCTGGCACCGAAAAAGAAATTAAGGAAGGCACCAGGTGAATCTCCTTGAGGAGGGTATTCCAAATATGGGGAGCAGCTGCAGAAAAGGCCCTCCTAGCAGCCATCCCCCTGTCCTCCTTAAGGGATGGCCCCCCTGCATAGATCTCCAACGCTGGATAGGCAAAAACAGGCGCTCCTTAAGATAACCAGGGCCTAAGCCGTTTAGGGGATATATGGAATGACCTCCCCTCTGTGGCCTGGTTGCTACTGAATTTGCCATCTTCTTGGCACCAGGGTAGGATGACCTTCTTTTCTGAGGCCTTTAAAGAATTATTCGGTCACCCCTGGGCTGGATGGCGATCAGCAGGTGTTTCACAGAATCACCCTTTTGTCATTCCTTGTATTGTTTGTTTGGAAGCTCAGCTGTAGATTGGTATAGAAATGAAATAAATAATGAGGCTGATGATCTAAGCTCTACTACCATGTAAACAGATCCTCATCTTGCTCAAGTTTCTGTGGTTCCTAAAGCTCATACATGACCAGCCGCCTTGTCTTAGCAGATAGCAAGACTTCAGACTGCAGGTGGAGGCATGACTGTTTGAAGGCTTCCTCAAATACAAATCTTTCCGTACATTCAAAATTAGCAAACTAAGAAAATGTATTCTAAAAATGTCCCCCTGGTATGTTAATTTTTATGTGGAGTGATTTTTTTAAATGGAGAATAATTTAAATTTGTGACAGGAAGCAATACTGTCTGGCAACAGTGAGAGCTTACTCATTTTATTGTTTCCAATTCCAAGAGAAAGTAGGATGTATCTGTTGTGGCAATCACCCAAACACACAAATAACCCTTTCGTCATGACTTATTAAGGGTGAGTGAATCATAGGAACACATTAAAAATACTAGAGGAATGAAATACTAGAGGAGTAACAAACATTTGTGATTTTGATTGGAGCACCAATATTTGCATATGGTTCTCCATAAAGTGCCACATACACTTCTGTATGCAAAGGTTATGTAAAATGCCATATTATCTGTATGTAAAATAAGCCATTTTATCAACTTAGAGTGGCAGGCTTTCAGAAATGTGGTTCCTGGGCTATGGACATCAGAGAGTGTGCTAGGAGTCTTGCCCAGATACTTACCATAAAATTACACACATGATAGTGACAGAACGTATGTTTTGGGTCCTCACTATGTCCAAAATGTTGTATGTCTTCTGGTCCTGGGAATTAAAATCTTGGATCTATGGACAGGAACATAACACATACATGTGAAACTCTCTTTTTCCCTCCAGAACCGTATCATTAGAATACTTTTTAAAATGGTTGGCAAGTAGTAGAAAATATCAGTTGTATGTCTAGTGAAAAGAAAGCATTCTTGCATCCAAGACCATATTGTTGTCATTTAAAGTTCTTCAAGTTCTTCAATGCAAGAAAAGAGCATTTTTAAATGATAGTTCCTAGAAATGCCGGCATTTAATCAAAATGATCTGATGACCATGCTTTCTGAATTTCCATAAATATATATTATTCTTACATTTCCTTGCCTGCAATTAAAAAGTTTTATAATGTCCTCTGCAAATGTCTGCTTACTTCCCATGCCCACTGCTGTATATATAACAAATTAGATCTCACATGCCTTCAAGGTTAACTAAGGTTACACGGATGCCAACTGAGGACTGCATTTGTGTCCAATCCTAAGCACGTCTACTCAGAAGTAAGTCCCACTTACAGAAATGGAATTTACTCCAAGGGAGGTGTGTACTGGATTGCAATCTCAGATACTCTGAATCATAGTGACTGGCTTTTTAGAGGGAAGGGAAGGCATGTGCTATTCATTTCAACCTGTGTTTTCTATCCTTAAGATTGTCATTATGTGTGCATGTATTTATGGGGGGGGGGAGGGGGGAGAGCGCTTGTGAAAGTGGCAGTGATAGAAAAAGTAGAAAACAAACAAGTGATTGGGATGAGTGGTGCACTCCTTGAGCACTAGGAGTGTGTGGTCAAAGTGTATGTGTTCAGGTGGTGTACGCTGCATAATTTATCTTTTTGTGAAATGGGTGTTCCAGCAGCCATTTTAAGAATGGGCACCTGCACAGCAGCCAGTTTGTGATGGTACCACCCTTGAAACAGTGGAGAATTCATTCTACTCAAAAGTAGATTGTGTTGAGCACTGTGTGTGCACATAAATACACATGGTTCTGCATCTATGTAAGGATTTACCAGGGAACCTTTATTTTAGCCTTTGTGCAAGCTTTATTGTGATTCAAGTGGTCTCCCGAGGACCAACAGTTCTTTGTTCTACCCCAATAACTTCTCAAGCAAGTCTTCAATTAGTTTTCACTGTACCAACTACACGGAAGTTTCCTGCAAGTTTAATGTGGATTTTGAACAACAGAAAATGGAGGAAAGTGTAACATTTTCAGCAGCCATATTCATGGCTACTAAACATGTTGAACAGCATGTAGGTAGTGCCATAAAAATGTGTACTACATCAGGTCAATTTATATCAACATACAGGACAAGTTGAAGACAGTAGCCCTGAGTGCCATTATAGTTATCCCGACTGCCATTTTCTTGATAGAAAGACAAGATATAAATTAAATCATTTTTTAAAAAATCCTGGAGTGTTTTGTAATTTAGAGTTCAATCACCACTCCACTTCTGCTGGCTAATATGTAAAGGATTTGCCTCAGGGCCAAAGCAGATGAAACCGGATCTTCCAACATTTCTATTTTTACTCAAAAGCAAATCTGAAGTGCCCTGGCTTTGATTGGAAGGACAGTGCTATCCCATGAAACGGCTCTTTCCCTGCCAGGAAAAATTTCCAGATATAAGTGAGTTTCCTAGAAAGAAATATGTGATATACATATTCTGTGTGGGAATCAGCAGATAAACAGCAGCAGAACTAAAATCCTATTTAACATAAAAAAATGCTTGCTTGAATAAAATAGTCTCAAGGATCCACTCAGAAGCAGGCAACGAATCTCTCTTGAGAGACTATTCCAGTTTAGATATCCCTGACTGAAAGCCTTCTCCTGTCCTTTCCAGCCAATTTTCTGTTGGCTAAGCATCTGTGATATAAGTCAACAGGATGACTGCAAACAAACTGTGTAGGGCAAAAAATATTTTCAACTTAATCTTGTTTTACGGTGAAGTCTTGGCCATGCATTTGGTTACACATGGCTGCCTTCTCTTGCATCACCGTACTGAATCTTCTTATTTATGCTTCTGATGTTTCTTTTTTACCCCTTCAAAAACCAAGTTAGATCTTATCCAGAGCCAAGAATCCAAATTATATGCAGGCAGAAGCCAGCTGAAGAGTTAAGTGTGACTTCTCAAGCACCTGTTAGCCAGGTTAAACATAACCTGTTATGTTTGGGTTGGGAAGTTTACTGCTGATCATGAGTTGCCTAAAGGCTTATTCTGAGGATCAGTTCAAAGCATAACCTCACCTGCAATTTTAGTCTATGCAAAACAGTTTTGTAGTACTAATGAAAAGCTGGTTGGAAGGTTTATATGTGCTACTGTGTGAGCTTGTGTATGTGGACGGCTCCACTGCATCAACATTCTGTGAAGGAATATCATATGCTCAACACAGAAAGAGGTTTGGCCTAGAAAGAACCCTCCAAAGGCCCTGAAACTGTCTACTCACTAGGTGAACTGCAGAGAACCACTCTGACGTCTCACCTCGGTAATGAGCCTGAAGACATACCCAGTAAGCACAGCATTGACAATGTGAAATGGTGGTATTTACTGGAGATATTAAAAGCCCTATCCAGAATGTTCCTAAGACATCTGCCCAGCCTCATTCTAGTAAACATGCTAAGTTGTAATGGTCTCTTGGCTGGGACAGATTTACATATACCCCATAATCAGGGTTACTATGGTCTATGACTTGGGAAAATGACTTCAAAAATAGGGAAGATATCTATAAACCTGAGCACCCAACAAGCAGGAGCTGTGCATCTGCTATGCTACAAACAGATAATCTGGTAAAAGCCTATCATATATAACTTTAACACACAAAATATGGGAATGGTGCTGCATTGTTTTAGAAAGCTGGGAAACAATGCCAGGTTGTTGCCCAATCACAAGATTGAGAGTGCCTTTTTATATCTGCAACACAGCAAGCAAATGAAAGTAACTCATTATGAAAGGGGTTTGGCAGGTTTTATCACATGGTGCAGAGTGTTTTCATAGGTGTTACCATACCCAAATGGAGGAGTCAGGAAAAAACTGGACAACTGATGAAATACAGGCACAAGTTTACCTCAACAGGATCAAATATTACTGCTGGTGCCGTCACATGGTTCTTTGCTGCAGCTCTCCGGATGATGTCTTCCGCTTCCTGAATCCTTCCCTGAGACAGTAGCCACCGAGGGGATTCAGGAATGAACCTGCAGTGTTTCAAGGCAACATCAATGCAACAGCCAATGCATTTATCCCATATATGCCGCCATGACAGTAAAGAATTTAAATATTGCCCTCTTCCTACACTTTAAAACAAACTCTGCCATGGAAAAAGTGGTTCCTATTAAGAAAGCTGGGTCTTTAAAATATTACAGGAGTTGGACTACAGTTTCAATATATTGTGAAATATATAAGGGATTATTTCATGAATAAAAACCAAAGCCTTATGCATGAAAACCAACATGTCATAAAAAGCTCCAACCAGAAAAGTACTATTCCATTGGTGGAAACTAGGTCCTATCTTCATAGGATATGACCTAGGGCAAAATACAGGAGCATCTGTTTGTTTTGTTTAGATATCAATAACAGAATCAACATCATGCTTGTAAGTATGAATCCTGTTCACTTCATGAGACTTTTAGTTTGCATGGGTCACGCTCAGAGAATTGAATATGCTCCCACAGTGGAAAGCTAACTTGGAAAAACCAAAAAGTGCCCGTGAAGGTGGAAATAAGATACACCATATTACCAGATCCAGATCAGAGATATTAAAGGTGAAAAATGGGAGCCAAAGGAAGAATTATATATTTTGAATTGTGGAAATGTGAATGGATGGCTTCTAAAAGGTTAAGACGTAAGATATAGGAAGGGAAGGAACAGCAAGGAGGCCATCAATCAATCAGTGATTATTCACAGTTGCTAAAAAGAAGAAAAACTGTGGGCTACAGGACTGGGAGACACAGGTGATCTTCCCAGCAAAAAGCAGACAAAAGATGGGAAAAGTGACATTCACTGTCTTCAGGGTCATACCTGCCTACCTGCTGTGTCATGTCTTGCACATGCACAAAGGTCAACAACCTCCCATACCTATGCAATTTCCTGCCTGATAGCTTTATGAACTTGCCCTGAAAATCAAATCAGGATATTTTATTAAACAAGGTGGTATATAAATGCCCTGTGAAAACACACTTGTTTAGGAACACTTTGTTTTTTATTTGCTTAAAACATTTATATGCTTGTAATAAATGGTAATTAATCATGATGCTGCTTCAATTTATTGATTTTAGTGTTGTTATAGCTCTATTTGTTTATAAAGGTATACTTTAAGCTGGGATTTCAAGCTCTTTACAGATGCTATTATATTAGGTGTGGTAGCTTGCAAATTATGGAATAATCCCACCTGCCTGAGGCTTGCCTGGCACTAACTTTACTGTCTTTTCAGCATGAGACTAAGACTGTCCTCTGTGCTGAGGCATTTAATGGCTTGAAATAGCACTGGGGGCAGTGGGGGGGGGGCGAGCATTGTTGGCTGTTTTGAGGAGGTCAAGCTGCATGACTATGTCTAAGCATTTAAGCAGTTAAAATTCAGCCTTACATTTTTAATGAAATGTTATGATATGTTCTTGTCACTGACATTTTATTTTGTATTTTATAATGGTAGTACATGACCCAGAGAGCTTTTGCTATTGGGCGATACAGAAATACCGATGATGATTATGATGTTTAATACTAAAATGAGCAAACAAACTGGCTGCTTTGTTAAATGAGATTGTAAATATAAATTGAAATATATAATTTACTATTAGATGTTAATATAAATTCGTATACACTCACATTCGCTACACGCAGTCTTCAAAGTGACATTTGCTGTCCTATAGGAGAAGCTTCCCTTATAGCTGCAAGGGGCTGGGAAGGTCCACAATCAGATCCCCTTCTCTGCTTTGTGTCTGGGTGCAAAGGAGGGGATCCATAGTATTCTATGGTGCCCCAGATGCTATCTAAGGACCATAGGACAGTTCCCTAAATTATTTGGGTTATGAACCCTTACCTTATTTTAGTTTATGGGCTTGTTTTGTAAGGGCCTTCCAAGGAACACCAAGATCTGTGATTGTAAGCAAGACCAACTGACCTCTAGTATATTTTAGCAGTGTTCACAAAACAGTAAGTCATCCTATAATCACTTACCTTGTAGTAAGTTCTACTGAACCTAGCGGGATTTACTTCTGAGTAAACATCACAGTAATTGTACTGTTAATGAACCCACATAAGTTAAAATGTCTTGGATATAATGTGGCTATTGGGTGGTACAAAAATGAAATAGAGATGCACTTTCAAGAAACAAAGCAGCAGCATAAAGGAGTTTAAGGATGACGGTAGCCATGATAGATACATTTATTTGAAACTGGCCTTGTTACTGGCCTTATAGGATTGCAGTATAGAACCGTTGCATGTAAGACCTATGATTATGTTGTTCTTAACCCACCACACCTGTGGGTCATGAAAGTACCTGGATGGGCAGGCTATTGTTCAGTACAAATGATTAAATCCAGAGTACTTCATTTGATGTAGCTGTTGAAAGAACTAGAACTATATAACAGAAGTTACATTTCAAGGCAGGAAAACATAATTTTCAATATGCAGAGCATGATTCTGTACAGCAGGACACTTGGCACTGAAGCTTGGCTGCCAGAATAAAGCCAGGAATAAAAATGAAATTAATCTATATGAGGGCTAGGCTAGGCCACACCAATACTATCTTGATGCAAGCATGCATACAGGTCAATTGTAATGTTGGTTCTGCCTTGCACATTTTTTCAACGTATTATTGGTTTGTGTCAGAATTTAATTGTGCAATCCTATGACCACTAGACACTGTCTAAACAGTCACAGGATTTGACAGAGTCTCAGCTCCAACTTCAGAAATGCATTCCGAGGTTGGAAGTCGGACCCCGGCTGTGCAGCATCGTCCCCTGTACTTGCAGCTGGCATGGTTTCTTCCACTCCAGCTATGGCTCTGAAATGGCAAGTGCTGCTGAAGCTGGTATGTGTGTATATGTGGAGGGGGAGTCCATGTGGAGGGGAGGCGTGAGGCTCAGCTGAGGTGCACTGCCCCTTCCAAAACCCCTCAGCTTTGCCTCAATCCCTCCTATGCTTGAACAGGAGCAAAGGAGTCAGGCTGATAAAATCACTCATACAGTGGTACCTTGGCTCACGAACTTAATCCTTTCTAGGACTCTGGTCGAGACCCAAACTGGTCGTGAGCCAAGTCAAATTTCCCCATAAGGGTCAATGTAAATAAGGTTAATCCGTTCTGCAACTATTTTTTTTATTCACAAAAATCTGAAGCAGAGTGACAAAGAACAACAAAGATCATGGCCATCTCCCCCACCCCCCAGAGATCATGCGGGGTGGGGCGGGTACGATTGTGGGTGCACTGGGGAAGAGGCGGGCACGGCACGCTCAGGCAGGGAACACGGGCGCAATCGCGGCCATCTCCCCCCACCCCCCCCAGCACCACCATGATCGTGCCCATGCAGGGAAGGCAGGTGTGCTCACGATCATCACCCAATACAGAGTTTGCAACCTGCGGCAAAATTTTTCAGAAATTTCTGTTTGCAACCTGATTTGGTTGTGAACTGAAGCGTTCGTGAGCCAAGATACCACTGTATATGTCTTCTGGAGGGTGGGAGAAACTAGGGGACAATCTTTGGCTCTGCCTCCCTTCTGCACTCAACTGAATGACAGGAATTCTCCCAGTTCAGAAGCTTATGGGCAGCCAGATGGTTGACTTGAGTCATGGAGCTTCCTCACTAAGGGCACTGGCTGACACCGGTTTGGCAGGGCTTTCCAAATGTAAACACCCTTATTGTAAGGTACACTCACCACCACAGTGGAATGTACAGCAGCCCAGGCACAGTAAGAGCCAGTAGCAGCATCCGCCAGTCTCTGATGAAGTAAGCACACAGTGGCAGGAACATGTAGCCAAATGCATAAAATATGCAAACACCTAAAGTGCAGTATATAATACGGACTGATTTGCCCAGAATTTCGGTACCTGTTCAGAACAAGTGAATGTTGATTAGCATTGTAACTAAAACACATCCCACTATATAAGACTTCTTGAAACAGCCTTGACCACCTGGGTGCCCTCCAGAGGTTTGGGACTACAACTCTACAACTCTCAGAAATCCAGATCATTGGCCATGCTGGCTGAGGGTGACTAAAGTTCAAGTCCAAAACAACTGAGGAAGGCTGCCTTAACGTGTAGAGTTCAACAATGAGAGAACATACTAGGAACCTTAGAACACCTTAAGAATATCTGTTATTGCTATTGAGATGTGCCATCAAGTTCTTGAACTTATGGTGACCTCTGAATGCCTTCCAAAATGTCCTGGTTTTGACAGCTCTGCAACTCAAGGCTGTGGAATTGATCCATCTCACAGTTGGTTTTCCCCTTCTTCTGCCTTCTACTTTCTCCAGTGAGTATTGCCTTCAATTAATGTGCCCAAAGTATAACAGCTTCAGTTTCATCATACTGTCTTATGCCATGTGTGTTTATTTCAGACTTGTATTGTAGGTATGCAATAACCTACCAGTTTATACTTTTCTGCAGAGCAAAGTCTTTAAAAGGTAAACCTATGTTCATTGTCAAGCCTAGCAAAATTGACAATGCTGATTGGAGGGTGGAGTCAGTAAGGAGGCATAAAAGAGGAACCACTCACTGAGAAAATGTGCCGCTGCACTTAAGATTTATTTATTCCATTTCTATACCTCCCAACAGCCAAAGCTCTCTGAGCAGCTCACAGCAATTAACCAAATACAATATCCCTCCTTGTACAAGGAACTCAATGTGGTTTACAATGTTCTCCTCCTCTCCATTTTATCCTGACAACCACCACCACCCTGGGAGGCAGGTTAGGCTGAGAGGCAGTGACTGGCCTAAAGTCACCCAGGCGGCTTCATGGCTGAGTGCAGACTAGTGCCCAGGTCCCCTCTGCAGCCTCTTCACCACTATACCTTTCTAATATTTTTCCATAGAGTGTTACCTTGTCTAGTGTCAAGTCTTTGTTTTTCCTAAGCTTTTGCTTCAAATATTCAAAAACAGTTCTGTGGGAATAGTTTATCATGCAGGCATCCTAGATTGCAATCCCTATGCACACCTAAGTGGGACTAATTCCCATTAGACACAACGGGACTTACTTCTGTGTCAACTGTGCTATTAGACTGTACTATTGGTTTAACTGATGCCATTTCCCAGAGAAGTTCAATCCCAACCTCCTCCAAGTAGTTGCTACAAATTATTAGCATGGCTACTTACCAAGTACAAATGCTGCTACATAATTAGAGATTTGCCCCAATCCAACAATGAGAAAGAGGATGGAAAACATCTCCCAGCTTGTTGAGAAGACTTGGAGGAAGCTAAAGCCAGTCTGAATCCCCATTGTTATAAAGAGTACAGTCTTCCTACCAAACCTAGCATGGGACAAAGATAAACAAAACAATAAAAGATTAGGGAGACTTTGTAAAGACAATAAAAAAGCATGGACCAACTCATTTTCATCAAGCTTTCAAATGCCTGGAGCAATGTCCTCACTTAAGATACATGAAGAATGATCAGCACTGGATTATCCTCACTGAAAGTTAATTACAGGTTTGATTGGAAGGCTCCATTCAGGATTGAAAGGATACCTATGCATTTTCAGAACCCCCTCTTGTTCTTGTTCCAGTTCTCCAGATTTGGGCAGAGAGAAGTCAAGTAATTTTTCCTATCTGAAAGTTTCTTGCTTGTGGGACAAGGATGCCCTGTGAAGACCAGTGCTCTATCCCAAATGCACTTGTGGCATGAAATCAGCCTCCTCAGATTCACCTCTGCAAGCTAGTCCCTTCCCTCAGGTTTCAAAGATGAAATGTACAGCTATAACCTGAATATGTATACCATGTTTAATTCCAATCAATGAAGAAATTATTACATATGTACAGATTGCTAAGTAAGGAAATTAAGTAATGTCACCAACAACACCTCACTGTGACCCTTTAATTACTCCAAGGTGACAGAATGGCATTCATATCTGTGATAGGTTCATCTGATATGTAAAGAAAAATATCAAAACAGATCAACTTTGTTTTGAGGGCAGCCTAATTTGGAATCCATTTGATACTAGTTGGAATTATGGCAGGGAAAGTTGCAAGTCAAAGTTAACATATTACAGGACAATTCACTACAGTTTAAAATCAAACTGAATGTTAAGAGCTGTGTATAAAAAGGAAACATGTATACGCACTTTACCTGTCTGAGAGCTGACCGGACACAAAGGATCCCAGCAGCACACCCACAAAGAACAAAGAGGTAGTTAGCGGTGATTTCCAGTCCTGGTTACAGACAAGGTTCCACTGCCAGAGAAAAGAGAGTTTTAGCATTGTAACTTGCAGATACAACATATGACCCAGTTGCTGAAATCACCAAAGAATAATTTATTAGGACACTTTCCTTCAGAGGAAAATGTTTAAAAATTTGCACAGTTATCAACAAATCAAAATTCAATCTTTTTATCTAAAAGCTATTTCCCAAAATTCCTGTTCAATCTATCTGTTGAGGCTCACAGTACCCCTTCACCAACCAACCAACCCAGAAGTCTAAAAGTAATCTAATTTGGAAAACTGAGTGTCAGCGTCAAACTCTTCAGCATGATGATGGTTCAAATAAAAATGAGTCTGTAAATAACCAGCTGCTTCTGCATCTAGGTAACAGGTAGCTCATTTAAAGAATTCGTTTTGTTTTATGTTGGGAGCTTGTGTTTCACTAGACAGATTTGAAACGCTATTCTTTCTAAACCAGTTTATCAATAAAAAAAGAAAATGTCTAGAAAATGAGAAGAAAAAGGGAAGAGGTGCAATGTAAGCATGCCTTACATCCTTTTTCAAAAAGAGGTAAAAAAGGATTCAGGACATCTGTTTTTTTTTTTTTTTTTTTGCTTAGCAATGTAAATCCATTGTTGAACATGTGTTTTCTATGTGTTTTTTCTTTAATAACCTCTACCACAATGTGCCCAGGTGTTTCCCTTCTGTTCCACTCTCACCTTTCCTTCATTAAGTAGGAAGGCCTGAAGATGGCTTCAGAGCCCATCTCTTCCCTTCTTACCCCAAGAGTCTTTTGCAGCCTTTTCTGGCTGCTCCTTTTAGTATACCGCTCCTAAATAACTGCATTCAAATTGATGAGCCACGGACTGTGCAATGACAGGCACATACTGGCAGCACCAATGTCTTGAGAGCCGGTGTGGTGGTCAGAGTGTTGGACTAGTGACCTGGGAGATTCAGGTTCTAGTCCCCACTCAGCCATGAAATTCCCTGGGTGCCTTTGGGCTACTCACTCATTCTCAGCCCAACCTACCTCACAGGATTGTTGTTATTAAGTTACAATGGAGAGAAGAAGGGCTATGTATGCTGTCTTGGGTTTTTCACAAGAGGAAAGGGGCAGGATAGAAATGCAGTTGTAACAACAACAACAACAACAACTGTCTCCTCATTTGCTTCAAGATACTGGCATTGGTCATGCCTGAAGAGACATTGTGGCCTCTTGTCTCTTGAAGCTCCATATGGCACACTCATTTTTTTAAAAGAATCTATTACTCAGTGGTAATTAATATACAGGTAGTCTCTGGGTTACAGATGAGTTCCATTCCTGAGAATGACCTTAAGTCCTGACAGACCAGATTCTGCCTGACAGACCAGATTCTAAGGATATCTCAGGGGAGAGACACAGTAATTATGGGAGATTTCAATCTCCCAGATATTACTTGGGAGACTCACTCGGCAGTGCCAGCCAGGTCACGTTGCTTCCTAGAAGCTATAGAAGGTTTTTCACACAGAGGGTCCGAAAGGCGACGAGGGGGGGGAACATCCTTGACTTGGTCTTGACCAATAGAGAGGAGCTGATAGATGAAGTACAGATTAGGGGAGCTCTGGATGGGAGTGATCACTCCATCCTTTGCTTTGACAACAGGGGACAGGGGACAGGGGACGTGCAGCAGGTTGAGCACTAGAAGCTGGGACTTGAAGAGGGCCAACTTTGGCCAACTGAAGGCCAGACTGGGGAATGTCTCCTGGGATAGGTTACTGGAAGGTAAGTGAGTTGAGGAGGGGTGGATGGCACTCAAAAGGAAGGTTTTGGAGAAGCATTTCTGAAACAGTTATAAATTGTTCCATCAACAATAAGGTACACAAGAGGCACAAAGAGTTATCTGATGATGGTGACTGGAAATGAAAAAAGAATTCCAGGGTAATATTGGTGCATTTTTAAAGAATTTTAACTTATTAGTATAAGGAAATTAAAGTTGCATTTATACAAACTACTTATCTATTACCTTGTTTTTAATAAAATTGGGTAATAGTTTGAACTGTGAATCTGGCTGCATTTACTGTTGCTTCATAATGTGCTAACCAGAAGTGATTGTAATGAGAGGTAATACCAAGATATTGCACTGTTTAGCTTCCTTGGTTTTGTTTCTGTTACAGTTCCAGCTGAGTTTTTTCCATTTTCTTGCTAAGACCAAAATTTTAGATTGTTCATAATTTACATGTAAGTTGTTGAATTTTAAATATTCTACCCTTCCGTCATGAATGATGCAGAGGGTCTTCACGTAACAATGAAAACAAAGTTGATTTGATTTTTTAAATATTAAAATGTTTTCAGATGATTAAAATATAATAATTTTCCAAGAGCAATGGACTAAAGTGTAGATTACATTATTTGCAGTCACATCAATTACCACTTGACCTAATAAAAGCCTTATTGAATGGGGTTTCTGACACTGGCACACACATTTGCAAATCTGTTGCACCCATAATTGTAATACACATTTTTTCTATGTAATGAAAACGTAACTAAAATAATAGACCAGGTGACTGAGCCAAAGAAACCTGCAAATTGTTAACTGGAAAAAAACAGGGGTTGTTTCAGTGCCATCTGTGTGTGTGTCTAAAAAAATGAGACCTGCCACAAATGGGACATTGTGGAGTGCCCACCAACAGCAACGATCAATTCCATCCAATTTCCACCTGCTCTCCCAACACTCAGCCAGCATTCCATGGACAATGAGCACACCGAGGTTCGGATGCCTCTGAGGGTACACTGAGGTATTAATGCTGCCCCTGCACTAGTGGGATTTACTGCTAGCACCATGGGAAGCTAGCAGATCTTGAACGAAATGGAAGCAAGCAGAAACACTTCTTTCTGGACCGCGACAGATCACTGGGCCTCTTGCTAGAGGAGCTCCAGTGGCCCCTCTCATTTCTCCTGCAGGTATCTCAAAGGATACTCTGCAGGAGTACCAACATCCCCCCACCCACTTAAAAGTGGAGGTGGACAGAGGGAGGAGCAAGGGAGCAGGGGGTTGCTGACAATCTCTACCCAAATGCATGAATAGACCGCGTGGGTTGTGGTGAGGGCTGCCAGGGCAGCTGCCAATTTTGTTTAAGCCACCTCTGCCATGTTTCCAACTTGGTCCTCCTGTCTGGTACTGCTGCTGTACGGGAGCAGCACCAGACCAGGGATGGGGAGCAGCATGTGCTGCCCCTGCTGGTGCTGCAGCCACTCAGCAGCGCCAATGGATGGGAGAGCCATGCCTTAGAAGGGCACCCTGCCTGCCTGGTGCTGCACTGGACGGGGTGAGCCACAGTTGGCTCGGGTGACTCACGAGTCAGCCAAGCTGATATTCAGCCCCCGCTGTGACTACCATTCCCAAGGGATGGTGGCCACAGCAAAGAGGCAGATGCAGTCAGCTCAGCAGTTTCCACCCCATCCTGCCCCTTGTGGCCAGCTACTTAGAGCAACAAGGGTTTCTTGCCACCCTTGCTAAATGGCAGCTACACCTAGGGGTTACTGTTAAACCCTACAATAAACCATAGCCTGTTGGAGTTGCACTTAGAGAATGACTTATAAGCCACCCTTAATAAATCATGGCAGGTTCACAAGATACAATGAGGGCAGCTTGTCATGCTTTGTGAACCTGGTCTGTATGCTCTAGTGTAGCCTTCTCCAAGCATCAAAGATGCTTTGGAGTACAACACTACTCAGCATTACAGAGCATTGGACAGCAGCTGATACGAGTTAAAATCTAGCACATCCTGTGACCACCTGGTTGTGGAAGGCTGTATCTAGTCTTCTGAAGAAATAACCAATAACCTGCATGACACCACTTTAATTAGTCTGCTACTATTGAGAATTAAATGGCCATATCGCAGTATCCCAGAGACCAGCAAACACACTGGCTTAGATCATAAATTGCACCTTGATTCATGTAAGGGAGAGGTTGATTTTGCCTAACCCCCACTCCCTTTATCCGCACACCCCTTGCTTCTTCAGACCCTGAGGCAAATCTGGAGGGAATGGTATGCAGAGACTCAGAGAAAGTGGGAAAGCTCAGTTCTATGAACAAGAACCCTCTTCTGCTCATGGAAAGTAAAGATCCAAGCCAAGGTATGTTTGGAATCGTGTGCAAATTCTCCTAACAAGAGTTTAAAATAGGCAACTTTCAGAAAGCAGAGTATGTGATTCATATTTATTGCATGAAAGAATAGAAATGGGAGATGAGAAAAATGTGGACCTCAGGTGGCTTCCACCTTGTGCCTAACCACTCAGTAAGTTGTCACACTCAGCTAGAAATGAACACTGGTTATTCAAATTTTTCTGAAGCATGTCAAAATGTCTTTTGAATTGTAGCCCATCAACAGTTGTGCAATTGCTATGCAAACAAAATGTTTGTTTAGCTTGCAGAAGTTAGAATTATAGTATAACCTAGCAGTGTTGCCCAGTGCTCAGTACTGAATATAGCAAACCAACTCAGGGAAGAGCTATTTTCATTCTCCAATAGCCTCTAAATAAGGTTACTGAAGTTCACTAAGCTAGACTGAAGGGTTCCTAAAATGCTAAACCCAATGCTTTTTCTCAGGTAGAACACTGGAAGCAGTAGCAAAAGGTAATCAGGGTGCACTTCCTGGCCATTCATTTCAGATCTCTCTCTCTCTCTCTCTCAGACACACACACAGTGTTTTAAAGGTAAATTAGGTACTGACAGTCATGAGCTGCTGCTTTTCATCTCAGGCCAGATATTGCATAAAGTCACAGAGATTAGAAGGGTATTGCATTGCTAATGGAAATATGTGATAACAGCTTAGCAACAAGGTGTGATACAGATAGTTATTCCGAATGTGGCAACCACTTCACTTTCAGGGAAGAAAAACAAAGAAAGAATAATTATTTGGGATATATTTGGATATTTTACTACCACAAGTCACATTCAAATTTAGTAAAATGCCCCCACCAAAAAACTGCATGCGAACATGGGGCATTTTTTTACCCCCAAACTTTCTATTGGTTTGTTATGCGCCCCATAACAAAAATCAGTAATACCTTAGGATTTTTTGATATTGTTGGTTCCAAGCATTATTTGGCTTTTGGAAAGAAAATTCTATATTGCTACTTGATTTGCCTTCTTGGATCAATTTTTGTTAGGAAGAGTGTGCCCCTAGATGACATACTGACGCAGACAAAACAAAAACAACAATGCTAAAACTAAGTATTCTGTTTAGTTTTTTTTGGGGGGGGGGATTAAATGAGATTCAGCTAACACCAAGCTAACAGCCTTTTAATAGATAATGAATCACTAGAGTGTTTCAGTGAATCCATGTTCAGCTTGCAATTCTACCTACACAGACACAGGTTTTCCACAGAGACTATAGTTAAAATTATCCTTAACTCCAGCTGGCCGCAGGACAACCCCCTGCAGCGGGGGGGGGGGGGGGGCGGAGAGGAGACCAAGGAGATCCTTGCTACCAGATCCTTGGGGCCCATCGATATTTTGGGCCCTTTTGGGGGTCTGTCATATTTTGGGTGTGTAAGATGACCCCCAATTTTTGCTTTGCTATTTTTAGTTTCAAGGGATGTCTTATACACCGATATATGGTAATAATGTGGGGAACAGATGACCAGGAAGTACGCTTCAGAAAAATACCAATACGTACTGCCATATAAGGTGACTTGTGTATAAGATGCAGTCAGTATTTTGTGGTGCCCATTTATGTTGGGTGTACAAGATGACCCCTATTTTTTGCTTTCCTATTTTCAGTTTCAAGGGTTGTTTTATACACTGGTGTATATGGTAAGATAGCACATCCACTAAAGCATTCTTGCATGTCTGTGTATATTCTGCTTGCTTTGACTGATGAATGCTCTATCAAGCTGGTTTCTCTGATTAATGAGTACACATTTAAAATTCTTGCTTGTGTTTAATAAATTACCCTACTCTTGGAAAAAAACTGTGTATGAGTCTGTGGAGTCCTCTGACCAGTATCTAGTGTCAAAGGTCCCTTAGAAAAAAACATTAGAATTTGTAATACACCTTTAGAAAACATGTACATTTGTAAGCACAGTGAGAGGACCACATTTAGTAACAATCTAATGGAATCTGGACTATTGGACCTTCATTTCAAGTCATTTCAAAACCTAACTTTAAAAATAACGATCAACTAACATTCTATTCAGCACACAAAAGCATCATTTTACTGACTATATACTGACAAATGACTTGGTCTTTTTCAATCTTCCTGAAAAATTTGACAGATTATATATCCATATTTATTCTTATGCTTACGCCTTGCAAAGAGTTGCATTTGTTTTTAAATTTAAGCTTTACATGACATTAATGTAAGCCATAAGAGGGAGAAAACTGACTTTGGTTTACCTTTGCACATAAGCAGTATATTATTTCTTATTAATTACTGAATGATAAAAATAGGTTTGATTTTCCTGGAAAGATCAAATTTGTTCATGCAACATTATTGTTTAGCTATGGCACATAACAGGTGTAAGATGAATTCAAGAAGCAGTCCTTTCAGAAAACTACTCAGCAATTCCCCAGATGCCTTTGGCAGGTAGGAAAGAAAAGGAGTATCTGACTGGATTCACACAAGATAACCCAGCAGCATGGCTTGTTAACTATGTTCAAGCCACTCTGGCTGGAGTCAAACAACATGACAAGCCATACTTGGCTTATAACCCACCATAGCTTCTCATGCTGTGTGTATTTAGTCTCAGTCAAGACTACAGATGACACTCCAATCACATTCCTCACTCCCTGTAGAATGGAGGTGTGGATGGAAGTACAATTCTAGTATTCTCAAATTGCCCATAGAAAGCAGCCAGTTAGGACACGGAGGATGTGGGTAACAGGTCTCAAACTGTATCGACTCGAGACATAGTTTTCCTAGATGTTACCTAAAGCTGCTTCTCAGGCAAAGGTCACCCTGGCTAACTGGGAAGAGAAACCAAGGTAGACAGCCAAGCAGGTGGCAAACTGGCAGGACTGAGCCAACAAATTAAAGAGCAGAACAAGTTTAAAACTGAAAGTTGGAAAGTAGGTGAAAGGCTACAGAACTTACACAATAGCTCCAGGAAACATACACACACATTGTATAAGTGTTTCAATGTTCCTCATTTTTGGTTATCAAGTGCCCATTTATAACAAGTTTTGGCAAAACAAGTGGAAAGGAAGTGAATCTCTGCCAAATCCCTGAGAACTTTTCATGAAATTCACCTTTTGGTCAACAAGTTGCCATCTTTGTGCCAGTTATTTTAATCTGCACTGGCTCAGATTCTGAATGGCAACATGGGGTTTTTTGAGCTATTTTTTAGTTCTTTATACTAACAAGTAACTGTAAGGTTAAGAACAGGTAAAGGGATTTTTAAAAACTGGGGCAAAGAGCATGTCTCTAAATGGTAGAGAACTGTAAGGGAGGGGTAAGGCAAGAATGTTAATAAGTTAAAGGGAACTGAGTTATTTTATCTGTAAATATCATATAAGTTTAATTTAGAGGGGTGTGTGTGTGTGTGTGTGTGAGAGAGAGAGAGAGAGAGAGAGAGAGACAGACAGACAGACAGACAGACAGACAGAGACAGAATTGCCCCTGATTCCTAAACTCATTATGACTGGGAACCATTTATATTTGGCTCTAATCTATTTGATTGTGGTTTCCAATTCTTTATACTATGCCTTATGGTAGCTATTAAAAAAACCAAATAGATAGAACACATATTCTGCTTCTAATGCATTAGTGAAGCAAAGCAACATGGGAGATCACACTATGTAACAGCATAATCCTATATATATTTACTCTGAAATAGATCCCACTGTAATCAGTAATGCTTAGTCTCAAAAGCGAGTGAGTGGCAACTGCTCCATTTCCTTTCAAAAATGCCACTGTTCCACCAGGAAATGTTTTGGGCAGTGGAGAAGAGGAGAAGTTGGGAGAGCAAGCAAGACAGTGGTGAATGCAATTGTGGAAGATGAGCAAGCAAACTGATGGCAGTGGCTGCAGCAGTGGCAGGTGGCATAGGGAAGACAGAGGTGGCTGAAGATGAGGAGAAGGCAGTTGTGAAGGCAACCAGTAGGAGCGGGGAAACAGCAGGAAGGAAGGTGGTTGGAAGCACCATGCCCGAGGACTCCCAGAATGCTGTGGCTAGCTCTAAGTACATCAGCATAGATAATGCTATTTCACTGAGAAACGTTTATCTAATCAGATGAGATATAGGGTTAAAAATACGCTATATGACCAAAAATGTTAGTTGTTACTAGCAGTATAGTTTTACTGATATTTTTCCTTGATACTTTTCTAATATTTTGAGTTTAAAAAATCTTTCCTCAGAGACCAAGGACACATTTCTGGTCGTGGAGCAAGGATTCAATGAAAAATAGCTTGCAGAAGTAAAATGTCCTCACAAATTTGTGTGCATTGTGGGTGTGTGCTGGATGAGCAATGCCACAAGAAACTTTGTTATTTTTGCTGTAAAAACCTAACAAGGTTTACCCTCTAGGAATTGTTTCAAAAGTTTGTTTACAAAATTGCACAAACACTGTAGCTAAATATTGGATGTTGTCAGTTGGAATTTGCTTAAGAGGTTTTAATTACTGAATTGTTTTAATAAACTTTAAGAACAGTCAAGCTAGCTTTAAATCAGAACTGTTTGGATTGCATTTCATCTCCCTGAAACACAGTAGGACTAGTATGATACCCCTTTCAACAACTTGCAAGAAAGATAGGTTTGCAAACACAATAGTCCTTAAGTCAGATTTCAGCCAGGAAATTTAAGATCACACTGTGTTCATTATGAATACTGCACATACTTGCCTGAAGCTACACTGTGGGGTGACAGGGCAGCTGGAAAACAATCTTCAAACTTTTGATTATGGGATCTTTTCTGGAGACGCCTCCCATTCATGACCAAATCGGGTCACAAACAGAAATTTAGGAAACTTTTTTCCTCAGGTCATGAACTCCAAATTGGGTGATGATTGTGGGTGTGCTGGGGGGGGGGGGCGGGGAGACAGGTGCCATCATGGTCGTGATGGGGGGCGGGGGATGGCCATGATGGCACCTGTCTTCCCTGCACAAGCACTCCCGCAATCGCACCCGTCTCCCCCTGAGTGTGCCCGGGATCGTGTCCATCTCCCTGTCGTGCCTGTCTTCCCGGTGATTAAAAAAAAATTTACAGAATGGATTAACCTTATTTACATCGAATCTTATGGGGAAATTTGACTCGACTCACGACCAATTTGGGTCATGACCAGAGTTGTGGAACGGATTAAGTTTGTGAGCCAAGGTACCACCATACAACCTTTTCCATGGGCACTCCCCTTCTGATACTCTCCTCTCACCTCCTCTTTTTCCTGCAATGGCAGCACTGAGAAAACGTCCTGGGCAAAACAGCAGTGGTGACTGAAGAGGTGGTGGCACTGCAGACCACACTTCAGGCAGGGGAGGAAGGAAGAGTTGGAGGTGAACAATGCTTGAAAGGAATGCAGTGGCAGGTGGCAGCAGGGAAGGAAGAAAGCAGAGGTCAGGAAGAAATTTGAAAGAAGCAGGAGCAAGAAAAGAACGAACCCAGAAAAGGAAGTGGACAAGAAAGAGAGAATCTTGAAAATAAATGCTCTCTGGCACAATTGCCTGCAGGACAAATGTATTCTCAGGTCTGAAAATAGTATGATAAATTGCAATGGGGCTGAAAAGGTTGCCTATTCCTAGGTTAGAACCAGTGCAACAAAGAAATATTCTGAACACACAACTTTTTAAGCTATATTGAAAAATGTAATGATTTCCCATGAAATGGCTCTGACCTCTATACATTTCCCATTAAATCCCACTGACCTCTATGCATTCTGATCGGCCTAGGATGAGGTGCTTACCACAATTAGGACAGTGAGAGTTTAACAAAGAAGCAAACAATTCTGCAGGTTTCAATTTCAATTACCCTATGATTATGATTATTATATTTTGCCTTTTTTCTTCTTTTGAGAAACAGGAGGTAGCTCCATTTTATCCTAATAACAAGAACTCTGTGAGGTAGGTTGGACTGAGAGTTTGTGACTAGCACAGAGTCACCCAGTGAACCTCATGGCCTAGTAAGGACTAGAACCTGGATCTCCTGGGACTCCAATCCAACACTCCAACCACCACAGCACCCTGGCTCTGGAACAACCTTCAGATTCGTGACAGTTCTGAACTGAATTTTTTTTATCCTTCCTATTGAGTGCCTGCTTTCTGATTGTGGCTCATAGTAATCAGAGTTAGGAAGAGGGTGCAAGGAAGAAGGCTGGTGAATTAGGAAGACCCTAGGCCCATTCCAGGTTGTACGATTGTGTAAAAAACCACCAACTCAAAATGCCGCACAAACCTATACTGTTTTGTTAGCATACTCACTTTCAAGTACATTCCTGCAAGAGTCTTAGAGTTTATTGTCAAGTGAATAGGCATACAAGAGAGTGTCTGAATAGCTTTATCTCACTCTGGGATAATGGAACCCAAACCATGGAAATAGTTAACAACTGCAGTGAATGACATGCACTGGAACTTTCTTTCTAAAAATCCTTTTCAAACTACTGATAGTGAAATTTGGTACAGAAGAACCATGGGGATTATGTAATAAAGGTGAAATAAAATTACTTAATAAAAACAAGACAGAATACAAGGAGGTAACCTGTCAGTTCTACTGCCTCTGCTCCTTATATGTAATTTTCCATAAAGTGGTCAAGAAATGTACTGACACTATCTATTAGGCTATTGATTACTATGTTTATTTATTTACCTATTTATCATGTTTTATAAACAATTGCCAACTCCCACATCTCAAACCATTAATAAAAAAGAGACAAGCCCTGCACACTAAAATGGCAAGATATACAGCCATTTAATATCAGGTTTAAATATTTGTATAACAATTTTACCTTTTTATTTAAAAATACTGAAAATTTTATGTTACGTTTTATTGCATATTTCTGTGAATTGCCCAGACAATGTTGGCTGTGGGGGGCTAGAGTACAACAGTAAAATAAAGCAAAGCAAAGGAAAGAGAGAGAAAAGGAAGAGGAGGGAGTGCAGCTTTTCGAGTCCAGCAGGCAGCATGCTGTATGCATATAAATGCGCTTGGAGACGACCCTCCCTTGCTGACGTTATTGCCTGAATGAGGCTCTTGTCCCTCTGGATGATGGAGGGTCTGAATGCTCTTTTCCCGTTCTTCTTCTGCCCTGCTGTGGAAAACTGTCAGCCATAGTCAGGAACTTTTTCTGGTGGGGAGGGAGAAGTGAGCTTGCTGCAACTGCTTCTAGTTTAGCCACTTGTCCTATTCCAGAAGAACTAATTTGGGCTAGTTCCATGACACTGTTGAATACTCCACATTGGTGCGCCACTGAATACAGCTGGCTTTCCTTTTGCTACCACTGCAGCAATACTGGACACTCCCTGAACACACTGGGCCTTTCCTCCAACATCTTATTAGGATCCAGCAGTTTTCTTTTTAACCTGAATACTGCTACCCAAGCATGTAATAAACCCAGGGATGAATCATCAGTTCACCTTTGGGGAGAACTTTGAAATATAGGTTCTTTTAAGTTCAATGGAAGGAAAACAGTACATACATTAATAAAATGCATAGATATGTCTACTAAACTATTATAAATACAAACAACTTAGATGGGTACTACTGAGAATAAATGAAACACTTAAAATGCTTAAGTGGAATAGCAAGGATAGATAGATATGTGGGTGGCTTCACTAGTTAATGAATGGAAATGCAGTTAGGGTGCAATCAGAATGGGAAAAAAGTCCTTCAGCTCAATATGGCTGGCTGGGGAATTCTGGAAGTTGTAGGACTTTTCTCTGTGTAAATATACACAGGACTGTGCTTTTAATGAATTAAAATAAAGGTCTATTTTGGACTCTAAGCTCATTTTCAGTAGCCCTTCAGGTGTCTACCAAGTATCTGATATTTCAAAGTTTCAGTAGTGGCTCCACAGTTGTGGGGTGCCTTCCTCGGACAGCCTCATCAATACCTATGCCCTGTTCTTTTTAGCATCACCATGATCAATTTTTCTCAGGCTTTTTCATTTTGGTCTGTTTTAGATCTTGGGCACTACTGTTGCTGCTTGGGTTATATATAAGTAATGGTTTCCTTTTTCTGTATGCCACTAAAAGAACCTACTGTTAATAGGTAGTATTCCACATATAAATGAATACATTTAATGGCTTTAATCCATTACATTAGGAAGGAGAAACAACCAAACTTCAAGCAGGGTTGAAAACATATGCAAGGGAAATACTTAGATTAATATTCAACTCTACTGTCTCTAGTATATATTTACTAGCAGCCTCAAACTCACCTGCAACACCCAAACAAACCCAATAAATGAAATCAGTGGCCATCACTTTCCTATCACATGAGAAGCAGTCTTTGCAACCTTAGATTTTGTTATATGACAGGCTAAGGCAATTCACAGTTCATAGTTCATAAGTCAGCATGTGAAAATGCAACAATTATTTAAAAAGAACTTACAAAAACGTATCAGAAGAAGGGAGGTATGCCTCAGTATACCCATTAGGGAGGAACACAAGCAGAAGGGTATTATTGGACTCTTGTCCTCCTCATGGGCTTCCACAGGATGGTTAACCATTGCGGAAAAAGAATGCTGGATTAGGCAGGCCTTTTGCCCAATCTAGCACAATTCTCTGAATGTTCTTATGCCAACTGGAATCATTCCATGGGACTCATTTCTGTTTGCTAGCCAGTGAAAAAAGAAAAGTATTCTGTATACAAATGCATGGCTTAGATTGCCCTAAAACTTTAAAACAGACTAGCTGGATCACCACCATCCATGAATACTGTCCTACAGAAAGATGGCATTGCTGGAGAATTTTGCTTTCAGAAATCTCTCTCTTTTCTGCTCATCTAAAGTTTTTTTGACAACAGAAGCTTGTCAAAAAAAGCTTCTGTTTAACCAGAAGTACCTGATCCTACCTAATCTTGGAAGCTAACCAGGGTTGGGCCTGCTTGAAATCTGAAATGGTGTCTTGAATGTTTTGAACTGCCCAGAGAGCTTTGGCTATGGGCAGTACAGAAATGTAATGCAACACAACAACAACTTGCAGGTCTACCAAAACAGAACAAGTTAACAGAAAAATGAAAGGGGAATGAAAGAAATCTGCCTTTATATATGAGGCCGGACCTTGCCAACTTGCAATTTCATCCTTTCTGTGATACCTAGGCTATCCCTCCCACTACTACATACACTGTATACATAAAACAGGAATTACTTGTCATAAATGATATATTTCATACCACAGGAATAGATAGTTATACTGGCTCCCTCAGATAGGTACATAGGGCAGGAACTAGGATAAAGGAAAGGTGCTCAGGAAGGTGTCAGCTACTAAAGGAGGCCTGAGAATTTAATAATATTATTACACTGTGTTTATATCCTGACCTTTTTCTTCTTATGAGAAATCCAAGACATTTTACAAACTTCCATTTAATCCTCAAACACTTTTTATTCTCCTGTCATTTGAACTGTTGAATACATGGTTTTTATTCAGATTAGGACTGAATGGTTGCAGTGGATTAGTATTCTGTGTTGTGCATTATTATTTTATCTTCCTTGTTAATTGTGGTTTCTCCGAAATTAAAATTACTATGGATATTATTGTTATTAATGTGCTTTATGCTGTAAACCATTCTGAAAGCATTTGCTATAGAACACTGTATAAAACCTTGAAATAAATAAAATCCTTACAACACTGAAGTAGGTTGAGCTGAGAGTCTGACTAGCCCAAAATCACCCAGCAAGCTTCATGGCCAAGTGGGGACTCCAGCATTCCCACAAGTATGCTACACTAGCTCTCTTAATAAATGTGGGGTAAGACTAAACAACTGGCTTATAAAAAGCTTTGTCCCAAGAAATGGACAACTTATTTAAAAATAATCCAGTGGGAAGGGATGAACGCAAAAGCAGCCTGACTCTGAACATGGGTATAAACTTGGAACAGTTGCAGCAGCTCAGCCCAACCTTCCTAACAGGGTTGTTGTGCAGGTGAATTTGAGATTAGGAGCAGGAGAATGATGTAAACTGATTTGAGTTCTTTAAAAAAAAGTAAAATAAAAAGCAGGATATAAATCAAATAATCAAGGGAAGATATCAGTCAGATCTGTAGTTGATAGGAGAATAAGAAAGTGATAAGGCTGGTGTAACTAAAGGCAATTCATCACACAGCAGTCATACATCATACAGCAATTCTATGATAACTTTTCTCTTAGGTAGTGCTGGCTTTAGATAATGCATTACATGCATGTACCATTGCATTTTTATCCCATCCTACCTCAATCCGATGACCTCCAGATTGAGAAAGGATGTTGATTTTCCATCTAGCATGGCTCAAGGGCAGAAATCTTGTTAGTTAGAGCCCAAACGTTCCAGAGGGCGCCACGGTGGGGTAGGCTGCTCTAGGGAATGCAAGGCTGCCTCCCTAACCTTGTGAGGTAGGCTCGGTTGAATGGCAGGGGTTGGCTCAAGGACAAGGCTCAAAGAGGATTTGAACTTGGGTGTATAACCTCACTCAAGCTAGGCCACCCGGAGGCAGCAATAAAGGCACGTGCTCGGCTTCCTCGCCCTACCTCGCTGACGATGGTGGAGAGGTAGGGGTCTTGGCTGTACTCCCAGCCGTCCAGGCACTTCTCCTGCTCCACCTGGCTGAGGTTGACGTCGCGGCCGGGCTGCAGGCCGGCGGCAGAGAAGTTGAGCAGGGCCTCGAGGCGGTAGCGGCGGCAGCGGCTGGGCACCTGCCGCCCGTCGCGCACCTCCAGCGGGATACTGGCGTTGAGCCACTCGGCGCTCAAGTTGGCGCTGGCCGGCACCCGGCAACGGTGCTCGGGGGTGCCGGCCAAGAAGACGGCGGAAAGTCCACTGAAGCCATTGGGGATGATGCTGGCGCTGAGCAGGAAGAAGATGAGGCGCTGGAAGGGGCCCCACTCGCCCAGGAAGGCGGTGACCTGGTCGTAGTCAAGCATAGTGGGTGGGCGCAAGAAGGCGACGAGCGTCCGGCACACGGAGCGCCGGCCCGGCCGCCCAGCCGGGCGCGAGCGACCAGCCGAGCAAGGGCAGAGCAGCTGCTCCTGCTAAGACACGCAGCAGCCTCTTCTGGCCTGGACGAGGAACAGCCCGCCGCCTGCTGCTGCGGTCGCTGCTACGCGGAAAGGCACAACCCCGGCAGCAAGTGCTGTGCAGACTGTTAAGAAGGTTGTGGGTGTGGTTTGCACACAAAGGCCTAGCGCCGAGCTGGGCCCAGCGCCAAATCTCGGCAGCCAAAGCCTGGCCGTGGGGGCAGTTTCCTCCCGCAGCATTTTTCGGGCGCAAGGAACGTGGCTCGTATCCTTAACTTCTTATCCTGAACTGGCCACCTGGAGAGAAGGTGTCTCGTGAAGAAGCCCGGGCCGCGGGCTGGCTCGCACACCGTAACTTCCAACATGGACATCGCCGCATCGCCTTGGCAACGCCGGGGCTTCACGCGTAATCACCGCAAGAAAGCAAACCCTGCCCCAGTATAAACGAAAGCGAATACACGATGCCTTCTGCAGCGACTCCGCACTCGGCAGACACTCCTGTATGCCTAAATTCACTCCGAAGGGCTAGCGTATACGCGCTTAGCGGGCTTTACTCACACAAGCACGTGCACGGCTTTCACACGTGATACTGAACTTCGTTCCGCCTCAGCGCTGTCTAGCGCTATCCGGAGCGCCTTTTGAACCGGGTTAAAGAAAAAAAAAACGCATCAATTACCCGCTATTAACAGCGGTACAGGTAGGTAATTTGAGACTCTACAGCGAGGGCAGGGGCAGGGGAGGGCGGGACTTGTGGACCTCTAGATACTTCGGCCTACAACTTTCACCAGTGCTAGCTGGATGATAGGATTTACAGACCAATAAAATCTAGAGGATACCAGCTTCCCATCCTGGTGCTTTAGCCAGGCAGGATCTAACGAACGAGAGGAGAAAAGTTGCCCCCCTAGCAAGTAATATTTTTGCAGCTCCCGTGTGTGTAAATTGCCTGCTCTAGAGTCCACTGCCCCTTGCCCTCGACCGGATCCGGGGATCCGGGCCTGGATTCCATGGACTACTTCGCCCCTTAGTTTAGAAGACATTAACTAGACCACCCCATCAAATTTCATAAGTAGCGCAGCTCAACTGGCAATAAATGCCTTGTCTGGAAATTTCCACAAACTGCAGCTGTTGGCTTACCTGTCTGCTTTTTAAATTGCTATTCTTATGTTTGATCCATTATTGCCAGTATATATTTAAATACACAGACATTTTAATTAATAACTAATATTTGCAAGATAAACTGCCTTTTGTCTTTTTTCCTTTAAAAAAACACAATAGAAATATAATACTGATATTAATGGTACAGAATTGTATAAATGGATTTTCACAGTTGGTGCCTGGTGCCACAGATTCAGTTGTTAAAAGTTTTGAGATCTTGTGTTTTTCATGTCAAATTGTCCAGGTGCCAGATTTTATCTTTGAAACAATGCAGTCTCTGATTAACATTCACATTTTATATTGTTGAAGTGTTCCCAAAGATGTGAAACCTTTCTTCCTAGTGCAGCCAAATCTTGGTGTTGCGATTCCAGCTGAGTTTCTAATAAACACTAGTTCAGATTCAAAAGCATTTCATGTCATTTTCTGCAAATATTTGGAACAAACTATTTTAAGATCAAGGACCACATGGGGTATATTTTATGGGGAAATTAGTTGAAAGCATGAATAAGGAGTCACTTTGCAATTCTAAGCGTTGCCAGCCTCAATGGGATTTAATTTTGAGTAGGCAAATGCAAAACCAACCTATTTAAATTAGTCTTAAATCAACCTAGTCTTAAAACTTTTGGCGACCAGTAAGAACTGCAAGGATTTACTTTTATTCAGATTCTAGGATAGGAGAGGGACAGGATAGTTGAAAGGAGTGCTGCTGAGGGTGGAAGTAGCCAGAAAAATTGTATTTTTACATGACCAAAGGCAAATATTATTTGGCAGGGTTGCACGCTTAGAGATATATACACTGCCTCTTCCTGTACTAACCATGTATTAAGGTTCTTGTGATTCACAGAGGCCATTTTCTGGAGCAGGTTAGGTGTGTGAATATTGGGAAAAGTGCCTTTTTGGCTGTGATACTGAGTTTATGGAATGGGCTCTGGAACAGATTTGCCTGATGTTGACTCTTACAACTTTATTTTGGAGCTAGTTCAAGAGTATTAATTTCCAAGGGCTTTCTTAATGTTAGCTGAAATGTGTATCATCTGTTACTGTTTTTTCAAAGTTGTTCTGAATTACTTTTATAATAAAATTATTGATTATTCATTTCATCCATTCATTATATCCTGCCTTTTTTCCTGCAAAAACCCAGACAGCTCATATTCCTCCTTTTCTCCATTTATCCTCGTAACAATCATATAAGTCATTCCAGTTTTGTTTTATTGCAGTAATCCATTTTAGGAAGATTGTAAGAAATCCAGAGCTCAATATCGGTTGTCTTGGAAAGGTCATGCCTCACATTGGGTAAGATCACGACACAGTAAGCTATCCTGCAAATAAGCTACACAATGGGAAGGCTTCTGTGGCACATTAATACCCACTGGGAATTTTGTGTATGAGCTGCAGATAAAATTTCCCTGTAACTGAGAGTCCATCAGGCAGCAGGGGGTGCTTAGCCCTCTCCCTTCAGTCATTCAGCAGTAACATGGAGATACCGAGGGAAGCACTGGGAAGTTAGCACTTTGGGCTGCTGTCATCCGTTGTCCACACAGCACTCATCAGTGCAGGCAGAGCAGAATTTCTTGAGGCATTGGCAGGAGTGCTGGCATGCCACAGCCGAGCATTGTAGAGACCCATGTCCCTTTCCGCTGCTAGGCCATAGCATGCTGAAGCTGAGCCATACAAAGGCCACCAGCATGGCTTCCCCACAGGTCAGCTGCAGTGTGGTGCTTTGGAGAGTGGTGTGGGATAGGCAGTGGTGCTGGGTACTTCTGCGTGGAATGGAAGCCTATTGTCCTGGGAAAGGAGCCACAGTGGGTTAGTGTCATGCCGTGGAACAACCCATGATGCACCTGACTGATAGGCTGGCTGTGGGTGGTTTTCCCTTGCCATCTGCCCATTGGCTCCGGCACATCTCACAGGCAATGTTCAGTGGAATCCACAGCCCAGGATTATTTGCTTTCTTTCTACATCAGCACTGCTTTTACTGTGGTCTGCTGCATGCTCAGGCCATGTTTCGCCTTTGCCAGCTCCTTCACCCATTCCCCTGTATATTTTTAATTCCTGATAAAACCCATGTGCTTTTATTACTACACTGCTGACTTCATCCGCCCATATTGCTTGTTTTGTTCTCCCAGACTTCCTGCCCACCATCAGACTCCATCACTGATAGGTCCAGGTTCAGGGAGGCTGCAGTTCTGCTGAAGGAAAAGTCCACCTTTACTTGCAGATGTTGTGCAGGATGTAACAAACCACAACTACAACTGGCACAAGGTCTTCCACATCCAAAATTGTGTAGAGGAAGTGTAGTCAAACATATACTATGTAAGGAACCTAGGCACTTGATGCGGTGCCATGGGTTGAAGTGCAAAGGCCCCGGGGTGGGGGTGGGGAATGGGAGGCTATTTAGCACAGAGCAGCCTTCAACCTGTTCAGCCTATGGCCAGTGGAGGGGCTTGTCTGCCAAAGGAAAATAAAGGATAGCTGTGCCATAACTTCTTCCAGTGAGTGCATGAAAAGTATGTCCTGATCTTCAGTATTGTGCTGTGCTTGCTTGTGCTCTTCTTCAGTCAGGTGCTGATTAAAATTAATTGTTTAAAAATCTTTGGGTTCATGTCGGGTGGGTGCCAGCCTAGCTTATTTTTGGATAGCAGAAGTACAATGGGCTGCTGGTACTGGAGGAGTATGTTGTTGGTGAAATCATGCGGGGAGGGGGGGTTGCTGGGGAGGAGGGATCGTTTGTCAGCTCAAAGTAGAGGATTTTGGGGGATGTGCCAAGATGGGGGCCCTGCATGGCTTTGGTGTAGTGGACTTGATGGTTGATGTGGTATAGGGTTCTACATGTCTTGAAGGGCTTGGACATGGGGAGGTGGAGTCATTTGTTGGAGACAGGCAGGTCTTCGGGGGGCAGTGCCAGATTTTGTGAGTGTGTCCTGCTGCCAGCAGCATAACTGGATGTCCAGGTCACGTTCCTCTTACTGAGCAGGATAGTCAGCATTTTATAGAATTATCTGGTGTGCAGCTGAGTCCTGGGCTTGAGTCATGATTCCCTTAAACTGCTTCAGTTTCTTCCTTGTACTGTGTGGGTATGCAAGAGGAACCCCACTCATGACTGTTGCACAGAAATCCAGGGAACAGAGTATCATCCCTAGTGCTTTGTAGGTACTCCAGAGCCCAGAGATTTGAATGTGCCTCATTCCAGTAGTATGTCTACATTTTCATACAGTGCTTCTCTCTGACTTGCTGGAGTCGGAGATGTGTCATATGCCAACTTCCACAATGGTTGTATAGAGGAATCCTGTAAGAAGCAAGGTGGCAAGGACTTGCCTGCTGTTTCTTCTCTCTGGTGCAATATTGGTAGCAAATCAGCCTAAAAAGCAATTTTGGAAGATTGCGAGTGCTAAAGTACCTCAAGGAGTTGTTGGTGGAATCCTACTAGCCCTGCCCAAAAAGGGCCATTATGGGGGAGGATAGTTTAGGGATCTAGAGGCTAGGAGGAATTGGTGGGAACATTTCAACAAAAAGGGAGCAATGTTAATACTGGGACCTTTCTGTTGTACAAATGCAGTATGAGTTTACAGAGATCAAAGGAGTGTGCAACAGAAAGTAAACAACTGCACAAGTCTACTTTCTGCAGTAAAGGGTTTTCCTCCAGGAAAATCATGACAGCAGGAAGTAGTGGAAGGATGACTTCAGAAGCACACCTAAAGCTGGCATGGGACCAACCTCCTTACTGTGCAGATCACACACAGCTGGTTCAAAGGGAGAAGACAAACATAGAAACAAAGCGAGTCAGAAGGGGCCTCCCGGCTCCGCTCACGACATGCCCACCATGTGGACGTCCAGCCTATCCTTGAACACCCACACCAATGGGGCCTCAACAACCTCCCGTGGAAGCCCATTCCACACCCTCGGGGTCCTGACTGTCAGGAAGTGCTTCCTGGCATCCAAATGGAACCTTGGCTCCCTGAGGTTTGCTCCGTTGGAGCGTGTCCTGCCTTCCTCTGCAGGGGAGAACAGGTCTCTACCCATCTCCATGTGACATCCCCTCACATACCTGTATGTTGCCAACATATCCCCTCTGAGTTTCCTCCAGGCTGAAGAGACCCAGTTCCCTCAGTCTCGCCTCATAGGGATCCCCTGCAAACCGGCCACCAACCTTGTGGCCCTACGCTGCACTGACTCCAACCTGGCTATATCCTTTCTGTAATGAGGGGCCCAAAACTGAACACAATACTCCAATTGCGGGCGCACCAGAGTCATGTAGAG
>NW_025336480.1:8858093-8859511 GCF_004798865.1 Varanus komodoensis
TAGGGCCACAAGGTTGGTGGCCCTACGCTGCACTGACTCCAACCTGGCTATATCCTTTCTGTAATGAGGGGCCCAAAACTGAACACAATACTCCAATTGCGGGCGCACCAGAGTCATGTAGAGTGGTAGTAATACCTCTCTTGATCTAGAAGCCACGCTTCTGGCTATGCAACCAAGGGTGGCGTTCACCCTCTTGACCACCGCATCACACTGCTGACTCATGTTTAGCCTGCATTCAACCAGTACCCCGAGGTCCCTTTCACAAGTGCTGCTTTCCAGCCACTTGTCCCCTAACCTGTACTTATGACAGCTATTCCTATGCCCCAAGTGCAAGACTTTGCACTTATCCACATTGAACGCCATCCTGTTGTCTACTGCCCACTTCCATAGTCTGTCCAGATCCTTTTGGATCTGGAGTACCTGCTCCTCAGTTGTGGCCACTGCTCCAGCTTTAGTATCGTCTGCGAATTTGATCAGCAGACTGTTCACCCCTTCTTCCATGTCATTTATGAAAAGATTAAACAAGATCGGCCCCAGGACAGAGCCCTGGGGGACCCCGCTTGTTACTGGCCGCCATCCCGATGATTCCCTGCTATTGGTTAACGTCTGCTTTCGGTCAGCCAACCATGCCCTAATCCAGCGGACAGTGCTTTGGTGTATCCCAAAACTCCTCAGTTTCTCCACCAGGATATCATGGGGCACTCTGTCAAAGGCCTTGCTGAAATCCAGGTATACCACATCTACTGCATCCCCTCCATCGAGCCATCTCGAAACCTTGTCATAGAATTCCACCAGGTTTGTCTGGCAGGACCTGTTTTTGTGGAAGCCGTGTTGTGTGGCTGTCAGCCTCCCTTCCCTATCTAGCATCACTAGATCTCTCGGTATTACGAGCCTTTCCATTGTTTTTCCTGCAATGGACATAAGGCTAACCGGTCTGTAAATCCCCATGTCCTTTCTACTACCCTTTTTGAAAATTGGGACCACTGATGCCACTCTCCGGTCCTCTGGAACTTCACCCATTCTCCACGAGGTCTTAAAAATGGAGGCCAGCGGGCGTGAGAGAACCCCTGCCAACTCTCTAAGTACTCTTGGGTGTAACCCGTCAGGGCCTGGCGCCTTTGTAATGTCCAATGCCCTGAGGAGCCTCTCGACTTCAAGGGGGGGGGGTGGCTCTAATCTGTGCCCCTAAGTCCCCAGCCTCATCTAATCTCCTATGCGAATATCCCCCATCCTGCTTTGGGGAGAACACAGAGGCAAAATAGTCATTTAGCATCTGTGCCTGTTCCCTCATATCAGTCACTGGATCTCCTTCCTCCTTACTTAGTGGTCCCACCACTTGTCTCCCCTTCCTCTTCCTATTTACATGCTGAAAGAAGCCCTTTTTGTTGCTCTTGATATTCTTGGCAAGTCTCAGCTCA